>NW_003852402.1:41074656-41095242 GCF_000181295.1 Otolemur garnettii | reverse complement strand
TGGCATATTTCTCATTTGAGTGAATTTTTTTTAGTAGATTGCTGTCGTTGTTTAAAAGGTCATGAAATTTTTCACAAGAATTTGTTAAACTATATTTCACACATAAAATGGCTTTCAAAGTCTCAACACTTAATTGTGATTTTTCTGATGTCCACACTTATTTACTGTAGAAAAAATGCATCCAGTTGCAGCATTAGTTCCTGGTAAAGACAGCGTGTATCCCACAGTTTTTAGTGCATTATTGTATGGAACATGGTTTGTTTCAAAATGATGAAATATTTCTAACCATTTGTTCTCTATTGTGATTTTTGCTGATGCCCAAGATTTAACCTTTTCCTTATCAATATTTTTTTTAATAATGATACCTCGTAAGTCATAAGTGTCACTGTCAAGGCCGGCGCTAGACTTTTTGCCACCACTATAAAATATAAATAATACAAGTACTGTCTGCTAAATTCATGAAATAAATAAATAAATTACATACCTAAATTATCTGAACAGTTGATATGTTGACATCACTTGTTTAACTAGCACTAGCATGCAGTACGATGTGTATCATCTGAGAGACAGTTACAAAATGTTTTCATGGTCACCAATGCCAAAAAAATGCCATTGTTCATTAAGTCCAAACAATGGTGGTCGAATTCTAACAACTGATCAACAATGCAAACTTTGGTAAGCAGTTCTCGATTATCAGTTCTCAACAATTATTTGTTATTATTAAAGTTTTAAGTATATTAAAAATAATATAAAACTCATATCCTGGCAAAATAGCCACATGGCAGTGTTGGGACCAGAATTGCTGCTGAGAGACCACCACACACATGTAAAGACAAAAAGTGCTTTATTTTGCAAGCATATGCCTGGGCCACTCTTCCCTTCAGCATGGCTGGAGGAAGGGCGACCCCCTAGTGAAGCCAGCTGAGGTTTTTAAAGCGCATGGAGGAATTTCATTGGGTGTTTTGTTGGGCTGGGCTGCTATTGGCTGAGCTGTTTATGGTTAGGGACCCTGGGTGGGGGGGAGCCTACTTGTTTGTTCCAGACAGTTTGGCTCCTTCTGAGCTAACTGTCCTGCCTAGAAGCAGGAGAGAGCCAGTCTCCTTCTGATACCAATTCCACCTGGGTGACCTTGCCCAGGAGGGGAGTAGGGAGTTTACATTAGTCTTTTCATTTCCAAATGGAGTTACATTAACCTTTCAGCAGCTGAAAACTGTATATTCCCTTCCTGTTCTCCCATTGTTCCCTAGCTTGTCATGCATTCTTTCCAAAAATCGGGACTTCTTAAAAACGCTGTGGGATGCGGGACAAATTGTTAAAAATCAGGACTGTCCCACCAAAAAGTGGGACGTCTGGTCACCTTATCTTACCTGTACACTTGAGACCAGACTCATTAGTCCATTCCTCAGGTTGTTTCCTTTAATCCTTAATCCCCATAATACCCTCCTGAAAATGAACCAGGGTCGGCACAACTCTGTTTAAGCCTTCATCTTTGAGTGTCTTGTGTTTTCAGACAGCGTCTTCACCAACTTCACCCTGGTGATCCCACTTTGGATCCCAACGTGTTTATTTCACGTTGACTTTCTTTTGCAATCAGACCACAGACTTGGCCCTGACATCCTTCGCATCTTAAGCCCATCCCCTTTCTCTGAACTGCAAAGTAGTGCACCATATAAATACAACTATCTCAGAGCAGGAAAAATGCTAGCGGAAAATAAGTAAATACATAAATAATTAGATTTATTCAATAAAGAAAGGCAAGAGAAAAAGGCAGTGTTATTGAGGAAAACAGACTAATCAGACTTATCAACAAAATGCAATATATGAGCCTTTGTTAGATTATGATTCGAACAAACCACTTATAAAAAGATGTTAATGGCTATGCTTTTAGTAGTTCTATAAGAAAGATGTTAATGAGACAATCAGGGAAATGTTAATACTGAGTAGATATTACGTCATATTAAAGAATTATTGTTAATTGTCTGAGGTGTGATAATGATATGGGATTATGGAAGTTTTTTATGTCTCATTTCTTAGAGATACTTGTATATATTCTTAAAACATAATAGCCTGTGCTTTAGAAAAGAAAAAGAAAACAGACCCAGCATGGTGGCTCACTATGTAATATCAGCACTCTGGAAGGCCCAGATAGGAGGATTGCCTGAGCTCACATGTTCAAGACCAGTATGAGCAAGTGCAAGACTCCGTCTCTATAAAATAGCCAGGCATTGAAGTGGGTGCCTGTAGTTCCAGCTACTAGGGAAGCTGAGACAAGAGAATTGCTTTGCTTGAGGCCAAGAGTTTGAGGTTGCTGTGAGCTATGACACCATGTCACTCTACCAACGGTGACAAGTGAGACTCTGTCTCAAAAAAAAAAATAAAGGAAAAAAACACAATGCTTCAGAATATGTTACTTCCTTTTTTGTATCTGTAGGACAGTTCCATGGGAACTCTACAACTACTTGTTATTTACTATAACCAAGTATAGTAATCTTTCCACCTTATCATGTGTTATATTTATCATGTGTGATTTTTTTAGTAAAAGTATTCAAATCAAAAGCCATGCATGCTGCCTACCTGCTATTTGCTCCAAACATCTATTAAAACATTGTGAAAGGCCTAACATCGTAAGACTGGTGGTAAGTAAATCTGATTGAGCATGCTAACATGTTCAAATTTATATAAAGCATTCTGCAAATACAGATTACTCTAGAGATGCTAGGAAGCAGATGTCCTGATCTCCTTGGCATTCACATGATTCAGCTACAAATAGAATTTGAACAGATTCCAAAGGCACAACTGTCAAATTCATAAGAAGTAGCAAAAATGTTAAGTAAAAGTTTAGAATTTGCCTTGAAAAGCAGTGGCTGTTGTTTAAAAGAAAATTGAAAGCATTCTGTGAATGTTTTATTATTTCAGTGCTAATATTTGACAAGAACTAACTACTTCCTTTTCATGCATAGATATTTTCACTGGATTAGCAGTGATAATACAGAAACTGTTATAAGTCAGTATTACTATTAAATCCAAAGAAAATCTCAAAATAATTTCAACCAGAATTACAAAGTGCATTAATAAACATATGACTTCCTAAAGTCGAGTGATTTAGAGAGGCTGAGCTCTAACACTAACGTCAGGTAGATCTCAGTTCTTGTCCTAGCCCTGTCATTTACTATCTATATGAGCTCACTAAGGCTCTTTTCATCATCTGTAAAGTGGAGTTAAAAAAACAACCTACTTTATACAGGGTGCCCATAAAATTGTGCCCATAAAATTTATAATAGTTTAACATAGTATATTGCACACAAACCTTAAGAATACCCAAAGAACTTAAGAAACAAACTATCATTATTACTACCTCATGGGAATAATATGTTCTACAGAATATTACTAACAGTAGTTTCATTTCTCTCAGTTGGGAGAAAATTACACAGAGACCATGCTCTTTACCAACCTCTCGTTGATACCAAGGATTTTGCAGCAACTGGCCTGATTCTGAGGATTATAGAAGATGCATAGGCAAGCATAATTTGTAGATTTATTTAATAATCTGTATTACTCCTAATATGTAAGTATCAGGATCACTTGATGTGAAAATGAAATCCACTTCCTCAACAATCAAGAAACAGACTCAATTTCAGGGCTGTGTTTTCCATTTAAGTAAACTTCAGCTGGACCTCCTCCTAGAAATAGAAGGAGTTAACATTCTAAGCTAATCCCCTCTTGCCAAATGTATTGCTTAGTACGGCGAATTACAGTAAATGAACAATAAGAACAGTACAATAGGCATACCTGTCCTTATTCTTCTGTTCTGCCCCCACAGTGCTGCTTAGCAACCCAGAACATCTTATCTATGATTTTCAATAGGGTGTAAAAATGGCTGTTTGAAATACTTCTTTGAAACCTAGAAGATGGATGTAAAATCTTGATTAATTCAAGCTAAACATTTTGGGCTAGAATACTTACAGGTGGTTTATTTGTATATAGCATCTTTCATGCTGTTTGATACACAATTATTGATGTTTAGACTAACAACTGAATTAATGATATGGCAATCTCATTCTGTTTGTATGGCATTATTTTCATACTATGCAGATGTCCAGTTTCCCTTCAGAAATAAACCTTATGCTTCAACATCTGCTGAAAACCCTTATGTGAATCAGTAATTTCAATGAGAATTGCAGAAAAATTCTAAATCTATCATTCCTTCTATATTGTGATTTTCTTCAGTAAATTAGAGCTCACTTTTATTGGTTGAGCTTAAGTAAATTAGAACTCACCTGTACCTATTTGGTTACCCTGAGATATGATTTCTGGAAAGGAAAAATAGATAATAATTCTTTACTTTAGGTTATTAATTTTCAAAGTAAAGATATTTTAGAGACTAATAGAAAAATTTGATTTTAGGTTTTAGATAATATAAAAAGTATTGACTTAGAAAGGTAGAGATTGTTAATTGAAAAAATAAGTTATAAAACTGCACATCAAGTATATCACTTTGGTTAAAAAAAAAAGAAAGAAAGAAAGAAAGAAAGAAAGAAAAGAAAAGAAAGAAACAACAACAACAAAAAACTGTTGACCGGGTGCGGTGGCTCACACCTGTAATCTCAGCACTTGGGAAGCCGGTGGATTGCCTGAGCTCACAGGTTCCAGACCAGCCTGAGCCACAGTGAGACCTAACCTCTAAAAAATAGTTGTAGTGGGTACCTGGAGTCCCAGCTACTCAGGAGGCTGAGGCAAGAGAACCGTTTAAGCGCAGGAGTTTGAGATTGCTGTGAGCTATGTGGGTGATACTCAGAACAGAACAAGCAAAAGGCCAAAGGAGGCCTCTTGGGTGCATTAGGATCCTTGAAATTCTTTTTCATTTCCCCTTTAGGAGGGATATAGCTTTTCATTTCCCTTTCATGAGAGAAATGGCACTCTACTGAGGGTGACAAAAAGAAACTCTGTCTAAAAGAAAAACAAAAAACACTGTTAGGCAGTACTTCGAGCTCCAGAGAGACAGTAGTGGGGCAAGTGTTAACCGAATACCACTCTGTAAATGAAAAAAAAAAGTTGCCGCTGTTTTGTTGACATTCTGAATGCTTCTAAGTAAATATAATTTTTTAATTAAAAAACATGTATTTAGGGTGGCACCTGTGGCTCAAGGGAGTAGGGTGCCGGCCCCATATGCTGGATGTGGTGGGTTCAAACCCAGCCCTGGCCAAAAACTGCAAAAAATAAAAAAAAAATTAAGAAACATTTATTTATAGAGGTAATTGGTATGCATATGTAGGGGCAAACAAAGATCTGGAAAGAAATACAAGCTATTAACAGTGTTAACACCTGGAAGGGGGAGTATGGTTGGGTTATTTTCTATTTTCCTTATATATAGTTTCCTATTTTCTACTATGCATATGCTTCTTTTTTAATAATAAGAGTTATTTTAAAAAGAAAATCACTATTTCCCAGTGAGCCCAGATATAGCTTCTGAATCACCATTTACATGAGACTCTGCATTCCAGCTTGAGAAGCTGCCAGGGCCCCAACCTTGCTGATTACTTCTCCAAAGCCTCTCTTTGCCTACTGATTTCATTTGCCTGTGCTTCCTACCCATGACTCACAAGGACTACCTTAGCACTAATTCTACATGGCCTTTTCTCTTCAGCAGCCATGCCAATTGGCAGCTTTTTGTGTGACTTTGTTTGGGAAGAAATTCTCTCTTCCTCCTTCTCTTATCTTTCTGACTCCTTCTCAGTGTCCTTTGTAAGTTTCTTTCTTTACTGCTTGTTTAATTGCCCCCAAGAACTCCAGGCTCAGCCTTTTTCTCGTTTCACTCTGTGTCTTCCTGAGAAATGGAGGAGAGAGAATGGATCTTATTTTCTCATTCCTGTTAATCTATCAAATAGATAGATTGCCTGGTTCTCTCTCCTGAGCAACATATATGTAATCACAAATTATTATAATTTCTACTTAGACATTTCACATTTAGACATGTCTAAAACTTAACCGATCATCTCTCTTTATATACGTTAACTTTTCAGTCTTTTTTTTTTTGACACAGAGCCTCAAGCTGTCTCCCTGGGTAGAGTGCCGTGACATCACAGCTCATAGCAATCTCCAAATCCTGGGCTAAAGCGAGTCTCCTGCCTCAGCCTCCCAAGTAGCTGGGACCACAAGCGCTCGCCACAACACCCAGCTATTTTTTGTTGCAGCCATCATTGTTGTTTGGCAGGCCGGGGCTGGAGTTGAACTCGCCACCTTAGGTGTATGTGGCTGGCGCCTTAGCCACTTGAGCCACAGGCGCCGAGCCAACTTTTCAGTCATTATTAGGTGTCTTCCGAGAATCAAATTATACTAGGCACTGAGATGCATACCATAGTGAGTAAAACAGGCATGGCTGGAAATTAAATTGAAGAAATTATAAACTGATGGAGGCCATTTACAGCAAACCCACAGCCAATATCATATTGAATGGTGTAAAACTGAAAACATTTCCACATAGATCAGGAACGAGGCAAGGATGCCCACTGTCTCCACTGCTGTTTAACATAGTAATGGAAGTCTTAGCTATCGCTATCACAATCAGGCAAGAGAAGGCGATAAAAGGTATCCAAATAGGGTCAGAGGAGATCAAACTCTCACTCTTCACTGATGATATGATCCTATACCTGGAAAATCCCAGGAACTCAAATTCAAAACTCTTAGAAATGATCAAGGAATACAGTAGTGTCTCAGGATACAAAATCAATACAAGTCAGTAGCTTTTATATATGCCAATAATAGTCAAGCTGAAAAAATAATCAAGGACTCTATTCCTTTTACAATAGTGCCAAAGAAGATGAAATATCTGGGAATTTACCTAACAAAGGACGTGAAAGTTCTCTATAAGGAGAACTATGAAACTCTGAGAAAAGAAATAGCTGAAGATGTTAACAAATGGAAAAATATACCATGTTCATGGCTGGGAAGAATCAACATTGTTAAAATATCCATACTGCCCAAAGCAATCTACAGATTTAATGCAATCCCTATTAAAGCACCACTGTCATACTTCAAAGAACTCGAAAAAATAGTACTTTGCTTTATATGGAATCAAAAAAAACCTCGAATAGCAAATACATTACTCAGAAATAAGAACAAATCAGGAGGTATGACATTACTAGACTTCAAGCTATACTATAAATCTATAGTGATCAAAACAGCATGGTACTGGCACAAAAACAAAGCAGTAGATTTATGGAACAGAATAGAGAACCAAGAGATAAACCCAGCTACTTGTCATCATTTGATCTTCGACAAGCCTATCAAAAGTATTCATTGGGGGAAAGACTCCCTATTTAACAAATGGTGCTGGGTGAACTGGTTGGAGACCTATAGAAGAGTGAAACTGGACCCCCACCTTTCACCATTAACAAAAATTGATTCTCATTGGATAAAAGATTTAAACTTAAGACATGAAACTATAACAAGACTAGAAGAGAGTGCAGGGAAAACAGCTGAAGAAATAGGCCTGGGAGAATATTTTACGAGGAAGAGCCTCTGGGCAATTGAAGCAACACCAAAAATCCATTACTGGGATCTGATCAAACTAAAAAACTTGTAGACAGCCAAGAACACAGTAAGTAAAGCAAACAGACAATGTCCCATGTTCAGAATGGGACATTTTTTGCACTTTATGCTTCTTTCAAAGGTCTGATAACTAGAATCTATAGAGAACTCAAACTAATCAGTAAGAAAAGAATAAATAACCCCATTTCTATGTGGGCAAGAGATTTGAATAGAAACTTCTCTGATGAAGACAGGCGCATGGCCTACAAACATGAAAAATGCTCACCATCCTTAATCATCAGAGAAATGCAAATCAAAACCACTTTGAGATATATCTAACTCCAGTAAGATTAGCCCACATCACAAAATCCCGAACTACAGATGCTGGTGTGGATGCAGAGAGAAGGGAACGCTTCTACACTGCTGGTGGGAATGCAAGTTAATACGGCCTTTTTGGAAAGATGTTTAGAGAACACTCAAGGAACCAAAAGTAGACCTACCATTTGATCCTGTAATTCCTCTACTAGGTATATACCCAGATGATCAAAAATTATTTTACAACAAAGACATTTGCACCAGAATGTTTATTGCAGCCCAATTCATAATACCCAAGACATGTAAACAGCCCACGTGCCCATCCACCCATGAATGGATTAGCAAATTATGGTTTATGTACACCATGGAATACTATGCAGCCATAAAAAGAACAGAGACTTCACATCTTTTATGTTTACCTGGATGGAGCTGGAACATATTCTTCTTAGTAAAGTATCCCAAGAATGGGGGGGAAAAGTATCCAATGTACTTAATACTACTATGAAATCAACATATAACCACCTACACACTCATACAAATGGCAAAACATAACTATAGTCCATAAAGTAGAAGGGAAGAAGAGAGAGGGGTGGGGGAGAGGGGACATGGGAGAAGGGAGGGTATTCAGAGGGACCTCACCTAATGTGCATAATGCAATGGTACATTTCAAAACTATTAAGAAAAAAAAATCAAAACTATTAAGAAATGAGTTTAACTGTGATAGATGTGTTACTTGGCTCAATGTAAACATTTTACATTGTATATCGAAGCAGTACCTTGAACCCCAAAAATGCATCAAAGTACAAAGTTATGATTTAATAAAACATAATTATAAAAAAAGAAATTAAATATAGGACAGATCCTATAGGAGGTTCCATGGCATAATTAGAGTTTTTGATTTTATTTGGAGTGCAACAGAAACCACTCATTTGTTATTGGCACCTGCCCAAATTTGATATTAATTAATTAATTTAAAGACAGAGTCTCACTCTGTTGCCTCAGGCTAGAGTGCTGTAGTATCAATGCTCACAGCAACCTCAAACTCCTGGGCTCAAGTGATTCTCCTGCCTCAGCCTCCCAGGTAGCTGGGACTATGGGTGCTAGCCACAACACCCAGCTAGTTTTTCTACACTTAGTAGAGATGAGTCTCTCTCTTGCTCAGGCTGGTCTAGAACTCCTGAGCACAAACAATGCACCCACCTCAGCCTCCCAGAGTGCTACGATTAAGGCTCACACTTTTTAAAAAAATCACTCCAGCTTCTTGGTGGAGGACTGGTGGAGAGTAAAAGACAAAGCAAAGAGGGAGGAATTGTTGCAAAAGTCTAGGAAAGATGCAGAGAGAAAGGAAACCTTTACACTTGGTGGGACTGCAAATTGACCAAGGTACAATGTCTATGGAAAACAGTATGGAGATTTCCTGAAGAACTAAAAGAAGACCTACTATTCTATCCACTAGTTCCACCAGTGGATATTTACCCAAGGGAAAAGAACTCACTTTATGAAAAAGACACCTGCACTTGAATGTTTATTGCAGCACAATTCACATATTCAAAGATGTGGAATCAACCTGAGTGCCCATCAATTTAGGAATGGATTAATAAAATGTGTGATATATGTAGATATGGAGTACTACTCAGCCATAGAAAAGATGAATTAATTAATACCTTTGGCAATAATCTGGATGGAGCTGGAGACCATTCTCCTAATTGAAGTATTGCAAGAGTAGAAAAACAAACACCAGGCTGGGTATGGTGGCTAACAACTATAATCCTAGCACTCTGGGAGACCCAGGCAAGTGGATTGCTTGAGCTCAGGAGTTTGAGACCAGCCTGAGCAAGACCCCCTTCTAGCAAGACTCCCATCTCTAAAAAAATAGCTGGGCATTGTGGCAGGTTCCTGTAGTCCCAGCTGCTTGGGAGGCTGAGGCAAGAGAATCACTTGAGCCCAAAAGTTTGAAGTTGCTATGAGCAGTGATGCCACGGCATTCTACCCAGGGTGACAAAATGAGACTCTGTATCAATAAAAACAAAAAAGAACAACACATATCACTCATACTCACTATTAAACTGGAACTAACCAACAAGCATACAAGTGCTTCCTAGAGGGAAATAAAACTCATGAAAAGCAACTTTGTAGGGTGGAATAAACCAACCTAATGGGCACTATGAATACTATTTGAGTGATGGGCATGCCTATAGCCAGGATTTAAGCATTACAAAAATGACCAAGATAATCCAAAACATTTGTACCTCCTTAATAAATTAAAATTTTTTTAAAAGTTTAGGAAAGGGCTAAATAGCCTAGACTATGGTGGTAATACAGAGTTATTGTTTAGAGAAAAAAATTATAGGGTTTGATGGGTCAAGGAAAAGGGGAAGATCAAAATGACTTTTAGAGACCAGGCATGGTGACTCACACGTGTAATTCTAGCACTCTGGGAGGCCAAAGTAGGAGGATCACTTGAGGTCATGAGTTTGAGACCAGCGTGAGCAACAGTGAAACCCCCATCTCTACTGGAAAAAAAGAAAATAATTAGCTCTACATTCTCACTTCCATTTCCCTAAATGTTCTTGGTGTACCATGTTTTGATGCTTCCATCAATCCTCACCCCTCACCTAGAATGTTCTTTCCTTACCTCTTCCTTTTATTATTGCTTATTCATATTTTACTTCAGGTAGCACTCCTCCCTCACAATGCCTTATAAGATATCATCTCCCGAAATTAGATATTGTCTCCCAAAATATAATGGGAGTTTGGTGGCTGGGCATGGTGGCTTATACCTGTAATCCAAGCACTTTGGGAGGCTGAGATAGGAGAATTCCTAGAGGTCAGGAGTTTGAGACAACATAGTGATACCCAACTCCACAAAAAGTAAAAAAAAAAAAAAAAAAAAAAAAATTAGCGAAGCATGGTGGTGCATAGCTTACTCCCAGCTACTTGAGAGGCTATGGCAGGAGGATCACAGGAGCCCAGCAATTCAAGGTTACAGTGAGTTCTGATCATAACACTATACTCCAGCCTGAGGGACAAAGTGAAAGACCCTGATCTAAAAAAAGAAAATACAGGTTAGGTATTTGTATATTTGTATCAGTTAAGGATCATGTTTTGCTATGTGGTATACTGATATCCCTAGAAAGACAATAACTTGAGTTATGATAGACAAAATACCTAAATGAATAAAAAAAAAATTTTGCAATATATACAGACATGAATCTTTTTATATTTTCAATAATAACTAGAAGTTTTCCATGTAGAAATACTATATATTTCTGAAGAATTATTTCTATGTATTTCATATTTTGTGTTATCATGTTAACTTTAATTCTCTCATTGTTAATTGCAGTTTGGCCAGGGACGGGTTGGAACCTGCCACCCTCGGTATATGGGGCCGGCACCCTACTCACTAAGCCACAGGCACTACCCTAATTCTCTAATTGTTAATGGTATACAATGGTATTTGTATATTTAACTTAAAAAATAATAGAATAATAGTAAATATTTAAAAAAATGTTCCCTTTTAATCACTAAGTGGTTAATTCCTTTATGTGGATGTCACACTATTTGATTATCAGTTCACACACTGGAATATATTTGATTTGTGTCCAGTTTTTTGTAATTACAAATAATTCTTATATACATATTCATAACAAGGTCCAAAATGTAGCCCCATTTGTTTATTTCTGCTTTTGTTGCCTAAGCTTTTGGTGTATTATCCACAGAAAGCATGTCAGGGTCAATGTCAATTAGGCTTGCCCCTATCTTTTCTTCTAGGAAGTTAGACTTTCTGATTATTTTTCCTTTACAAATCACACTTTGGGTGGTGTATCTAGAAATCATTGCCTATCTCAAAGTTTTGAATATATTATGTTAGGCTTTTATAATTTTACCTTTTATATTTAAGTCTAATAGCTATTTTGAGTTAATTTCTTTATATACAATGTGAGGAGTTGTACAATAGTTTTTAGCATATGGTTGCCGTATTTGTTTGAAAGACTGTCCTTTCTTTATTAAATTATTGTTTCACCTCTGTCAACAACAACAAAAATATATATAAATATAAAAAAAGAAAATACAGGTTAGGTGTTTGTCTATTTCTATCAGTTAAGGATCATGTTTTGCTGCATAGAACAGAAACCCAAAGATGACACACCCAATTATTGAGTAGGCAATTCGGGGGTTCTCATATCCCATCAGAGATACAGCCTCTATAGCTAACAAATGGTGGGCATTTTGCTCCACCATCCCTAGTTTGTGATGTCTCTCACTATGCTACTAAAATATCTTCTTTCCAATTGGGAAGAAGGGGGAAAAAATTACAAGAAAAAAGGAGAAGTAATGTCAGTAAGTCGGCAGAATAAGAAGCGAGACTCTCCCCCACAAACATCTCCTTTCCCCCATCCACACTCTCCCTCCCCCCCCCAAATTAGCAGTAATTCATGGACAAATTCCCCTAGTAAGAAAACAGAAACTAATTGAAAGGCTTCTACATCATGATAGAATTTGAAGACAGACTCAGTAAAGTTGGCAGGGTTATTTGGGACATCCTATCACCAGACACATTGCCCCAGTGCAACAACATGCTATCCAGAAGAGATCCCCAGGATCCTAGCTTCATCTAGTGGAGGGAAGGAGCTGGTTCAAATGTCCATTGCCTCAAGTTTTCTAAGGAGGCTGCCCAGAGAACTAGCAACTGTCTTACCAGTCTAGAAGTTCTGATAGGTCCAACAGAGTCTAGCTTCCTGGAGAAAGGTAAAAATGGCAGCTTGAGTTAACCGATGTGCCATAATTATCTCCCCCACTGGCTCAGCATAGAGGTAGCTAAGAAAAACTGTAGCTTTCTGCTTCTTCCTGGGGAGGAAAGCAGTTTGTATAAGATCTTCAGAATCTCTGACCAGCTGATTGTTGGGCATCCTATCCTGTATGAAATAGCCCATGAAGACTGGGGCTGGGGGCTCCTTTATCTAATGCACAGAATGAAGAATTAGTTAAAGATGTTCCCAAAAAGGAATAGATAAATATCCAGAAACTAACTCTAATGAAACAAAGTTATATGATTAAACTGACAGAAGTTCAAAATAACTCTCATAAAAATGCTTACTAAGGTCAGGAGAACAATGCATGAGCACAGTGAAAATTTCAAGAAAGAGGCAGAAAATATCAAAAAGGTACTAAACAGAAATTATGGCACTGAAGAGCACAGTAAGTAAACTGAAACAGAAGGCTTTCAAGAGCAGACTAGAGTAAGCACAAGAAGGGATCAGTGAACTTGAAGACAGGTCACTTGAAGTGATTTAGTCAAAGGACCAAAAAGAAAAAAAAAAAAAAAAACGAATAGAGTGGAGAAAGTTCAAGATTATGGGATGCCATCAAGTCAACCAACATACGCATTATGGAAGTCCCAGAAGAAGAAAACAAAAAGAATTCAAATTCTTATTTTAAAAAATAATGGCTGAAGACTTCCCAAATCTGAAAAAGAAAATGGACAAAAAGTCCAAAGGATATCAAATAAGTTGAACCCAAAGAAATACACACCAAGACATATTACAATCAAATTATTCAAAAATTGCTCAAAGTCAAAGACTTTGTCAGCAAGAAGACTTGTCACCTGCAAGGGAACTCCGTAATAACAAAAATAAATGAAACATTGCATGCCAAAAGAGAATGGGGTGATATATATAAGGTACTGGAAGAAAAAACTGCCAACCAAGGACAATATACTCAGCCCTCAAAAATGAAGGAGAGATAAAGGCTTTCCCAGATAAACAAAAGCTTAAGGAGTTCATCATCACTAGACCTGCCGTGTAAATAGGAGGGAGAAGCTGTTTGCTAGGGGGAGATAATGTGCACAATGCAAGGGTACATTTTTAAACAACTAAGAGGAAACTGTAAATGTCTTACAACAAAAAATAAGTAAGAGTAGTGATGATTGCGTTAATCAGTTTGATGTAAGCACTATAAATGTATACAATTATGATTTAATAAAAAAATTTAAAACAAAAAGAAGTTTGAAGAAGAAATATGAACCAAAAAAGAAATGCTATAGTATAGGCTTCAGGTTGAAATTAAAAAATACTAAACAGCAACCTGACAGCATAAGAAAGTATGAAACTAATTGGCAAGGGTAAACATGTAGATAAATACAGAATACTATATTACTGTGACAGTGGCGGGTAAATCACTTTTATTCTAATATAAATGTCAAAAGACTAAAATATTAAAAATAACTAAAACAGCCAGGCATGGTGGTTCACACCTGTAATTCCAGCACTCTGGGGGTCAAGAGGGGTGGATTACTTGAGCTCAGGTCATCAAGACCACCCTGAGCAAGAGTGAGACCCCATCTCTACTAGAAATAGAAAAACTAGCCAGGCATGGTGGTAGGCAACTGTAGTCCCAGCTATGGGGAGGTTGAGGCAAGGAGATTGCCTGAGCCCAGGAGTTTGAGAAGATTGCTGTAAGCTAGGGTGCCATGGCACTCTACCCAGGGCACAGACTGAGACTCTGTCTTAAAAAAACAAACTATAACTTTAAAAATGTTAAGAGGCCAAGTGGTGACTCACACCTGTAATCCTAGCACTCTGGGAGTCCAAGGTGGGTGCATTGCTTAGCTCAGGACTTCAAGACCAGCCTGAGCAAGAGAGAAATCCTATCCCTACTAAAAATAGAAAAAATTAGCCAGGTGTCTTGGCAGGCACCTGTAGTCTCAGCTACTCGGGAGGCTGAGGCAAGAGGATTGATTGAACCCAGGAGTCTGAGGTTGCTGTGAGTTATGATGTCACAGCACTCTACCCAGGAAAACAACAAAAAAAAATTACAAGGTATACCATATAAATAGATGTAAATTTTTTTTTGAGACAGAGTCTTATTATGTCATACTCAGTAGAGTGCTGTGGTGTCACAGCTCACAGCAACCTCTCAACTCTTGGGCTTAAGCAATTCTCTTGCCTCAGCCTCCCATGTAGCTGAGACTACAGGCATCTGCCACAACACCTAGCTATTTTTTTGTTGCAATTGTCATTGTTGTTTTAGCTGGCCCAGGCCAGGTTCGAACCCACCAGCCTGGGTGTATGTGGCCAGTGCCCTACCCACTGAACTACAGGTGCTGCCCAATAGATGTAAATTGTTACAACACTAACATACAGTGTGGTGGTGAGTTAAAGTGTACAGTTTTTGTATGTGATTAAACATAGTTGCTATCAGCTTGAATTAGACTATTACACCAAAAGATAACTGGATGACCTAGAAAAAATGTATAAATTACTCATACAACCTACCAAGACTGAATCTTGAACAAATAAAAGGTATAGCAGAGCTATAACTAAAACCTCCCAATAAAGAGAAACTCAGTATCAGAAGGCTTCACTGCTTTACATCTTCTTTAAAGAAAAGTTAGTGCCAGTCCTTCTCAAACTCTTTCAAAAAACTAAAGAGGCAAACGTCCTAAACTCATTTTATGAGGTCAGCATCATTCTGATACCAAAACCAGACAAAGGCACCACAAGAAAAGAAAACTACTGGTCAATGTTCCTGGTGAATATTAATGCAAAAATCCTTAACAAAATGCTAACCATATTAAATTCAACACCACATTAAAAGGATGATACAGCATGACCAAGCGGGATTTACACCCGGGAGGCAAGGCTTTCAGCATATGAAATTGACTAATCTGCTATAGGACGTTACCTTTTTTTTCATTTTCCTCTTAGTTGGTCTGGCTAGTACCTCTACTACTACACTGAATTGAAATGGCAGGAGTTGACACACTTGTCTTGTTCCTGATCTTAGGAAAAAAGCTTTCTTTTTTTTATTGTTCAGTATGATGTTAACAGTGGGATTTTCATATATACCTTTATTATGCTGAGGTAATTTTCTTCTATTCTTAGTGTGTTGAGAGTTTTTATTATGAGTTTCATCATATTGAATTTTGTCGAACGTTTTTTATGCATCTATCGGAATGATCATGTGATTTTTACTTTTCGTGCTGATAATGTCAATTTCATACACGGAACGGCTTACAAATTGGAAAGAAAAAAGTAAAACTGTCCCTGGTTGCAGATGACACAATCAGCTATGTAGAAAATCCAAAGTCCTCATTTAAAAAAAGGTTAGAACAAGTAAATGAATTCAGTAAAGTTGTAGATACAAAATAAACATACAAAAATCGATTACATTTCTATACCCTGACAACAAACTATCTGAAAAGGAAACTAATACCTTTTACTACAGCACCAAAAATAATAAAATACCTAGGAACAAATTTACCAAGGAGTGGAAAGATTTGTATTCTGAAAAAAACAAAACATTGGTAAAAGGAATTAAACAAGACATAAGCAAATGGAAAGACATTTCGTGTATACGGATTAGAAGACTTAATATTGCTAAAATGTTTATTTCATTCAAAGTGACCTGTAGACTCAGTGCAAAGTTCCCATAGCATTTTTTTTTACAAAAATAGAAAAAAAAATCTCATGAAACTATAGAAGACCACAAATAGCCAAGTCAATCTGGAGCAAGAAGAGCAAAACCAGAGGCATTACATTTCTTTATTTCAAAATACGTTATAAAGCTATGGTAATTAAAACAGAACATACTGGCAAGAGGGAACTTGTTTATTTATGATGCCTACTGTTGCAAGGAAGCCTTACAAGAAGAAGTTTAAAGAATTGGAATATTTTATTTATTCATTTATTTATTTACTTATTTTCTAAGATAGAGTCTCACACTGTCATCCTGGATAGAGTGCCATGGTGTCATAGCTCACAGCAACCCCAAACTCTTGAGCTCAAGTGATCCTTTTACCTCAGCCTTCCCAGTAGCTGGGACTACAAGTGCCCACCACAATGCCCTGCTAGTTTTTCTATTTTTAGTAGAGATGGAGTCCCACTCTTCCTCAGGCTGGTCTTGAACTCCTGAGCTCAAGCAATCTACCTGCCTTGGCCTATAAGAGTGGGAGCATTACAGGCATGAGCCTCTGCACCCAGCCAAGAGTTGGAATACTTTAAACAAAAGTTACGTGGTGCTCTAATTATACTGTTTGAATTTTGAATTGTTACGTTAATCAAAGGCAAAGCAATGTTTTATATTCAGAATGGATATAATTCAATTAATACTGTAATCGTAATATTTGTTTCTTTACTGCTTATCAGACAAGCAGTTCCTTCTCATACAATATCTGATTGAATCCTCAAAACAACTCAATGAGACAATACATCAGAACAGTCTAAGAGGTTATGCTGCAGTTGGAGAAATAGGCAATTGTTTAAAAACAAGTTGGCTCTGGGTGCAGGCAGCTCTCCAGGCAACTGTCCTCTATGTAATGACATGCTAATCCAGTTGGTTTCAACCTTGCAATACTTCAATCTTTTTTTTTCTTTTCTTTTTTTTTTTTTTTTGTTGAGACAGAGTCTCACATTATTGCCCTCAGTAGAGTGCCATGGCATCACTGCTCACAGCAATCTCCAACTCCTGGGCTTAGGTGATTCTCCTGCCTCAGCCTTCTGAGTAGCTGGGACTACAGGCACCCGCCATAAACACCAGGCTATTGCAATACCTCGATCTTAACATGAATCCTTTTTCATGATTGGCACAGTAGGGCAAGGAAGACTAGAGAATCTCATATTGGCCTTTCACCACCTCATCCTGAGCAAGAGTGAGACCCCACCTCACAACCCCGTGACACATGTCAATCCCACAATATTTCACTAGCCAGACTGAGTCAGATGGTCCCATTTAACTGCAGGGTCTCTAAGAAATACAGTCAGCCCAGTGTGTGCCCAGAAAGGAAAGAGAACTGAATGTTAATTAGTAATAGCAATCTGTGTCATAAATAGCTATTATTACTGTTCTCTTTGTATATGGAAGCTCAGCAAAGTTTAAGTTATTCATCCACAGTTACATGGGAGGTAAGGAGGGGAGCCATGATGTGAACCAAGGCAATCTGACTCAAGTTGTCCTTAACCTCTGTCTTACATTATTCCCCAGCACCACGTTGAAGACCTCTGGCAGAACCTAGTCACCACTGGGGATATTTAATTCAATTTATATAAATTTGATGCATATACATTTATTTCGATTCAAATCAGCATATATTTACAGGTGTATTTGGAGGAGTGATGGACTACTTCATTGTGTAGGTCTTTTTTAACTTTGAGCCTATGATATAAACAAATAGGAAAACTGTGATGATTAATTTATGTGTCATCTTGGCTGAGCCATTGTACCCAGATATTTGGTTAAACGTTATTCTTCAGGTTTCTGTGAAGGTGGGGGGGAGGGTTCTATGTTTGTTTGTTTAAGATTATTTATTTATTTATTTGAAACAGAGTCTCACTCTGTCCCCGTCAGTAAAGTGCCATGGCATCATCATAGCTCACAGCCACCTCAATCTTTTGAGCTCAGGTGATCCTCTTGCCTCAGCTTCTTGAGTAGCTGGGACTATAGCCTCCTGCCACAATGCCTGGCTAACCTTTCTAAGAGTAGGAAGGGGGTCTCATTCTTGCTCAGGCTGGACTTGAACTTCTGAGCTTAATGATCTACCTGCCTCAGCCTCCAAGAGTGCTAGGATTACAGATGTGAGCCTCCACACCAGGCATAAGATTATTACTTAAATAAATTGATTGATTAAAGTAGATTACTCTCCATAATATAAATGGGCCTCATCAGTGAGTTGAAAGACCTTAATAAATTAAAAACTGACTTCTCCAATGCAAGAAGAAATTCTGCCAATAGGTAGCCTTCAGACTCAACTAAAATACACATCTATATCTATATATCCATATCTATATTTAAATATATATTATAGGTTCAATTTCTCTAGAGAACTCTAATACAACAAGGTTAAAACTAAGTCTCCATAAAAAAGGATTGGGAAATGTTATTTTTCTACAATTTTGATTTTAAAAGATCCTATGTGATCTTTTTTTGACTTTGATCTTAGAATGCTGAGTGAAAATAGAAAAATCCTAGAATAACTTACAGAAATAAGTCAATGTTTATTCTACTTTCTATAATTTAAGACATTTTTTAAACCCATTGATTATAAAATACATAACTTTTTGCAAAGAATCTTGCAGAATGGAAAAACAGCCAAAACAATCTGCCACATTTAGGCTGCAGAATGTGGTAAGATTCTGATTATTTTTACAAATTCAGTGTTGTGAGAATGTGTGACTAGATGTTAATAACCGTTTTTAGAAGAATTCAGCTCTCCCACAACAACTGAGGACGCCAACAGTCTCCAATTTTAACGTGTTCTCCTATACATGACACTGTTGGGGAAATTTTAGTTGCCTACTGCTGGCCACATAGTTACAGAATTAGTAAAAAAAAAAGTTTTCAGTGGATTGCATATGATAATGAAAACTTATGAAGAGATGCATTTAACTTTTTTTTAATGCAGTTTTTGGCCGGGGCTGGGTTTGAACCCGCCAACTTCAGCATATGGGGCTGGAGCCCTACTCCTTTGAGCCACAGGTGCCGCCCTGCATTTAGGGTTTCATCAAACAAATTCACATTAGATTTCCAGTCCTCAGTTGAGGTATGTAAATTAATCTAAAGTACTTAAACACAATCTTCTTTCTATAATACACACGTTATATTTTATGTTTCTTCAAATTATTTTTGAAACTATGTGAGAATAATTTATCAAATTGAGAGAAAAAAAAGGATTTGTTCAAGAACCTTACCAACTGTCTTTTATCCTGTCTCTGCTACCACCTCTTGGACTAATCTTGAACAAGGCACTTTAACTTTTGGGAGTAAGAAATACGTTCCCTGCATCTTGAGTTTTGCTTCTTGGAGTTTCTTGATGCCACTTTGTAATTTCTTCTCCCTCTCTCTTCCAGATCTTTTCCATCTTCAAGTAACCACTGATCTGCCTCTGACAGTTTGCATTTTCTGTAGAAGAAGAGAATTTCTAAGCTCATTAGTTTAGGAGACTAAAATGAGATATGGAAAAAACGCAAATGCCCTATGAATATAAAAAACAATAAGTTTCCGATCTTGAAACTTGAGGCAAATAGTGTGATATAGCAGTTAAAGGCTTGAGCTTTTAAGTCAGCAGATGTGTTCTTGGCTCTGTCATTTACTAGCTGTGTGACCTTGGGCAAATGACTCAACACCCTAACTGAGGTTAACAGTTTCCTCATGCACAGAGAGTGGATAATAATAGTGCCTACCCTCAGAAGGATGTTGTGAAATTGCATGCAAAGCACTTAGATCAGTGGTAGGGCTGTGGATACAAAGTACTCAACCTTGGTCACCTGTCTTTAAACATTTCAAGGAGCACCAACCCAATTCTAAGAAAAGGAAGTAAGAACACTGACCATGCAGCCGTGTAATCTTAAGGCGATCATTCTAAAAGTGTTGTGTGAGTGTTAGCATAGCTTGTCATGTTGGATGCAGTGTCCAGCTGACTCTGACTCAGGCCCCTCATGTTGCCTCCTCATAACTCTTTCCCCAGGTGTCATGGTATCCCTTTCTTTGCAATTGAATCCCTCCCACCAAACATATGACTTTACAGTCACCTCATTTCACCCTTGTCATTCAAGGAAAAACTTGGCTAGAGTATAGTGAATGGAAATGAAATAGAGATCACTGAAGAAAAGTAATGCTTATTTGTGATAAATGTTCTTTAATAGTTTTCTCCCTGCTCAGCACCTGTAGCTCAAGTGGCTAGGGCACCAGCCACATACACCAGAGCTGGTGGGTTCAAATCCAGCCCGGGCCTGCCAAACAACAATGACG
>NW_003852402.1:41069592-41074440 GCF_000181295.1 Otolemur garnettii | reverse complement strand
GCAGATGCTGGCATGGATGTGGAGAGAAGGGAACACTTTTATACTGTTTGATGGGACTCCAAACCCTTCTTGTAAAGAAGTATGGAGAATCCTCAAAAACTCAAATTAGACCTCCCATTTGATCCTACAATCCCATTACTGGGCATCTACCCAGAAGAAAAAAAAATCTTTTTATCATAAGGATATTTGCACTAGACTGTTTATTGCAGCGCAATTTACAATTGCCAAAATGTGGAAACAGCCTAAATGCTCACCAACCCAGGAATGGATTAACAAGCTGTGGTATATGTATGCCACGGAGTACGATTCAGCCACTAAAAAGAATGCTGACTTTATATCCTTTGTATTAACCTGGATGGAAGTGGAACACATTTTTCTTAGTAAAGTATCACAAGAATGGAGAAGCAAGAATCCAAAGCACTCAATTCTAATATGAAGGTAGTAGATGATCTACTACAAGGTAGCAGATAGGGGAATGAGGGATCAGGGAGAGGGGAGGAGGGATTGGGATGGGGGTCACAGTGTACGGCACACCTCTTGGGGGAGGGACACAATTACAAGATGGACTTTACCTAACAAATGCAATGAGTGTAATGTAATTCTTTTTACCCTCAATGAATCCCAAACAATAAAAAAAAATTGTTTTCTCGTTATAGTCAAAGATTTCTGTTGCTCCTGTTGAGCAAGCTCCAGGTTCATACTCGATAAAATCTCTCCCTACAATGCGAGCTCCCTAAACTCCTCTTGCCAGTCTAGCCTAGTTTAGTAACTGGGGACAATTCTAATCTACCAGAGGAGAGACTCAAGATGCTGTATTTTGAAAGCTGTTGGAGAAAGCACCTTTAGTATACCTAATTAAAGATAGTCTAGAGAAATATAGGGCAAGGGGGAGTAATTCATATATGGGAAGGAGAGCCACCTGCTTACCATTCCTTCTAACTTGTAACATACCATTTGTTCAGGTTTATTCGTTTCTTCTATTAGCCTGGCTACCTCCCAGAAATCAGAGTCAGAGATGATAATTTATGTGCTGATTTGGGAAAAAGATCCCAGTGAGTAGGAATGAGAAAACTAACATACGGAAAGAAAGAAAGCCAATTCTAGAGTCCACTTACCAATCTGGACATTGCTATAGGTAACTAGGGCTCATTTGGATAGCTCTTTGGATAGCAGATCTACAATTTACCTAGAATTGTCTGCTTGAGTGAAGAAGACAGGAACGTTTATTCACTCGTTTTCTTCCCCCCTGGGTCAATGTGGCAGACAGGTGCTAAGGTAACGCCCAGTGCTCCCTGCCTTCTGCTATCAGTGACTTTCTTCAAGACTCTCCCCCCAAGTCTATGTGGAACTTGTGAAAAGGTCCCAACTAGAAGGATATGGCAAAGGTCTTACTCTATTATTATGTTACCATGTATGGCAAATGTGATGAGCTATCACTTCTGTGATTGTGTTAACATTATGTAAGAGTCTGCCTTGATAGCAGACTCACTCTATCTGACATTCCTGCTGGTCTGAAAGAAGCATGTTGCTGTGTTATGAACTGCCTGGGGAAAAGACCATGTGGCAAGGAGATCTGACGGCCTCCTGAAGCTGACACAGCCTTTGATTGACAGCCAGCAAAATTAGACAGAACAAACCCTGAAGCTGTCAGCCCTACAACCACAAGGACACGAATCCCTCCAACAACCTGAGAGAGTTTGGAAGAAGATTCTTTTTCATTTAACCCTCCAGATGGGAACGCCATCCAGCCAACACTTTCAACATAGCCTGGAGTGACCCCAAAGTGGGAAATCTGACTAAGCGGTGCCTGGACTCTTGACTTACGAAAACGGAGACAGAAATGCATGTTATTTTATGCTGTTGAATTTGGCAGTAATTTGTTATACAGAAATGGAAAATAAATACAGATTTTGGTTCCTAGGAGTGGGGTGCGTCTGTAACACATACCTAAAAATATGTCTGAGGCTTTGGAATTCTGTGAAGTGGGGACACAGGGAAAGAATGTTAAAGAGCACGATAGAGAAAGACTAAGCCACAACAAACAGTCAGTAAAAAATACGAATCTCACACGTTCTGCTGTTGAAGGCTCAGAGGGAGGTGAGGAACATGCCATTGGAAACTGAAAGGAGGGAGACCCTGTTATGTCCTGGCAGAAAGCACAGTGACATTATATTTGGTAGTTATGTTGGAAGCAGAACTCTTAAGGGATGAACTTGGTTATATAAATAAAGAGATTTCCAAGCAAAGTATTGAAGGTGGTGACTGCTTTATTCTTGCTACTTACAATGAAATGCAAGAAGAGGGAGAGACAAATTGAGGGAAGAACTATTAAATAAGAGGAAATTAAGACTTGATGAGTTTTAAAATTCTCATTCTCCCCAGATGGCAAAAAAATATTAATACTTGGAGATGACTTTGAGCACTGTCAGGAAACCCTGATCTAGAGAAAATGCCCATGAAGTGACTTGACAACCTTTTGTTAGAACCTCAAAAAGACCAGAGGTGAGAGTGTTCAATCACATAAAGGGCTATTTTAAGAGATGGCACTAAGGTTTCAAGAGATCTAAGGATGTGTCTCAGATTCTCTCAGACAAACCACTGAGCCTCCAAGCTGAAAGAAGATGAGATTATTTTTGCAACAATCTATAGATGTAGCTTTTGTCTAGTGGGGTGAATTTCACTGAAGTACATGAAGAATCACAAAGTTCTTGAGAAAATTATTTCTGCAGAATGAGGCCAGCTTGAAATAAGGGACAAGACTAGAAAATGAAAGGAGGCTGTCAGACTGCCAAAATTTTACTGGCAGGAAGCAGGCTGATAAAATTACTCCTCTGCAAATCTATGCTACCTTCCATGAAACAGGAAGGATGTCTCAGATGGTTGAACCAAGAACCTGGAGGGCAGGTCCAAGAGCCATGGGGAATCATTCCCCATCCTAGGAAGTTAAGAAACTTGCAGCATATATCCAGTTGTATTTCAAAACTGTGGTAGACCGGTGACTCCCTTTTATAGTCAATTTTCTCCATTTTTGAACTGGAAGGTCTATACCTGTTACCCTGTGTTTCTCCCACCATTGTAGAGTATGTTGGGTACACTGGAGGCAGATAACTTGTTTCCTTAGTTTTACAGGTTCACGGGAGCTGCATTTAACCGGTTACACCCAGGAATCTTATCCATAGCTGGACCTGATTTGGATGACAAAATTTCACCTGGATGAAACTCCTGGAGAATTTGAGAGGTAAGAAAATATATTTTTCACATGGGGCGGCTTAAAGAAAAACCATCACAAACTACAGATTGTTTCCCAATGATCCCGACTTCCTTGTATTAATGCCCTGTGTAATCACCTCCTATAACAGGGCAGGAATCTGTGAAGCATATAACCGATGGAATATGACAAAGGTGAGAAGAGGGCACGCCCATGGTTCTATTGCCAGTAGACTCTCCTGCTCACCTTGAGGAAGCTCTGTGTTGTTGCCTATGGGGTAGACCACATGGCAGGAGACTCAGACTGACTCTAAGAGATAAGGACTGCCTCCAGCTGACAGCCAGCCAAAAGCTTTCAGTCTTATATCCTCAATGAAATACATTCTCCTAGCAACCTGTGTGAGCTTGGGAGCAGATGCTTCTTCAGTTGAGCTTCCAGCTGAGAACACAGCCCACCTGATTTCCTGACAATAACCTGGAGAAACCCTGAAATAGAAAACCCAGGTAAGCTGTACCTAGAATCTTGATCCACAGAGACTGAGAGATAATGTTTTTGTTTTCAGCCACTAAATTTGGTAATTTGTTATGCAGGAACAGATAACTAATGTGTTAAAAGATTGTCCTGGGTGTGTTACCTGCTTGGCTCTGCCAGGTTGTATGTACCTGAGTATAGAATGGGTTTTCAGTGGCTTCCATGCCATAGCATCAGAGAAGCATGGGTGTGGAAATGATAAATATGTGGCACATCTGCAAAGCTTGTTGCCATAGCAATGGTTAGTATAAAAGGTAGGCTGAAGGATATGAAAAAATTATTCTAATTTGTCTATTCCTAGATAGCACTACAGGGAGTCTAGGTTGCTTTTCTGAGTTGGGGGCAACTAGACGATGATCTCTGAAGGGTCTGAGCTCTAATTCTCCTATCCTCAGTGAGTCTTTCAGGGGTGGGGAACCTGCAGTCTTCTGATTTCAAGATTATTCTTTTTAAACAACAAAAAAGGCAAAAAAAAAAAAAAAGCTTCATCTTGCTCTGCTGCACCTTTTTTAAGAAAATAATTTTTTCTGTAAAATTTTGATTCTGTCACTTAAGGACCAGAAAGGCCACAGATTTCCTTAAGGCTGCAGGTTCCTCACCCCTGCCAGGAAGCACCAACAAATAACTCAGTGAATCCCGTGTGTTAAATGCGTTGGGCTTCCTGTCATCGTTGGGGAGCAATAACTCTATTTCTATGGGTAATTGAGGTCTGTTATTCCCACTAAGATAGTTACTTCTTTCATTGCAAAAGATATCTAAAGTGACCATGTGGAGTCACAGTTTCCAATTCAGTGGAGACCTAAATTGAGCACTCATGGCAGTGCCCTTTGGGCCACACAAGTGCTTCTCATCCTGCAAAGCCTAAGAATGCACAGATTGGAAGCCCAAATTCTGCAATGGAGTCAGTGAAAGTCATGATGAGATGGGACATTCCTACAACCACCCATTGGTTTCTGGACCTGTATATTCTACCTACAGGCTGTCCCCAAGTTACAAATATTTGACTGACATATGACTCACACTTATGTATGGAGGCTATTATATGTAATAGGTAAATGTACCTGTTTCAACTTACATACAAATTAAACTTAAGAATAAACCTGCAGAAC
>NW_003852402.1:41064184-41069412 GCF_000181295.1 Otolemur garnettii | reverse complement strand
CACTTTGTCATCCCCAGTAGAGCGCCCTGGTGTCATAGCTCCCAGCAACCTCAGACACTTGGGCTCAAGAGATTCTCTTGTCTCAGCCTCTGAAGTAGCTAGGACTACAGGCACCTGCCACAATGCCTAGCTATTGTTAGAGATGGGGTCTCATTCTAGCTCAGGCTGGTCTGGAACTCATGAGCTCAGGCAATCCACCCGCCTCGGCCTCCTGAAGTGCTGGGATTACGGGTGTGAGCCACTGTGCCCAGCCAACCTTAGGTAAGTCTCTAATAGAGTATTCCATTGTTCCATTAGGATGGCTGATTTCACGTTTATGTACCTCTTGTTTTACCTCTTTTGTCATAAAATGGGCCCTTTGATCTTAAAAAACATTTGGTAAGAATTAAAAATCAGCTACCCTCTAAGCTGTCATATGGTGGCATTGGCAAAGGCATCTAGGACAGTGAAGACACACTCATATCCAGAAGAGGTATCAATTATAAGTACAATTTGCTATCCTCTTCAGAGTGGAAACAATTCAATATAACCAATTTCCCACTGAATGGATGGTTGTTGACTGGCTTCCTTAAGGAATGGTGTCATGATGAAGGCCTGGCATTTATCTTTGCCGTGAAAGACTGGGCAAGCATCAGCGGCAGTAGTTAGATCAGCCCAGGAGAGGGAGAACTCATAGAGTTGCATCAGTCCAGCCTTTTATTCCTGCCACAGCAGCCACACAATTATTGTGGGTCCATTATGTAAACAGAGACGTTGCTGAGAAGAGAAGCTGAATGCCGTCTAGCTAAGTCCTGTCTACTTGGTTGTTCAGCACTTTTCTGCAGTACAGGTCCTCTAATGGGCAGTAATGTAGCACACAAATTTGAGCATACTCCAGTAGATCTATCCACAAATTTATTCCTCAGATATCTTTATCTCCTACCTTCCAAACTTGCTCCTCTAGGCCCCTGACTGTTAAACCAAGCCAGGAGCCATTGAGCAAAGGTTCGCATACGTCTGTATGTCAGGGATTTGTTTTTCCTTTATGGAAAGTAATTGATCAAGCACACTGCTCATAGATCTGCCAATTAGGAGAAATCTGCCAATTTCCCTTCGGGGCCACCCTTAGTAGCACAGTAATGTAGCAGTAGTCGGTTTGGGGTTAGTGCCAACATATCACCACCAGACCAAGCTGATCCTTCTGTGACCAAGATTCCAGTTTCTGGGTCTTCTTTCATTTGGTCACAGGGACCACGCCAGGTGACATGACAGACAAATCTCAGAGCAACAGAGGTAGGACCTGTTGGACCACCTGGTCATGAAAGTTACTCGTACCTGTCAAGGCTGACCCCAACTGTGCCATTTTCATTGTACAATAACTGTACACACCTGATCTGATCCAATAATACACCAAGTTAAAAATGGGTAGCTCTAGGCGCATAGTCATATTAGGTTCTGGAGATTTCTTCTCCATCTCTCTCATTATACTTTAGCCAAGCAAAACCAGTTTGGGGAGCAGCAAACCATGTACAGAGGCTCATTCATCAAACTAAAGCTGTCCCCAAGATCTAATTCAATTTTTATCAGGAAAACTCAGAGAGAAGACTAAATTTGGGCTATTTTTATAAGATCTCTTTCCTAAAACCTTCTAAACATGACACAGTCTCTTCCTGGGTCTCCTCCCTTCCACCAGCTCTTTTCCAGTTTATGTCTATATTTTCCAGTCTCTCCTCTTCTAAATCAAGATCAGCAACCCAGCTCCTCGTGGCCCACACTCTCAACTCCCATCCTAGTGATGATCTACACTGGGAGAGTAGACCACCCTGATCTTCCAAAGATAGGGAAAATTTTGCATTTCCATTAAATAGAAGAGCTATGATTTAGAAGGTAAAACCTAGGACCTTAACCCTTGAAGCCCACACCAATGTCTGGCCCCAGCCTGTCTACTGACACACTTACACTCTAAAAATGATGGAGGATTCCAAACATCTTTTGTTTACATGCATTGTATTTGTTAATATTTACCACATTAAAAATGAAAACTGAGAAATTTTAAAAGATTTATTAATTCCCTTTTTCATATTTACCCAGAAGGATTTGGAGGGATTTATTAATTCCTATAAAATAACAATAATAGGGCAGTGCCCATAGCTCAGTGGGTAGAGGCTGGCAGGTTTAAACCCAGCCTGGGCCAGTTCAACAATGAGAACTGTAACAACAAAAAAATAGCCAGGCGTTGTGGCAGTCGCCTGTAGTCCCAGCTACTTGGGAAGCTGAGGCAGAAGAATCGCTTAAGCCCAAGAGTTTGAGGTTGCTGTGAGCTGTGACGCCACAGCACTCTTCCCAGGGTGACAGCTTGAAACTTTGTCTTAAATAAATAAGTAAATAAATAAAACAAATAAAATAATGATAATAAAGTCATTGCATTTTTACATAAATTATACATATTTCATGAAAATTAATTTTATTGTCCAAAATATTTTAGTTAGAAGAGCAGTATTATTTCTACATGTTTGTAAACCTCTTTATTATCTTTATTATCTTTATTTATGCTTAATAGCAAGCATGTTGACTGTCATAGCTATTTCTGTATTCAATTTACTGCAATATATTGTTTTGGTTGAAATAAATTGAAGAAAATTCAGCCTCACACACACATGTAATTGGACAAGGAAAAGGCATTTTGAAAGATAACTGTAAATATTTTTCTTTGGTAGTATACCACCCAAACTATATAGGTGTTAATTTCTTTCTTTTCTTTTCTTTTTTTTTTTTTTTGAGACAGAGCCTCAATCTATCCCCCTGGGTAGAGTGCTGTGGCATCACAACTCACAGCAACCTCCAACTCCTGGGCTTAAGCGAGTCTCCTGCCTCAGCCTCCCAAGTAGCTGGGACCACAGGCGCCCGCAACAACACCTGGCTATTTTTTTTTTTTTTTAGTTGCAACCATCATTGTTGTTTTGGCAGGCCTGGTGGTGAACCCACCACCTTAGCTGTATGTGGCTGGTGCCTTAGCCACTTGAGCCACAGGTGCTGAGCCTAGGTGTTAATTTCTTAAAGATTAGTAGCAACATGGAAGGTGAAACTATACAAATGTATATTTTATACATTGTTACATTAAAATTCACTGGTAGATCTTGAACAGTTATTTGGAAAATAGTGATTCAACGAGTTGTGCATATCTTTCAAACGCTGACACATTTCATTTTGAGATATCAAAAGAATCTCATTCATCATTATCACCACTGATCTCATTAGAAAAGTTTCCAATAATTAAAAAGTTGTCAGATTCAGAGGGGGTGAATACAAATTTTTAAAAATTCAAAATTTTACTTGAAAGCTCAAATTTTACCATTGGCATCAAAGGCCGTAAGTTGTTTTCCTTGAAATAACAGGCTCATGTCTCTTATATTTGAGAACACATCTCTCACATACTTAAGCCTGAATAACTATCGTTCATCTGTCTGTCATTCTTTCAGGTAAAAATGGTTTTCCATGTGAGGGCAGCTCAACTCAATTCAATCACAGAAAGATAAGGAATACATCATGCATTTTGCCTCACAGAATTTTTAAAAGGCATAATTAAGGGTTAAGATGTAATAAAATTAATAATTCTTACTATTTTATTAAGAGCATTCTTGGCTAGGCAGAATGGCTCACACTTGTAATCCTAGCATTTTGGAAGGCCTAGGCAAGAGAACTGCTTAAAACCAGGAATTTGAGACCAGCCTGAGCAACGCAGTAAAACTCCTACTCTACAAAAATAGAAAAATTAGTCAGGTATGGTGACATGTACCTGAGGTCTCAGCTATTCTAGAGGCTAAGGCAGGAGGATAGTTTGAGTTTTTAGTGAGCTGTGATGACATCACTGCACTAGCCCCAGGGACAGAGTGAGATCCTGTCTCCAAAAAAAAAAGAATAGAAAAAGAATATTCTTAAATGAAACTGCTTTCTCTCTTCTGTGAGGACACAGCATTGAAGGAAGGAGCACAATGACCACTAGTACAGCTTAGTATCACCACCTTAATTTCTGTTAAAACACCAGCAGTTACACCCACTGCTTTTGTTTCACAGTGCAAATGTCAACACAGAGAGAAAGGTAAGTAAACAGGTTTGACCTTGCCTATACTTGAAAGGGTCTTCAGGACGCTCTGAGTTCTATAGACCATATTTTGACCAAGAGAAAACCTACGTATTGTAGTAGCAGTCCACTTTTCACACACTTTGCCCCTCTGAGAAGTCTGTGCTGTTGTAATCAGTTCTGGCCTAACTACTGTCTCCTTGACCTTTTCTGCTTGCTGATATCACGCCCCATATTATTCTATGTTCTTGGTTCTAGGTCAGTTTCCCATTTCTAACCCTTCATTTTTCTTGCCAAAGTAGATTCTTTTTCTTTCTTTGTATGTATCTACTCAAACTTCACACTAATCTTCTGAATGATTTCATTTAAATTTCTGATCTTTCTACAAGCTCTTCAGGGTAGAATTTTATTTCATTCATTTTCCTTCCATTCATACGTTATAGATTTATCCAAAAGAACATTTCTGCTGGGCGAGGTGGCTCACACCTGCAATCCTAGCACTTTGAGAGGCCAAAGCAGGTGGGTTACTTGAACTCAGGAGTTCGAGACCAGCCTGAGCAAAAGCAAGACCCCATCTCTAGTAAAAATAGAAATACTAGCCGGGGGTTGTGGCAGGTGCCTGTAGTCCCAGCTATTTGGGAGGCTGAGGTAAGAGGATCATTTGAGCCCAAGAGTTTGAAGTTGTTTTGAGCCATGATGCCACAATACTCTATACAGGGTAACAGAGTGAGACTGTGTCTCAAAAACAAAAACAAAAACAAACATTTTCTGCAGATCTACTGTGATTAGATGGCACTTGTTTTTGGCTTTATGGGGGACAACATTTGGACCAGTAAAATGAGTGTATGTTTTTCAAAGTATAAGAAATAATAACAGACTTAGGCTGGGTGCAGTGGCTCATACCTATAATCCCAATGCTTTGAGAAGCTGAAGCAGGAGGATCACTTGAGGCTAGGGGTTTGAGGTGACAGTGAACTATGATTGTGTTACTGCAGTCCATCCTGGGTGACAGTCTCTTAACAACCACAATAACAAAAAAAAAAAAAAAAAAAAAGAAAGAGAAGAACAGATTTATCCCAATGCTTTGAGAAGCTGAAGCAGGAGGATCACTTGAGGCTAGGGGTTTGAGGTGACAGTGAACTATGATTGTGTTACTGCAGTCCATCCT
>NW_003852402.1:41060978-41064164 GCF_000181295.1 Otolemur garnettii | reverse complement strand
AGGGGTTTGAGGTGACAGTGAACTATGATTGTGTTACTGCAGTCCATCCTGGGTGACAGTCTCTTAACAACCACAATAACAAAAAAAAAAAAAAAAAGGAAGAAAGAAAGAATAACAGATTTATGGAGGTGAAAAACAGGGGGATTGCTTGTAGCAAGACAAAAACTATGCACAAGATCAAGTAATTAAAGACAGGCCAGGAGGGCAGTGCAGGGTCATCTCAGGAAAGGTGCTGAATGTCTGAAGTTTACTCTGTAAGCAATGGGAAGCTCCTGGGGATGTCTGAGCATAGACAGAGGTGATGAGGGTGAAAAGACTCAAGGTCAGAGTATGTATAAGGTTTATTTGGCAATTATATAGAGAAAGAATTTGCCAGGGAAAAGAAACTTAGGCAAGAAAAGCAGGTTGGAGCCCTGAAACAGGGCAGTGAAGATGGAAATGGAGATGGGTGGAGATAGGTTTCAAGTACAATGAGGAACTAAGATCAGTGGGCGGTGGTGAAGAAGTTCTTGTCAAAAATGATCACAGTTGCAGGCATGAATTACTAGGAGAAGGGTGATGCTATTAAAAGAAATCAGGAAGTCAGAAAAAGGAACAGTTTGTGGGAGGCAAGACAGTGAGTTCAGATCTTTCCCTCTTAGGCATGGAAGTGGCTATATTCAAGGGGGAATTATTTAAAAATGTTTATAGCATTTACAGGAACTGGAACCCTGCAGAAATTAGAAGATTATGGTTCAAGCTACACTGGCTATAAGCGGTCTCTTTACAAAATAAATGTAAAGTGGGGGAATGCAGTATTCCCCTTATTGAATTTGAATTCTCTGTAGAGTTTCTCTCTGAACAAATCTAACAGGGATCTATAGCTTGTCTGCAGTCCATGTATCACAAAGATATCTCTTAGTATCTTTAATAGTATGTATTTATTGAGTGACTGTATGTGTCAGTTATTACACTAAATTTTATATATTTGTCAATGAATGCTCACATCAGCTCTTAGGTATTATTGCCTGGATTTTCGTAAGAGAAGTCGAGATACCAAGACATTAAGTGACTTTCTGAAGGTCAAACAGGAAGCAAGGTAATGATATTTGAACCCAAGTTCTTTATGGTTTCAAAGTCTTTGTTTTTTTTTATACCATCCTGCTTAAGTATTTATTTGCATTCTTCTCTATTCCTTTTCACAGAATGAAATGGAAATAGTGCCTGTTAGCACAGACTCTTGGTCATTTCTATATGATTGTGTCCAGGGATTCATTTAGCCTGAGTGGGAGATCTGTTTTAGGAAGGGCTTATTCTCACTGGCTCTTTTTCTAGGGACAGCTGCTTCCCCCATCAGTTTGACAATTACTATCCCTTATCTAAGACTGAGAGAGAGATTAAACAACAAAATTAATATAACTTAAAATCACCTTTTAAAAAGAGAAGGTATAGGCCGGGTGGAGTGGCTCATGCCTGTAATCCTACCACTCTGAGAGGCCAAGGCGGGTAGATCTCTTGGGCTCTAGAGTTTGAGACCAGCTTGAGCAAGAACAAGACTCCATTTCTACTAAAAATAGAAAAATTAGCTGGGCATTTTGGTGAGCACCTATAGTCCCAGCTACTGGGGAGGCTGAGGCCAGGGGCTCACTTGAACTCAAGGGTTTGAAGCTGCTATGAACTATGACACCATAAAACTCTAGTTAGGGTGACAGAGGGAGATTTTATTAAAAAAAAAAAAAGAGCAGAGGTAATAGTTTTGAACTGCAGCTATAGCAAAATCACTAAACATTTTTTTAAAAGCTAGATAATGTCCTTTGAAATTAAATTTAGACAAACAGCAGAGAATGCCCTTAAAGCAAGCCTGAGCCTCAAAGTGTGGATCTCTTCCTGTGCATAAGGAAAGACAGAGGGAGAACAGCCTGGCAGAGTCACACACGGTTGAATGTTCCATGGCAGAATGCACTGAGCAGGCCCTGGCTAAGAGGAGATTCCCCTGTGGTGCACGCGCTACGCCACTGCCCGGCACAGGTGAATGCTGAGCACATGTAAATTCCTATCTCCTCTTTTGCATTTCCTGAAATTATTCTCCACATCTCACTTACTATATATATATAAAAGAACCCCCCTCGGAGGGAACTGTCTCATTCCCATTGTAGAGGTACATAAGTCTTCACTTACTGCCGCTGAACATGATAGAATACTTGGCACCTCACTGTCTCTACCCTGGGTGTTTCGGGTTTGTACTCTCCTTGTTGGAGCTGATCATCTGTTCTCTATCCATTGGGCTGTGATGATGAGTAGAAGTTCTTCTTGTAGGAGGGGTATTCCTGCATGGAGTCCAAACCGAGCATGGATCCCCTATGAGAAAAGGCCCATGACACTTTTTGTATAAGACCATTAAACTTAGGCCAGGTGCCATGGCTCATGCCTGTCATCCTAGCACTCTGGGAGGCTGAAGGGGGTGGATTGCTTGAGCTCAGGAGTTCAAGACCAGCCTGAGCAAGAGTGAGACCTCGTGTCTAAAAAAATAACCAGGTGCTGTGGCAGATGCCTTAGTCCCAGCTACTCAGGAGGCTGAGGCAAAAGGATCATTTGAGCCCAAGAGCTTGAGGTTGCTGTGAGCTGTGACACCATAGCACTCTATTGAGGGCAACAAAGAGAGACACTGTTTCAATTAAAAAACAAAAAAACAAAAAAACATTAAACTCCCCTCGGGCAGTCACTGAGGACACTGGTGTTGATCCATTTATGCCCAGGGTTGTGTGGGTGACATCTTGTACAGCAAAGATATATCAGTTATATAGTTGGAAAGAATTATCATAGAAAGCCTTATGGAAAGTCTCAGACATGAGGTGGAGCTTTAAAGACTGGGAGGATTTGGCTCAGTGCCGGTAGCACAGTGGTTACGGCACCAGCCACATACACCAAGGGTGGTGAGTTAGAGCCCAGCCCGGGCCAGCTAAACAACAATGACAGCTGCAACCAAAAAATAGCCAGGCATTGTGGCGGATGCCTGTAGTCCCAGCTACTTGGGAGGCTGAGGCAGGAGAATCACTTAAGCCCAAGAGTTTGAGGTTGCTGTTGTTGTGAGCTCCTGTTCCCTCCGGTTCCCTCTGCGTTCTCCCATTCCCCCCACCCTATGGGCAAGCTCCTGTTCCCCTGCCCTCTCCCGTTCCCCGCTCTATGGGCAACCTCCCACCCTCTCCC
>NW_003852402.1:41058683-41060958 GCF_000181295.1 Otolemur garnettii | reverse complement strand
TTCCCCCCACCCTATGGGCAAGCTCCTGTTCCCCTGCCCTCTCCCGTTCCCCGCTCTATGGGCAACCTCCCACCCTCTCCCGTTCCCCCCACCCTATGGGCAAGCTCCTGTTCCCCTGCCCTCTCCCGTTCCCCGCTCTATGGGCAACCTTCCACCCTCTCCCGTTCCCCCCACCCTATGGGCAAGCTCCTGTTCCCCTGCCCTCTCCTGTTCCCCGCTCTATGGGCAACCTCCCACCCTCTCCTGTTCCCCCACTCCTCCACCCTATGGGCCTTCCCAACCTGTTCCCATGCTCTCCAGAATTCAAAGAGGCACGGAAAGTCCCAAGTTTCACAAAACCCCCAAGTTCTCAGTAGATGAACAATGGTGGAAAACTCACTGAGGCTTGATTAATTACTGTTGTATAACCATAACCATTGTGATTTAAGATGTATCCATTAACCAATTATTGCTATATAATCATAACCATTGTGATACGAGATGTATCCATTGACAACCAAGCTGTAACCCTGCCAATGGTAACGTTCCTCATCCCCCCCTGCTCGCTTAAGCTACACAGAGAAAAAAAGGTATAAAAGACAAAAACCCCTGCACTTCGGGGCCACTTGTCTCAGAACAATGGCCCCCTGTGCAGGTGTGACTAAATCACCAATTAATAGCATCTGAGTGGGTCCGAGTTTATTTTTTCATAACCCCAAGGTTATTTCACTGTGAGCTGTGACATAGTGAGACTCTGTCTCAAAAAGAAACGAAAAAGAAAAAGAAAAAGACTGGGAGGATTTGTATTTAATATAAGCCAAACAAGCATTGAAGTTTTGTCAGATGTGAAGAAAAACAAAAGAATGGTGTGATCATATCACACAAAGGAGACCTGTTGCCTTCCTCATAAAGGGGAATCCAAGGAGATGAGGATAACTAGATGTTCAAAATTCAGATGATGGAGCATGTTGACTAGGGAGATTATTAATTTTGACTATAACCTACTTAGGAACCATTTGGTTATTAAAAAGGAAAGAAAATATTTATAAGGAAAGCCATGTTACCTTGTCCAAGAAATATTCTGACACCTTTATTTTAGGCTTTTTCATTCTATGAAAGGAAAGGGAGAAAAGCATGATAACAAGTAACTCAGCAGAAACCGGGCCTCATAAAGGAGAGCAGTAAGCACAGCCCTGCAGACAGGACAAGGGAATTGTTCCTCTTTCCACAAGCCTCTGACAAGAACCCCGGAAACCAGAAAACTGTTCTTACTCTGTTCAGCCCAGACCCTGCACAGTGAGAAGACTGCGCCTACGTGCAATTAGTTGCTTGGGCTGCCGTAACAAAAACCATAGACCAACCAACGTAAATCAGAGGTCCCCAACCTCCTTGGCACCAGGGACAGGTCTCATGAAAGACAATTTTTCCATGGGGCAGCATGGTGGTGGGGGGTGGGAACAGGAGGCAGGTGGTGATGCAAGTGACAGGGAGGGTCTATAAACGAAGCTTCCCTCCCTCACCCCCACCCACCTCCTGCTGTGTGGTGCACTTCCTAATAGGTCATGGACCAGTACCTTTTTGGCACCAGGAACTGATTTTGTGGGAGACAATATCTGTATGGACTGTAGGTGAGGGGATGGGATGGGGGTAGGGAAGAATGGGCCAGGAGTCAGAGCTCAGGTAGTGACTGTGTGTGGTCCGTTTCCTAACAGGCCATGGACTGCTACTGGTCCATACCTGGGGGGTGGACACCACAGGCTTAAATGACAGAAATTTATTTTCTTACAGTTCTGATGCTGGAAGTCTTAGGCCAGAGTGCCCGTGTAAGCTTAGGTTGAAGAAGGCTGCATTCTCCCTCTGGGTGTGCTCAAGGACCTTTTCTTTGTTCTCAGAACAGCAAGCCAGCTCTCTGATATCCCTTATTATGAGTGCACCTATCCCATTGTGAGGGTCTACCATCTAACCCTAATTACCTCCGAAAGGACTCATCTCCAAATACCACCACACTGTGGGTCGAAGCTCAACATAGGAATTTGGAGGGCACACAAAAGTTCAGTTCATAGACTGTTCATCTGGAGATGGTTAAACAGTACCTCTGAATTGCTTTCACATAACCACTTATAAAAAACAAGCTGACGTTCTAGGGAGACCAGAATACCTGCAAAACAAATGTAAATGGATCATTATTAGATCCATATATCATACCTAATATCTAGGTTCTATTTGTTCATGCCATAACATTATGAATTACCTATTACATTCTAGGCATTGAGGATACAGTATTTTTTTTTTTTTT
>NW_003852402.1:41053079-41057909 GCF_000181295.1 Otolemur garnettii | reverse complement strand
TAGTACCTATGAGTTGACAGTCATTATTACCAGAAATCTAAACGCCAGGATTGGTAATCCCAACAGTAATGAGATATTTTACTTTTATTTAATGGTTTTAGTAAATTCACCCTGGGGTCCTCCAACTAAAAGAAAGGAAAGATATGAATTCTAATAGCATTTGCTAAAAGGTCCCATGGCTCCTTAAATTTGGAAATGTGTGTGTATTGAAATAAAATTAATTGGGCTTTTAGCAAGTGTTCCATGAAAATAAACCTTTTTAAAATTTTAATTTATTTTCATTATTTTTTAAGTTAGAGTCTCACTCTGTCACCCTGGGTAGAGTGCCATGGCATCATAACTCACCCCAACCTCAAATTCAGCTTCCCGAGTAGCTGGGACTACAGGCGGCCATCACAAGTCCTGACTGATTTTTCTATTTTTTATTAGAGACAGAGTCTCACTCTTGTTCAGGCTGCTCTCCAACTCCTGAGCTCAGATAATCCCTGGCCTCCCAGAGTACTAGGTTACAGGCATGAGCCACTGCATCCAACCTAAACCTTTTTTTTAAAGGAGGAGTCAAGGGAGAAAAGAGTTATAGGCATATATGCCGGTAAATTACCAGCTTCCTTGAGGCAGGAGAGTATCTCTTATTTGAAGTGTTTGTTGATTTCTGTAGTATAAACACTCTCACCATAACCAACTTCAGGCTACCAACCTGATGTCAATTAATGTAGAGTTGGAAAGAGATGATTGCAATTGAGCCTGTCAAAGCCGGCTCTAGTTCACTGGCTGTTACTGGGGAAAACTTATTTTCTGTTAAAGAGCCATAATATTACATCTTCCCTGGGTGTAGTTTCTTGAAAATCCAGTTTGTAGAATTATATTTATCTTTTAAAAATTAGGCTTGGTTTTAATACAAACTAAAATGTCCTTTGATAAATCTTTTAAATGATGCACACTTGGATACGATTTAGGTGTAAAGATGGAAACAAGTTTTTCCTAATTAAAATATTAATAAGGATATCAATGTTTGCTTGTAAGACAATGATATTGAAAAGATTTGTGTTTCTTGACTTGGCAGTAATGTTTCTATTCCATCAGATGCAGTGAATTTATATCACAGCATTCTCCACGACTGTCCACCAGGGGGCAGGCATTTCACAACAACTTTACAAATAAATGTCGTCCCCTTCATTTCTTCAAGGCTGAACAATGAATAGTTTTTGAAAATGCTGAGAGAAAGAAAAAGCATTTGTTTAAATAGCACAAAATGCAGGAGCACATTTGCAACTTTGATTGCACTCTTCTGCCTCCAGCCCACATCTCGTTTGGGGGTTCCAGAGGGCTCCCTATCCTGATATTTTATTCATGGAGACATCTGAATTTGAACATGGTTAAAACAAGGTTTGATCATGTCCTCCCTTTCAGTTTCACTTCTCTTTCTGCTTTTCCTTCCAGCTCCTCTCCTCAGAACCTGGAAATCAATAAATCCATTTTTCTACCTTTCCTATCTAATCCATCATCTGATCCTCCTGATTCTTACCTATCATCTTTCCTGGGATGACTTTCACAGTCTCCTAACTGGTCTCCTCTGTGTGTTTCACATAGCGGAAAACAGCATTGTTTTAAAAATGTCAATTAGAATTCATTATAGCTCCTTCAGTGGCTCCTTCAATGGCTTCCCTTTATTTAGTATAATAATCTAACGTCTTCAAAACAGCCCGGCATGATCTGCTCTCCTACCTGAGCCACTTCAGATCCAGCCACACTTCCCTTCTCACTCCAGCCTCACTGAATTGTAGCAATTCCTCAGATATACTCAGTGTCTAGCACAAAGCCTGGCTTAAAGTCAAACCTCTTCCAACACTAATGGTCCTCACAATCAGTCTGTAAAATTAAACCACATATGAAACATTAGCATTAGAAAACTCCCAACATATTGAAGAAAAACTTTTTTCTCAGAACCACTCTGAGGCTGGGGCACAGCACTCTGGGAGGTCGGGTGGGTGGATTGTCTGAGCTCATGAGTTCAAGACCAGTCTGAGCAAGAGGGAGACCTCCCCCTCCACTAAAAAAATGAAAAACTGAGGCAAGAGGATAGCTTGAGCCCAAGAGTTTGAGGTTGCTGTAAGCTATGATGCCACGGCACTCTACCCAGAGTGACAAGGTGAGACTCTGTTTAAAAAAGAAAATGACTAGATAAATCTGTCCCAGCCCCTCTGGAGGATTATTCTGTGTTCTGGTTATCTATAGCTGTGGAATAAACTACCTCAACTTAGTAGGAGGGAACAGCACTCTATGCATTATCTCTGTCTCATAGTTCGGGGGGCTGAGCCAGTGTTCATGTGGCTGAGGCTGGAGTCACTCACAGGTGTCTCACTCACATATGAGCAGGTGGTGTGTGCCATTGGCTGGGTCCTCAGCTGGGGCTGTTGGCTAAAGTAGGTACAAGTGGACTTTCTGTGTGGCCTGGGCTTCATCACAAGAATTAATTGATTTGGAAACATACAGGTTTTGCCATCTTGGCCAACTTGGGACAACTCTAAAGGGCCACTGAAGCTTTAGGAGCTGTTTGTGGAGTGAGCACGGCTGTCCTTGGGACTTCTTCCCTGCCTGCTCCTGCCCCCACCCCTTGCTTCCTTGGTGCTGACACCAAGGCACTCTGTAATGAACACCACGCACACTAGCCTAGTCTCAGAGTCTGGTCCTGGGGAATCCTGCCTACGAAAAAGTCAGAACTGTGAATTCAGTAGGGAAGGCCAGCCACTGAGGGACAAATGAGCTCCCAGATGAGGCCAGCAGTGTGGGTGCCAGAATCCCAGTTGGGGGCACTGGAGCAGCATTCTCCTGTGTGCGTGTCTGAGGTGGGGCAGGGGTGGAGACCCCCTGGGGACTTGTTCTGAAGTGGCTTGTATCCAAGTGCACGCTGACCTAGATGGCAAGCTTCCTGGTGGATCTGTGTGGCCAGCACACACATACATGCTTTCCCCTTCCACCCTGCCCCAGCCACTCTTAGGGTAGCCCTCTAAGGCATCTTTGGCATCCTCCAGAACTGAGGCACTAAGCAGAGTCATTGGTGTTCTGTAGCCAAAGAGGAGTAAGAGAATAATCATGGAGCCAAACCAGAGCCTGGCAGGGCTGGGGAGGGCACAGGAGCAGGGCACGCACTGCCTGGACTGAGACTGTCCCATGAGAAGAGTCCCCGGGAGACTTTAAAAGGCTTGCGGGAGCCTGTTGAGAATCAGCCAAAACTCAGAGCTTCAAAACCCATCATCTCCCAAAAATCAGCAGGGTGGACTCACTTCATTTTGTCTGGATTTTTACCCACACGTCACCTTTCAAAGAGGCCTCCTTGATCACTCACTTTACTAAAGCTAGAACCCTCTTCATTCTCTCTCTCTCTCTCTGCTTTTCTTTCCCTTCATTTTGGTTATTGCCACTTGACACAATTTCATGCATTTATTTATTTATTACCCACCTCTCCTACTAGAACGTGATCTCTGGAGGGGTAGGGAATTCGTCGGTTTTGTTCATTATTGTGTGCCAAATGCCAGGCAATAGCAAGAACTTAACTGATATTTGTTGATTGAGAGAATGAAGGAATGGATATTTTCTTGGGCAATCAAAATTTCTCTGATACTTTATATTCTGGTAGAAATTCTAAATTCTTCCAGTTATGGAAAAAGACAAGGAACAGAAGATTTCTTTTTCTTTTTTTGAGACAGAGTCTTACTTTGTCGCCCTGGTAGAGGGCTGTGCTGTCACAGCTCACAGCAACTTCCAGCTTTGGGGCTTAGGTGATTCTCTTGCCTCAGCTTCCCAAGCAGCTGGGACTACAGGTGCCCACCACAACACCCGGCTATTTTTTTGTTGCAGTTTGGCTGGGGCCAGGTTCGAACCCACTACCCTCAGTATAAGGGGCCGGTGCCCTACTCACTGAGCCACAGGCACTGCCCAGGAACAGCAACTTTCTCCTTCCTGTTTTCTAATCTTGCATTTGATACTTTTGAAATTAAGAGAATAGATTACTGTCATAAATGAAATAGAAGACAATAGATCACTCTGGTAAAAATTAAAGATACATGCTGAAACCTTGGCAAACCGAAAAATGCCTCTTCTTTTGTGGTTTCCCTCCCTTCATTCTCCCTACAAAATAAGATAAGGTAATTGATGTTCAGAGCTTATTAGCTTGAAAATATATTTTTAAGGCCAGGCATGGTGGCTCATGCCTGTCATCCCAGCACTTGGGAGGCTGAGACAGGTGGATTGCCTGAGTTCATGGGTTCAAGACCAGACTGAGCAAGAGTGAGACCCTGTCTCTAAAAAATAGCTGGGTGTCGTGGTTGGCGCCTGTAGTCCCAGCTACTCGGGAGGCTGAGGCAAGACAATTGCTTGAGCCTAAGAACTGGAGGTTGCTGTGAGCTATGATGCCATAGCACTCTACCCAGGCAACATAGTGAGACTGTCTCAAAAAATATATACATTTTTAATTTTTTAGTAGAGAGTTCATGTGGGTCAGAATAAAACATAAGCATGTGAGCTTGATTCTTTCAAGTGGATCAGTTGGTATGGGAATGCAAATTTGTTTGAGTGGGCCTGTCAATGGAGCTGCCTTGGAAACACCAACCATCGCAAGTAAATAGTGATAATAAACTTGAAATGTGTTGACATAGAGTACGTTATATTTCTAATGGAATGAGGTGGTGACCTTACCTGTGAAGGATACCTGAGGTAGAATAATTTTTTCTGAGCACATGGTTATGAATTGGAGAGGCATCTGTGGACTACTGTGATACTCAGTCCTCTAGTTTCCTGGGAATTGCACTCCTTCCCCATATTCTGGTAATT
>NW_003852402.1:41041273-41052683 GCF_000181295.1 Otolemur garnettii | reverse complement strand
ACAACCTCATCCTTATAATTCATTGTTTCTCCCTCTTAATCTATCTCAGCCGGGGCTCTATCATTTGCTGTCAAAGTTTCTAACAAATGTGCCTTTTTAGTAAGGGTTAGGGTTCTCAGTCCTGCCCTTTTTCTCCTCCCCCCAAGAAAGCTCAGAGAGACAAGTGGGGGGAAGGAGGTGTTCCTCCCCCCCTTTCAGAGGAGCAGATGCTGTTCACAGCACAAAGGTATTTCTGTGACGGGGTGACTCGAGGACGCTCACAAAAAGACTCGTCTTAATTTCTGTGTAGTTTGGAGACTGCACAGAATGTACGCAGTCTGTACAGTAAAAAATGCATAATCTCATTGTGTCTTCCGTTATTAAAAACTCTCTGAAAGCTGTGTGTACAAAGGAACCTTTAAAAGACAGCCAGATTTGAGAAGAGATTGCTGCCGTGTCCTCTGAAAAGTTTACTACAACCTCCAGCAGTCAGCAGTTCTAATCGGTTCTCCTCATAATTTGTTTCCTTAATAATTGTATCAAGGCCGGGTGTGGTGGCTCTTGCCTGCAATCCAAGCACTGGGGGAGGCCGAGGCAGGTGATTGCTTGCGCCCCGGAGTTTGAGGCCAGCCTGAACAAAAGCCAGACCCCATCTCTACTAAAAATAGGAAAACGGAGGCAAGAGGATTGCTAGAGCCCAAGAGTTGGAGGTTGCTGTGAGCTATGATGCTATGGCACTCTACCCAGGGTGACAAAGGCAGACTCTGTCTTAAAAAAAATGACATCTTTACCTATAAAAAGACAATTAAATGTTTGCTAAGTTTCTTTGTTAAGTCTGAAGAGGAGTTTAAAATGGCCTTTCCCCTCTCTGTGCACAAATGAATAACATGCCCAAGACGCTCGGTTTCTTAATCAAACGGACAGGTGAGAGGTTTTGTCTCTAACTGGAATCAGTCTGGGTTGTCCTGACTTTCCATTACAAACCCAATCTCACTGCTATCACCCAGCTCATTTTTCTTAACTGATCTCCAATACCGGCAAAAGTGTTGGAATTCCGTGAGTCCTCACTTTCTATCACTACCCAAACAATTTTTAAAAGACGAGGGTTTTCATTTCTGCAGAGCAAGCCTGCAGCTCATAAGGATTCATGGGGGCTGAGCCCACGAGCTACTTGAAGAAAAAGTAATTTGATTTTTGTGGTCTCTTAGGAGAGTGGAAAACTGCCTGCCAAATTTCATTTTGCAAAGAGAGAAAACTCATTCTGGGGTGCACGTAAAAACATTTATCTTATCTGCTGCACTCAACTAGGGACTTCTGGATTTTAGAGATTTACCTGGTTCTAGAGTTTTTTGTTTGATGTCTAGTCCAGGCCTGGGTAACACAAAGCGAGGAAGAGAAATTTACTAGTGAACTGGAGCCTCGTGTCTTTGATGAAACTGGTCTAGCACATTCCCCAGCTGAAGCCCTCCTTGGGGTACTCCAATGCTTATTTTCTGTTACTGTTGTCAGATGAAAGGGCTTTGCCATCTCTTCCTCACTGTGGTCCAGACCAGGCTTGAGAGCTGAGGTAGTGAGAATAAGATGTGGTCAGCCAGACCAGGGCTGACAGGGCACCGCTGCTCTGGTCCGTGTAGGTCCTGCATGGTCTGAACTTCACGTCTCTCATTCCTGTTGTTTTGTAAATTCAGCTTTAACATGAAGGTGTGTATTTGAGTAATTTAGGGCAATTGATTTAAGTGATTAACATTTTAAAAAATCATTTCTTGTTTTATGTATATGTGTATATCTTATTTTTTTGAGACACAATCTTACTCTGTGGCCCTGGGTAGAGTGCCCTAGTGCCAAAACTCACAGCCACCTCAAACTCTTGGGCTCCAGGGATCCTCTTGCCTCAGCCTCCTTAGTAGCTGGGGCTGCAGGTGTCTGCCCTGTCACTGGCTAGTTTTTCTATTTTTAGTAGAGATGGAGTCTGGAGCTTGCTTAGGCTGGTCTAGAACTCCTGAGCTCAAGCAATCCACCTGCCTTGGCTTCCCAGAGTGCTGGGATTACAGACCTGAACCACTTGCACCCGGCCAAGAGATTAACTTTTTTGTTTGTTTATTTCAGGTTAATGTGAGGGTACAAACAACCAGATTACAATATTTGAATTTGTTAAGTAGAGTCCCTCTTGTAGCTATGTCCTGCACCCAAAAGGGGTGCTATACACCCCTACATTGTGCCCATCCAGTGGGACTACCAAGCCTCCTTCCCCCTTATTTTGTTCACCCTCCCCCAACTTGAATTGAAATGAGTTTTTCTTCCATGTGGTAAAGGGATCAACTTTTGAATTTGAATGTTGTGGGTCATGGGTTATGTCAATTATTGTTTATTATGGTCATGGATTCTGGCAATTCCTGTTGTTTAAGATAAGTGTTAATTATTATTGTTTAAGATAGGGGTTAGTACTGTTCTTAGTTTTAACTTTTATGTATCCAACTGTGGTTTTGGAAATGGAAGAACAGAACAGTCTTGGAGAGACTACTCTCACTGTTCTCCAGAATCACTGGCCTTCTGCTGATAAAGCTAGTTGGGCCAACCCCTGTCCAGCATGTTGGCTGGACAGCAACAGGAGGCTGGATCTTCTTTGTCAGGCAACATTTCATCCATCTATCACATAATCCTCAGCCAGGCAATTAAGGCACAAAGCTATTATATATGGAAAAATCTTGATGCACACATCATGTACATAGAAGTAATCTTATTCACAGACTTATTTCTTCATTTTCTTCCAGTCCATGTAGAGCACGCTCTTACTTCTCCTGACCTCTTAGAAAGTGAGACTTTTTTCCTTATTGTTTTTTCCCAGTTAATTTAATTTTTTTATTTTTATAGATATAGAGCGTCCATGAAGTTCGTGTGCAATTTTACTATGTTAAACTATTTTAAATTGCACGTGAACTTTATGTCCACCCTGTATAACAGCTGCACATATTTATAAAGTACATGTGAAATTTTGATACAAGTATATAATGATCATGTGAAGCTAACTGGAATATCCATTGCCTCAAGCATTTATCATCTTTTATTTTCTGAATTTTTTGTTTTTAATTATTATGGGTAATTGAAAGTTGTACATATTTATGGGTGCATGTGACGTTTTGATACAGGCGTAATACAATGTGTACTAATTTAATCAGGGCAACTGGCATATCCATCATCACCAACATTAATTATTTCCATTTGTTAGGGACATTCTAATTTCACTCTTTTAGTTATTTTAAAAATACGATAACACATTGTTGACTATAGTCATCCTGTTGTGCTATCAAATATATGATGTTGTTTGTTCTAACTGTATTTTTGTTTCCATTAACCATTCCATTAACCACTGTGTCCTCCCCTGGCTGCAACCCGTCTCAGCCTCTGCTAGTCATAATTCCACTGTCTATCTCCATAAGATCAGTTGTTTTAATTTTTAGCTTCCACATGCGAGTGAGAACATTTGTCTTTCTGTATTGGGCTTATTTCACTTACCATAATGTTCTCTAATTCCACCCATGTTGTTGCAGATGATAGGGTTTCATTCATTTTTAGGGCTGAATAATGGTGCGTTGTGTATAAATACCACATTTTCTTTAGCCATTCATTTGTTGATGGATTCATCTTTTGATTCCAAATCTTGGCTATTGTGAACAGTCCAGCAATAACCATGGGAGTTCATATATCTTTTTGATATGCTGATTTTCTTTCTTTTGGATGTATACCAAGCAGTAGAATAGCTAGGCCATGTGGTAATTTTATTTTTAGTTTTTTGAGGGATCTCCATACTGTTCTCCAAAGTGGTTGCATTAATTTACATTCTCACCAACAGTGTACAAGTGTTCCCCTTTCTCCAGACGCTCACCAGCATTAGTTATTGGCTGTCTTTTAGATAAAAGCCATTTAACTGAGGTGAGAGGCTGTTTTATAGTTTTGATTTGTACTTCTCTGATAACTAGTGATTTTCAGCATTTTTTCATATATGTATTGGTCATTTGTATGTCCTCTTTTGAGAGATGTCTATTCAAATCTATTGCCCATTTTAAATCAGATTATTTTTCTGCTGAGTTCTTTTTTTTTTTCTTTAGCTCCTTATGTTTTCTAGTTATTAATCCCTTGTCAGATGGGTAGTTTGCAAATATTTTCTCCCGTTTTCTGGGTTGTCTCTTCACTTTGTTGATTGTTTCCTGTACTGTGCAGAAGTTTTTTTAGCCTGATGGGATCCCATTTGTCCTTTTTTTTGGAGACAGAGTGTCACTTTGTAGCCCTCAGTAGAGTGCGATGGCTCACAACAACCTCAAGCCCTTAGGGTCAAGCAATTATCTTGTCTCAGTTTTTCTATTTTTATTTTATTTTATTAATTTTTTATTCATTTTTTTGAGACAGACTCTCACTTTGTCATCCCCCAGTAGAGTGCCCTGGCATTACAGCTCACAGCAACCTCTAACTCTTGGGCTCAAGTGATTCTCCTGACTCAGCCTCCTGAGTAGCTGGGACTACAGGTGACTGCCACAATGCCCCACTATTTTTAGAGATGGGGTCTTGATTTAGGTCAAGCTGGTCTTGAACTTATGAGCTTAGGCTATCTGCCCACCTCGGCCTCCCAAAGTGCTGGAATTACAGGATTGAGCCACCATGCCTCTCCTTTAATCCACCATTCATATAATTTAAAGTTCCAGACAGTTTTTCTATTTTTAATAGAGACAGGGTCTCCCTTTTGCACAGGCTGTTCTCAAACTCCTGAGCTCAAGCATTCTACCTGCCTTGGCCTCCCAGAGTGCTAGGATTACAGGAGTGAGCCACCCTGCCCCTCCTTTAATCCATTTTCATTTGACTTTTGTATATGGTGAGGAATAGGGGTCTCATTTTGTTCTTCTGCATATGGATGTCCAATTCTTCCAGCACCATTTTTTTGGTTTTGAGACAGAGTCTCACTTTATTGCCCTTAGTAGAGTGCTGTGGCATCATAGCATAAAAAACTTGATTTAAATAATAAGTCACTTCTGATGCTGGGTGTGGTGCCTCATGCTTGTAATCTTAGCATTCTGGGAGGCTGAGACAGGTGGATTGTTTGAGCTCAGGAGTTTAAGATCATCCTAAGCAAGAATGAGACCCTGTCTCTACTGAAAATAGAAAAATTAGCTGGGATTTAAGGCACCTGTAGTCACAGCTCCTCCAGAGGCTGAGGTAGGTGGATCACTTGACCCCAAGTGTTTGAGGTTGCTGTGAGCTATGATAATGCCAAGGCACTCAAAAAAAATAAAAATAAAAAAATCACCTCTGAGGTGAGGTTACTAACTGAATCTGTAATGGAAATGAAAAAGTGAGTATTTTAAAGTAAGGAGGCATTTAAAAAATGATGTTATACTGGTTTAAAAAAAAATAATACAGGAATGTTGCAGTAAGGGTCTCACGGAAAAGCGATGTCGCGAAGAATAAGCATGCTTATTGAAATTGTGTTTTAAATAAAGGTGACCATCTGCTCACTCAGGCAAAATGGTGAGCTTCTTTATTTGCAGTTGGCTTATATAGGGAATTTTGTACATGAGCACAATGCAGCAATGACCTCACTGATCCATTTAAACAGCTTATGACCACCCGCCCTGTAAGTAGCTCCTCCCTGGTAATCTAATAATCCACCCAACATACACCTTTAAGCATAATCCTTTCAATATAACCCGGTTTAACATAACTTAATGAAGAACATGTTGTCAGTTATTACTTTCTTTGATCTTATCTGATGAAGTCTGAGGCTACGGGGGAAAGAGACAATTTAGGTGTTTCACCTATATTGGAGAATAAGGCATTAGTCTGAGAGACAGGAGCCCTGGGTTCAGTCCTCTGCTCTGCTAGTCTCTGGTTGGATGACTCTGATCAAATCATTTTCTTCTCATCCCTCAAGTTCTTCATCTGAAAAGTGAAAGTGTAGAAAAGCTTGTGGTAAAAGCACTTTAAAAAAAAAAAAAAACAACGTTATTATGTTCTCATGCCCATAAAAAAGGAACCGAAAGAAAATGACTAGAGATGGAAACCATGCCTGCACTCAAACTAAGAAAGGCCTTAACCTTAAGCTATGAACTTAAACGTGTCATCCACAAAGAACCCCACCTGAAGTCGCAGAAAGGGGAAGCTAGCATCTGATGCAAGATTCCCTGGCTTCAGACACACTGCAAACCATGGATGAGACTGAGGTGCCTCTAATTCTATCCAGTCTAGAGGAATGAGGGCTGCAAAGGACAGCTGGGCTTCAGGAAAGACAGCAAACCCCCTACTTTGAAATATTGCCCTGCTCAAACATCTCCAAGGGGCAATACCCAGAAGTTCTACTCAGGATGGATTTGAGGATGCAGAATGGATGAACAGGAGCCTTCAAGCTTATTTTTACAAACTTATTTGTAAAATAAGTTTGCTTATTTTACTTTACATTAGACTGAGAGAATGTCAAAGGTCAGAATCAAAGAATAGAGGGGAAAGTACTAAGAAAATGATGGGCCAGCAATAATCAAGTATCCCTTGGCTGTGACCTTGACAGAAATAATGGCACAGGAGGAGGAAGCCCTAAATAAAGGAAAAATTCTCTTCTTCTTCTTCTTCTCAGAACCTACAGAGGGTACTAAAAAAATGTATACACATTTTAAGAAAGGAAAAACTGTATAAAATTGTATATTCAAATCATGTTTGACTTCTCATTACAAGAGACACAATATACACAATGACAAATGCTAGCGGTTTATACTGAGTGTTCCAGTTTCAATGCAGCTTTTTCCTTTCTTAAAATGTGTATACATTTTTTGGCACCCCCTGTATTTGGAGGGCAGTCAGTGGGAAAACATTGAAAGGCTTTGGAAATGCCACCGAAGCCCCAGACCCAGAGCAGTTGACAGCTGTCGGCTGTGTGTGTGTTACTTAATGTCCCTGACATGACAAGAAGAAGGGGACTTGGGGCCACGGAAGCCCAGAAGTTACGCCATCTCATGGTGGGGAGAAGAGAGACCCCTCTGAGGGGATGAAGATGTGCCCAACTGTTAAAGGAGCCCAACTAGCTGTTAACCCAGCCTCCCTTTACTGTGAGAGCGGGGGCAGAGTCAGGAAGGAGGCCCAGCTCAGCAAGCTGCAAATGGCTCCCTGTGAAATACATTTCAGACGGCACATGATGGAGACCTGTAAACAAAAGGGTTAAACGCTAAATGAGCGGCATGTTTTCTTCCGACACTGATACCCTATGAGTCAACAGATAAGAAATCTTCATCATGGGCCAGGTGCAGTGGCTCACGCCTGCAATCCTGGCACTCTGGAAGGCTGACGTGGGTGGATCGCTTGAGCTCAGGAGTTTGAGACCAGCCTGAGCAAGAGCAAGACCCCCATCTCTACTAAAAATAGAAAAACTAGCTTGGTATTGTGGTGGGTGCCTGTAGCCCCAGCTACTCAGCAGGCTGAGGCAAGAGTTACTGTGAGCTATGATGGCCAGGGCACTCTACCCAGGGTGACAGAGTAAGACTCTATATTAAAAAGAAAGGAAAGACAGAAGGAAGGAAGGAAGGAAGGAAGGAATGAAGGAAGGAAGGAAGGAAGGAAGGAAGGAAGGAAGGAAGGAAGGGGAAAAAATGTATTATCGGCCTCATTTTATGTGAATATGAGAAACATCCCAATGCGTATTAGAGGTCTAATGATGTATCTGGTATTTAAGTCATCTGAACTAATCCTGCAACTGACTGTCTTTTGTGTTGCCATGGAGATTTGAAAATGTACTATAGTTAATTAGTATTAAAGAGTGTTCTCCGTAACCTTTTAAAGGATTGTTGGTGATTCATTGAGGGTACACAGAGCCTCTCCATAACTTTTTGATTTTTTCATTCCCTTCCTTGCTCTTCCTCCCTGGTTTCCTTTCAGTAAGCACCTTTCCATGCTCTTAATGTATTTATTTCTTCCTAGTATGAATCCAGAAGTATTTGCACAGAGTGGGAGGCATATGACATTTCCGGGCTGGGGAGAATCCAAAATGCCTTCTATGGAATGGTTTGTGGAAGTCTTATCCACCTGCAACAACAGGGAGTTTTCTTGTTCTGATAGGCCTAGTGGGCCTAGGCTAAGACAGAAAGGTGTCGGCCTCGGCTATAAAGGAACAATACCAGTTAACTCCTGGCAAATTTCCAGACTGCAAGCTTTCAAATGAAACGAAATAAGTCTAGTTCACTCCCAAGATAAATGAGAAACTACTAATTGATTTCTTGCTTCTAGTTCATCCCCAGTTTCTTGGTTGGCTAACTCCCTGGGAAACAGACCGGGAGGTACCAACTGTTCCCAGACAATACCAGATGGGGAAAATACTGAAACCAAGATGTATGGTGGGAAAGTATTGAAACTAAGATGTATAAGGGGAACATTTTAAAACAAAAGTGTATGATGTGACATATAACTAACCGCAAAATTCTGCTTCTGTACAATGCTTGCTGACTACCCTACCTGGATACACCTGAACGGGCTGTGTGCCAACCAGGATGCAGACCAAGCCTTAAAAACCCGACCCCTTAAGCACTCATGTTGGGACACGGAGGCAGTCGTCGGCCAACTCTTCAATAAAAGGACTCTGCTGTAAATTTGGCTTGTTTGGCACGGTGGTCTTTGTGGAACTCCTGGGCACGACAGTTCCCTCTTCATTTGCTACCATTTAAGTTCACGACTCCCTTCTTAATAAAAATTCACTTACACCTCCTGTCTTTGTAGTTCTGGTACTCACCTTATGTGTAACAGAAGTAGCCTTTTCTACCAGCATTGCTTTCAAAAAATTAATGTGCGTGTTATTAGTTGATATATATATATATATATAGAGAGAGAGAGAGTCTCACTCTGTCACCCTGGGTAGAGTGCCATGGCATTACAGCTCACAGCAACCTCAAACTTTTGGGCTCAAGCGATCCCCTTGCAAGGTGCTCAAGCACCCGCCTCAAAGCTTGGCTATTTTTAGCAATGCGGTCTCATTGTTGCTCAGGCTGGTCTTAAACTCCTGAGCTGAAACAATTCATCCTCCTCGGCCTGCCAGAGTGCTATCTTAAGCAAAGCTTAGAAGTAATACCTGTATTTCTGCACTGTGCCTGGAAATATATAAAATTGGAGTACATTTTTTTAGAGTAAATGTTTTACCATAGATCAGTGTCAAAGCCCGTTTCTTCCTCAGATAAAAATGATACATGTTAAGTGTTAAAAGGAATAAAATGGACATTTTAAAACTACAAATACAACGTAGTAGGTCCAAGACAGAAGAAGTAAGATAGGGAAGGTACTGAACCAGGCAGTTCCCCAGGATGGTCGGCAGGTGGCACTAGTGTATCTTGGATGCCGAATGGAACAAAGGGCGGAAATGGATACTCGGGATCAAAACAGGCTTCGGGTGAAAGTGCCAGGGAGGCAGAGAGGCTGGTTGTTTATATTGACTATGCCTTTAGCTCTCTTTCTAAATTGTTCATTGTTTGAATAGAGGACTATTTCCAACTTTTAGTTGTACTGAACCTTTCTGTGCCTTGGAGAAATGGATCTCATAATAATGCCTCCCTCGGCGTTATTGTGAGAGAATAATGAATGAACATATGTGAATGCAACAGTGTGGACTGCAGAGGAAGTGCTCCATAAATGCCAGTCATTATGATTCGACTCTGCACAATGGTCACGAGGTCCGCGTAGTCGGAATTCAACAGGTATTGGTGGATCTATAATTGAGTGAGATGCTTACAAGCCTGAGGTTTGTAACTCAGAGTCTGCCCAGCTTTAAAATATGTGTAAAACACACTGGTACAGTAATAATCATTTATATGGGAAATATGGCTCTTCACTTTTAAAAGTATATAACCTCAAGAGTTCATTGAAATGGTATCTCTCTGAGTATCATATAGAATTAACGTATAGGTCATTGAATTTTCCCAGAGGTGTTTTGGTCTGATAAACCTAAAACAACAATAAATACTGCAAAGCTGGGCAAACCTATTTTGTTTTACTGCTTTGCTAAGACATGTTAGTCCCAACCATGTTCATCTCTGCTCAGACACAAGTAATAAAGACCTTCAGCTTTATGAGCTCAATTCTGTTCTTACCTAGACGTCTACTCAAGATGGGCAGAATATTGAAAGAAAGAAGCTGGAACTAGTGACCAGAGAGGAACTTTGGAGTAATTTCTCTTCCTAATTTTGTATTTAAATTTCTGTGTGTGTGCATGTGTGTGTGTGGGTGGGGGGGGGTGGGGGGGGTGTGTGACCGTTTCCCTCTGTGGCCTGAGCTAGATAGAGTACAATGGTATCATCATAACCCACTGCAACCTCAAAGATCATCCTGTCTCAGCATCCTGAGTAGCTGTGGCTACAGGTACACACCCACACGCCCTGCTAATTTTCCAACTTTGTTTGTAGAGACAAGGTCTTGCTCTTCCTCAGGCTAGTGAGCAGGAAAAACCGACCTGATAACAGGGAGGCTGGGTAGAAATCCCACTCTAAGCTCTGAATTTGCAGAGTCAAAACTGGGAAGGGTTCACTGATCATCCTAGCAGAGGCAGGCCCCACTTCTGGGCTAGCCTTACCCGCCCTTGCCAGTGCCCATTTTACCTTGCTTTACCTTTCTTTCCCTCCTGGATGAGAAAACCTCATTCATGGCTGATAGGAAGGGAAGATTGAAAGGGAATAAGAAGCCAGATGTTATGATAGGCCCCTGTAGCCCCACGAACTGGGGAGGCTGAGACAAGAGGATCGCTTGAGCCCAAGAGTTTGAGGTAGCTGTGAGCTATGGATGACGCCATGGCATTTTATCCAGGGCAACAGAGTGAGACTCTGTTTCAAAAAAGGAGGGAGGGGAAATAAGAGAAAAGCAGATATTATAAGGAAGAGGAATAATAAGAATACTTTTAGCTCCTGAGATATAAATAAAATGCATAGGAAATGGAAAATAAAATTTGAGTCTGAAATTAGCATGAGGGAGGAAATTAGCATGAGGGAGGAAATATCATATGATATCAAAGCAATATGGAAATAAAATAAAATTTAGTTCTGTTTGAGTCCTGCCGCTTATCATTTACTTTTACATTTAAGCTTGTGTCAAGGTGATATGACTTTGCAGAAGCTTAATTAAGCTCTCTGCATCTCAGCTTGCTTATCTATACAATAGGGTTGTAAAACAGTGCATTTTGCAGTGTTGTTGTGAGGCTCAGATGAGATGATGCGTTCAAATGTGCCCCATCTATGGTGCTGTCTGTCCTGACTATAACCAATTCTTAGGTTCAGGGTTGAAAGGTAAAGTGCTTGTTGGCTGGATTTGGCTCAAAGATATGTTTTATTTGGTCTTGTGTTCAGAGTCCCCAAGACCACCCCAGGTTTGGTGATTCAACGGGAGGATTTACAGACTCAGCGTATCACGGTTCTGACTGGCAAAAAGA
>NW_003852402.1:41039178-41040787 GCF_000181295.1 Otolemur garnettii | reverse complement strand
GCTCCTGAGCTCCGAGTTCCCAGATGCCAGGGGCTGGGCAAGCAGCCCTTCTAAGGAGCAGCAGCTGGGACTGCATGTTAACTCTTGTTTGCATAGACCTGTGTGGGGACGCGCTCGAAGAATTATAAGGCAGAAAAAGCCGAGAAGTGACAGACCTGCCCAGGGTTTATCCATACAGAGTTTTTGTTTTGTTTATTAATTATTGCTATTATTATTACTTGACTTAGGACTTAGTTGCTATACTTCAAAAGTTAAGAAATTTCACTCAGGATTTCCAGTTTCTTATGAAAAATTAGATGTTGTGGCAACAATAGTTCCATATTCCCATGTGTCAACAATTAATAGTCCCAGATAAGGCTTCGTGTTCCCTTAAATTCCGCAGGTCTCTGCCACTCTTCCTCGTGTTTCCCCACACCAAGTGACAGCTGTCAGTATACACCATGCTTCTGTGAATCTGGCCTTGGGCTGCTTGAATCAGAAATGGCCAATTAACCAGAGGACAAGAGAAAGCAGTAGGCCTGTGGAACACCACTGAGTCGCGATGATTAATTACAATGTAAGTGGGTCACGGTTAATGAATTCCTGCCATTGAGGTCCCGGGAAATGCCATGAGGCCCCCTATTTCAGCAGTTCCTTGGGGGTATACCTGGATTGCTGCTGTAATACTCTATGGTCGTGAAGGGTCAGGCTCCTGTGGCCCTGGTCTTGGTTAGCACAGGAAGGAACCAGGCCAGAGGCGGATTAGAAGTACAAGCTTGTGGAAGGCGGGCTAGCCCTTACTTTCCGGGTAGCCCGGAGCAACCTCCGCACCAGCCTTTTATTGAAAGGGAATGATACAGGTGAGGGGAGTAATTAACAATGACTACGTGCTGAGGGCACGGGCTCCTCCCACAAGGAACTCCTGTGGAGGAAGGGCCTGAGGTCCACCCTCAGCTGCAGATCATCTTGCTCCGATGTTAGCGTCTCCTACACTTTATTGCTGTGTACACATATAAGGAGTCCTCTTTATTTTTTTATTTTTGCAGTTTTTGGCCGGGGCCGGGTTTGAACCCGCCACCTCTGGTGTATGGGGCTGGCGCCCCACTCCTTTGAGCCACAGGTGCTGCCCACGAGTCCCCTTTATTTAAGCTAACTTGAGTCAATCTTTGTTTCTACCCAGCCAAAGATCACTGAGTAGAGGAAGGGTGTAATAATATAATTGAGTCATTGTGTATAATGTCAGTTCGTGCTTGGTAAAAAGAAGCTATTGTTATCATCCCTACCTAAAAGATGTGAACAGAAAGGCAAATCATATTTCAAAGGCAACGCATCCAACGAATATTCAAGTAGTTATACTCATCAATGTATCCACTTATTTATTAATAAAATTTCATCTTTATATTCCTAGCAACTAGAAGAGTACCAGGCATGGAGTTGGTGTCAACAAATGTTTCCTCACTTTATAAAGTTCACCAATCAGGAAATCTAGAAACTCAACGATCAAGATAGTGAAAATCATTTTGTTCACGCTAAAAAAAAGGGGGAAGTACAAGTGATATAATCGCAAGAGTATGCCGCATGCCACTCAACATCACAAATGCACTAGAATGATGCTTTTTTTTTTTTTTTT
>NW_003852402.1:41034556-41037046 GCF_000181295.1 Otolemur garnettii | reverse complement strand
CGTCACAGCTCACAGCAACCTCCAGCTCTTGGACTCAGGTGATTCTCTTGCCTCAGCCTCCCGAGTAGCTGGGACTACAGGCACCCACCATAACGCCCAGCTATTTTTTTTGTTGCAGTTTGGCCAAGGTTGGACTTGAACCCACCACCCTCGGTATATGGGACCAGTGCCCTACTCACTGAGCCACAGGGTGTCATTCTGTCAACCACTATGGACTACAGTGGCATCACCATAGCTCAACACAGCCTCAGATTTCTGGCTAAAGTGATGTCTGTGCCTCAGTCTCCTGAGTAGCTGGGACTACAGGTATGTACACTACACCCAGCTTTTGTTTTCCTTTTTTGTAGAGATGGGATTCTTGCTATGTTGTTCAGGTGAGGCTCAAACAATCCTCAGACCTCAGCCTCTCAAAATGCTGGGATTACAGCCATGGGCCACCACACCTGGCTGAAAAGGAGCTCTTCAAACCAAAGTAGATGAGGGAATGAACTAGATATCTGGGAAAAGAGGGAGACAGAATATATGTGTGTGTCTGTGTATGTGTGTGTGTGTGTGTGTGTGTGTGTGTGTATAAAGCACAACATGATGCCAAAAGTGGAAAATTCTACACCTGATTTCATGTGATGGGTCATAGTCTCAAAACTTTGTTTCATGTACAAAATCATTAAAAATGTTGTACTCACACACACACATATATATATATGCTTGAACTTTGTAAAGTGAGCTGAGGGAAAGTAGGAGATGAAGTCAAAGCTTACAAAATGCCTCATATGCTACTGAGTTTGATTTCACTCTGAGAGGAGAAGCCTTTAGACAGGGTGAGCAAGATGGTGGTGACCTGATCTAGCTGACATTTAAAAGTGCAGACTGGCTGGGTGTGGGGCTCACACCTATAATCCCAGCACTCTGGGAGGCCGAGGTGTGTGGATTGCTTGAGCTCAGGAGTTCCAGACCAGCCTGAGCAACATCGAGATCCCATCTCTACTAAAAATAGAAAAACTAGCCAGGCAGGGTGGTGGGCGCCTGTAGTCCCAGCTACTCAGGAGGCTGAGATAGGAGGATCACTCAAACCCAAGAGCTTGAGGTTGTTGTGAGCTATGATGCCACAACACTCTAATCCAGGGTGACAGAGTGAGACTCTGTCTCAAAAAATAAATGAATGAATAAATAAACAAAAATACAGACTGAAGAAGGGAGTAGGTAGGAGATTAGGTAAGAGTAAGTATAATAATCCAGATTAGAGATGTTAATAGTTTAGACCAAAGTGATAACAGCAGATTTGGCACAAAGTAGTCAGATCTTGGATATGCAGTAAACCCTCCATAGCTGAGCACCTCTCTACATTAACCCCCACCCTGCCTTAAGTTGATCTAATTGCATGGCCAGACATGTACAGGGATCAGTACGGTAGGCCTAGTTCCTCATCTTGCCACCTCTGTATGTTGACCAGTTTGTTACAGTTCCTCATGTGATCAACTTACAAAGTTCTATCATATTTCGAAGGCAGTGCCACCACGATGAAGTGGGGGAGGGGGTAGGAAAAGGCAGAGAAAAACTCGAGGACTTGTTTTTTTGGCAAGAGTGACTAGAAGGTTGGAGTTGTGATTAACCAAAGTGGAGAAAATGGAAGGAATAGGTCTGCAGAAGAATAGGAGTTCAAGTTTAGGCTTGTTTAATTTGAGATTCCTTTTACAACTCTACGTGGAGATGCTGCTAGGCAGTTGAGCCTGGAATTTTGGCTGGAGGGTTTTGAATATATAGATGATATTTAAAGCCACGAGATTGGATGGGATCACTGAAGGAGAGAGCATTGAAGGTGAGAGTGCTAAGAACCAGGTGCTTCGAGGTTCAGGTGTCAGGGTGATGAAAAGGGGTCAGCAAAGCAGACAGGAGGCTGAGAAGCAGCCGCCAGCGAGATGGGAAGCCAGCTAAGAGAAGGAGATGTCCTGGAAGCCAAGGAAATAAAGTGCCCTGCGAGGGGGGAGGTCACTGTCAAATGAAGAGAGGTCAAGTGAAAATAAGGACTGACCTGTGGATTTAACAATGTGGATGCCATTACAGGAGCAGTTCAAGTGGGGCAAAGGTGAAGAAAGCCCCCTTGGATTCTGTTTAAGAGAAAACGAGTAGAAAGAGATTCGGAGACTGCAAATATTGAACACCAACAGTGCACAGTCTATTTCTGTGTGTTTTGTAACAAAAGGGAGCAGAGAAATGGGCAGTAGGTAGAAGAGAGATGTCGAGTCAAAAGAAAGCTTTTTCTTTTTTTAAATCAAAATGTGTGTGTTGACAGGATGATCCAATGGAGAGGGGAGGGGAAACTGATGGAAAGGGAAGGGGGGATTGATGGAGACATGTTCTTGAGGAGGCTGCAAAAACAACAGATGTCTGCTTCAGAAGCATATGGGAAGTCTCAGAAAGCCCAGAGTGAAGATAAGTATGATCCCACGGCCAACACCATTGAACAGGGACAGTAGATTCAGAAGAATGAGC
>NW_003852402.1:41022374-41034334 GCF_000181295.1 Otolemur garnettii | reverse complement strand
AGGCCATAGGGGAAAGGCAATTAGTACAGCATGGTGTCGTCTTTCCAATTTAGCCTCGGGTCTGGCCTCCTGAAACAGATGCAAGAGTACTAGGGAGAGGGCAGTATCAGAATTGAGAGCTCGGCCTCAGTAAACTATGCAAGACACGATGATCATAAAACAATTTTTTTTTTTTAAAACAAAGTCTCACTTTGCTGCCCTGGGTAGAGTGCCATGGCATCACACAGGTCACAGCAACCTCAAACCCTTGGGCTCAAGTGATCCTCTTGCCTCAGCTTCCCAAGCAGCTGGGACTACAAGCACCCACCATAATGCCTGGCTATTTTTAGAGGTGGAGTCTCACTCTGGCTCAGCTTGGTCTTGAACCTGTGAGCTCAGACAATCCACCTGCCCCAGCCTCCCAGAGTGCTGGGGTTACAGGCCTGATAATCCAGCCACACCCAGCCCAGCAATTTGATTCTGTACTGATCTGCTGATCTGACACACAAAAAGGAGACAAGTATTGGTCCCACTTGGGTTGTAGCACAGCCTCAGCAGTGCGAACCAGGTCCAGGAGTGGAAGGGATTTTAACAGTTCAGAGCAGTGATTCTCAACCAGTGGGCAGTGTGGCACAGTGATGTGCCGTGAGAGGATCTTAGGTAGGCCACAAAAATTGTTAAAGATTATTAAGTGAATTATTTTTTTAAAATTAAACTTTTTTTAAAGAAGTTCAAAGCATATTAAATATATTCTTTTTTTGTTGTTGTTCAACATAATTTAAGCTTTCAGTGGAAGTTTAACTATAGGCTCAAGTGTGTTGTGAGATAAAAAGAGATGGAAACACACCGGCTTATAGCTTGAGGAGGCCTCAGCATGGATGCAGGACTCTGGTAGTGGACGCCGGTGGTAGTTCCAGAGATCAGGTGGTATCAGGTGACTTCATGGGAAGTGGAGGTTTGTGAAGCAGACATCGTGAAAGCAGTTAGGGTTAGGGTTAGGCCAGAGGAGGGAATCCCGCACACACTAGGAGCTTCTGCACCTTGTGTCTGGGCACCTGCACCGCACATCATGCGAGCCTCCCAGGGACAAGTAGACGAGACTTCGGGGGTAGCTAGAACTACAGTAGAAGGTTGGGGTGAAACTCATACACCAATTACTAAGGTTACTATTAACAGGGTTCCATTTTATCCGTAGATTGGTGTGGCTAGAGAAACACGGGCTCTAAGAAATTTCAAGCACATATAAAGCTGCTGAGGAAGAAAATACTGACATAATACGTGTGCTGAAGAGAATGAGCTTGACTGAGATGTTTGCTGATGATGGAAAGAGACCACCCAGCCAGGACACGGACAAAGAAGGAAGCCCAGGAGGGGTAAAGCACAGAACCCACTTAGGTGAAGGACAACAAAACAATCGCAGGTGGGTTTTTCCTATGTTTGGGGGAAGAAATTGATGTAACACCGACAGATGGCAGAGAAAGTTGAACTACTTGACTATTGCCGCACCTCTTCTTCTTCTTCTTTTAAAGTAAAGAAAATGGCCTTCCAAGTGGGAGGTAGCAAACATACCTGAGCAGGCTCTGATCTGATGGTATGATTGTGGGCGACCCTCCTCGGTATTTCTACTTTCTCTACTTCCTGAAATTTCACAAGATGAGTTTTTTACTTTTCTTTTTTGTTGTTGTTCAAAAAGGCTCTTACCGGCCAGGCGCGGTGGCTCATGCCTGTAATCTTGGCACTCTCGGAGGCCAAGGCAGGTGGATTGCCTGAGCTCACGGGTTTGAGACCAGCCTGAGCCATAGCAAGATCTTGCCTGTAAAAATAGCCAGGCATTGTGGCAGGCACCTGTGGTCCCAGCTACTTCGGAGCTGAGGCAAGAAAATGGCTTGAGCCCAAGAGTCTGAGGTTGCTATGAGTTGCAATGCCACAGCACTCTATGGAGGATGACAAGCTGAGACACTGCCTTAAAAATAAATAAATAAGTAAATAAATAAAGTTGGGCATTATGGCAGGCACCTGTAGTCCCAGCTACTCAGGAGGCTGAGGCGAGAAGTTCGCTTGAACCCAGAAGTTTGAGGTTGCTATGAGCTATCACATCACCACACTCTGCCTAGGGCAACAACAGTGTGAGACTCTGTCTCCAAAAAAAGGGGAAAAAAGACCCTGAGTATTTTATAGAAAAAGAAGGAATTCATATTTGACATAGGTAAAAGATTTAGTAAGACTTTAGGGCAGTGCATTAGATGATGCCAAGTCCATAAAACCAGATGAATTACAACCTGAAACACTGAGAGAGAACAGACATGATGGTAAGACAACCTGATAGTCTTCAGGGCACCGCACAGAACAGAGAGTTGCTTGATCGCAGCCTATGATTTCTCTAGTTTATAAATCCAGTATCAACCAGTGTCATCTGCTATGTGCTGGGCACTGTGTTAGGCCAGGTTTTGGCAAACTGTTGCCCCCAATTCAAATTTAGCTTGCTACCTGTTTTCATGCTTAAAAATGGCAAATTAAATGTTTTTTAAAAATTAAAGAAAGAAAATCTCATGATGTGAGAATTATAAGAAAAATCAAGCTTCAGTATCTATAAAACAAAATGTTACTGGAATATTAACCATGCCCACTTGTTTACATATCATCCATGTACTCTTTAATGCAGTCATGGCAGGGTTCGCTAGTTGTGACAAGGACTGGACTGTTTACAAAGCCTTAAATGTTTACTATTTAGACTTAAAAAAAAAAAAAACCCATCCATTCCTGGGCAAGATGCACATATGATGTTATCTCTAATCCCCAGCAACTGTGAAAGTTTACATTTCATTTGGTCCCCTCCAGATCCAGCGCTGGGAGGGAATTGGAAAGCCAGGATTGTTCCTATGGTAAGACTGAAGCTCCCAGCATTTCTGTGACTTGGTCAAGGACCCATAGCTCACTTGGGACTCATGTTGGTTTTCTGTTCCCAAAGCCCATGCCCCTTATACCACACCACACAGCAAAAAGATTCGTAATTGTCGAATGTTTCGCTTTTTAAATAGAGAAAAGGATACTCTCAAAATTTCATTCTAATTAGTTTTATTTTAAATCTCAGAAAAAAATCAAAATAAATTATAAATGAGTAGCAATAAAACGTAAGGCTCGGTGCCTGTAGCACAGTGGTTACGTTGCCAGCCACATGCACTGAGGCTGGCGGGTTCAAGCCCAGCCTGGGCTAGCTTAACAGTGCCAACTGCAACAAGAAAATAGCTGGGCATTGTGGTGGGCATCTGCAGTCCCAGCTACTTGGAAGGCTGAGGCAAGAGAATTGCTTGAACCCAAGAGTTTGGGGTTACTGTGAGCTGTGATGACAGAGCACTCTAACAAGGGCAACATACTGAAACTCAGTCTCAAACAAACAAACAAACAAAACCCAATAAAATGTAAGAGAAAAAAGGTTTCATGAAGTATATTTTCCTACTTTGATCATGCTTCTACACTAAAAAACAGTTCATATGATATAAATAAATCAATATATAAAAAATTTATAAAGATACTTATTTTTGTATAGCGCTTTACAGTTTTTTAAAGCACATTTACACATGCTATTTTATTTGTGATCACAACTCTGCCAGATTGGCAAGGCAGGAATTGTTAGCACTGTTTTGCAGATGAAGCTTACAAAGATTAAATAGTCTGTTTCTAAAAGTCATAAAACTAGTTAGGGACAGAGCCAGGACTTGAACTCTGGTCTTTTGACTTTCAATTTAGTGCTCAGAACATAATAAAATAGCTAATATTTATTGCATTCTTCATGTTCCAGGAACTGTTTTAAATGCTTTATCCATATTGACTTACTTGAATTTCACAGAGAGACACTATAAATATATTCCTTGTGTTTTTATTTTGCAGGCAAAGACTCTGAGGCACAGAGTGGTGTGCTTGCTCAAGCAAGTCACTTGCTCAAGATCACAGAGCTTTCAGTAGCCAGGATGTAAACTGACCATCTGCTTCTGAAGTCAGATCTATTAACCACTCCAAACTCTGCTCGCAGGGCAGCTGACCCAGTTCCTGATGTCACTCTGAACCGACTGCAAATCTGTGTGCTGGCTCAACATGCAGTGGCATGACTCCATTATCAACTGAATAACAATACTTAGAGTAGTGATGAAGGGTCTTCAGTATCCTGCCTGAGTGGGAGCTCTTCAGAAGAAAGGGATGGGTATCAGAGTCCTCACTGATTTGTTAGTTTTTTGCCTATGGCATCACATTGCAGGTTTCACATGCAAGGATGTGGATTTGCAGGTTGTATTATCTGCTTTTAACGAAGTTATCCTCTCAAATAAAAGGACTGTCTAAAGGATCCCTGTAAAGAAACGGTGGGTGAGATTGTTTACATTTTCATAGACTTATTTTTGTATATCATCATACATCAACAAGATGACAGCAGAGCCCCTCCCTGTAAACTGACAGGGAATCCTTTGTGAGCTCTGCTGAGATACAAGCAATTGATAATCTAAGGAGATCTAACATATGTAGTCTCATTGCTCTCTTTCTAAAAATGTAACTGATAATATAGAAAAGGATATAAAATCTTTTTTTTTTTTTTTTTTTGAGACAGAGTCTCACTCTATCATCCTGGGTAGAGTCCCATGGTGTCGTCATACCTCACAGCAACCTCAAACTCCCAGGTTCAAGAGAACCTGTTGCCTCAATGTTTGATTTTTAGTAGAGAAGGGGTCTGGCTCTTGCTCAGGCTGGTCTCAAACTCCTGAGCATAAGCAATCCATCTGCCTTAGGCCTCCCAATGTGCTAGACTTACAGGCATGAGCCACCACACCCTGCCAGGATATAAAATCATTAATGAATATAGTTTTTCGATCAAAATAGCTGGAGACCACTGATGGACATGTACAAACTAAAGCTGAACTTTCAGGCAAGGAGCTGGATCACTGAGTTCAGTAAATACCAAGAACATTCAAACAGTTAAATGTTTGTGGCTCTATTATAATTTACAATTTCTGTTTTCCTCTTTGTTTTGTATATATTTTATAAGCAGAATGTATAATCCAGGTATTATAATTGATGCCCTTGAAGTCATCTGCAGTCATTCTAAACCAGCAGTCTAAATTATGGTCCTATGCACATTAACATTTGGGAAGCTCAGTTGTAGAAAATCATTTATAAAATGTTTGGGAATGAACTTTTAAAATAACCTTTTGGCCTTTGTTTGGACACAGTGGTATGACAGTACGACAACAACATTCTTCAACACTGTATGGCTGACCTCTGCAGTCCTATCATAACTTCTGCGACAAAAACAATTAGAGGACTTCATTATTTTCCAAAGGGCTTTATTCATCTTTGATAATCAAATCTTTTGAAGTACCTATTCATCATCTCTGTTTACCTTCTCTCGCAGACGAGCATCAGGCCCATCACTTGTCAGTGGCTTTTATGTGCCCCAGTACTTTTCCAATGTTGTGTTCACTGACTTCATCAAGCATATCTTGTTTTTCATAATCAATAATCTACTTAGAGTCAATTTCCATTACATCTGGAATATTTATACTCAACATTCAGGGAACAGCTGCCTGACACATGCATTGACAGGATGGGTGGGGATGGGAACTAGAGGATGTTTGGATGGGGATGGATTTTCTAAGTGGTCAAGTTATGAGGGAACATGTCCATATTATGGTAATTACTGCTTCCTGGGATCATATCATAACTGGGCATGCAGGCTAATGAAAACCCAGACAACGAATGACCTGAATGTTACGGTGATTATCTCTGGGCAGTAAGAGTATAGGCCAATCTTATTTCTACCTTTATGCTGTAATTTGTAAATTTTCTAGAGTGGATGCATGTTATTTTAGCAATCAAAAACCTTTAATATTTTTAAAATTGAGGTATAATTTATATCCAATAAAATGTACAAAGATAGAACATGTTCAGTTCAAAGAGTTTCAATAATTGTATATACCCACATAACCAATCCAGACAAGAAATGGAATATTCCCATCACCTGAAAGGTTGTTTTGCATTCTTTAAACTGGAAATCACCCTAACTCAGCCACACTTCTGTAATATACCCATGACCTCCAGTGAGTTTTCACCTCTAGAGTAGTTTCAGTGTGGTCCTCTGGGACAACGTACTATATCCAGATTTTGGCAAATATTCCTTTCTCCTGGCCTCAAGCATAGAACTTAGGTATAGAGAGGAAGTCGGTGATGCAGTCTGCATTTCTTTCCCTATACCAACCGTTTTGTGTATTTCTAACTCATACTTTGAGTATAAAATGAGATAAACGCTTTCTTCCCATAATTTCCCCTCCCCCTCTCTTTTTCTTTTTCTGCTGCCTGCTTTAAAACAGCTACTGTGCTTCTAGCAGAGGATTCTATTAAGATGAAAGCTTTGTTCCTGCCAAGGCAGACAAAGGCCTCTAAACAGAGCCTGCCTGCCAGTGTCTGGGAGAAGATGTACTATGCCATCCCCCGCCCTCCCAGCCATGCCCCACCCAGGCCCACGCTTGCCTCCCAGACACCTCTTACTCCAGTTTATGGTAACAACAAACACAGCAAAAATAATGCTGGTTAGAATATAATGAAGTTTAAAACACACAGAGAATTTTCATAAAGTTGCCCTCACTTTGCTGGGCTCCCCTGCAAAGCCCCTGAGTTCTGTGGGCTGTTAATAACATTCATTCATTCATTCTGTTGTTCAGTCCTACACAGCTCAGCTTTGTATATTATGGATACTGTGTGCCAGGCGAGATACAAGGCACCCCCTGACAGTGGCTAAACAGGGATACTCCCTCCCACAGCTTATTGCCTAGTGGAGGAAACAATGAGTAAAGAAGCAATCGTGATTCAGAAGGTGCCAATTCATGTATGCACTTTCGAATCTGGGCTTATTATGATGCTACTGAAAGCTGGAAACAGTCTAACTATCTGATAATAGGAAGATGTTAAACTGCACAGTTGCCTCATAGAATGTTTTGTGGCCCTGAAAAGGTATTTGAGGGGGGGAGATCCATTGGGGATTATATTAATCATTGAATTATTCAATTTTTACTTATTTATTTATTTATACAGAGTCTTACTCTGTCACTGTGGTGTTATAGCTCACAGCAACCTCAAACTCCTGAGCTCAAGTGATCATCTTGCCTCAGCCTCCCAACCACCTGGGACTATAGGGACCTGCCACAATGCCTGGATAGTTTTTCTATTTTTAGTAGAGATGGAGGTCTTGCTCTCACAGGCTGGGGTTAGAATTCCTGAGCTCAAAGCAATCTACAAGCCACCCCCCTCGGCCTCCCAGAGTGCTAAGATTACAGGTGTAAGCCACCTGCACAGCCTCTTTTTTTTATTTAATTTTTTTTAAATTTTTACTTTTTGTTGCCCTGGGTAGAATGTTGGGCCATCATCATAGCTCATAGCAACTTTAAACTCTTGGGATCAAGCGTAGGGCTGAGGGTCAGAAAGAAGTGACAACCAGAACAATAACTGGAAGAAATATATAAAAATACATTAAAAAGTTAATAGGGTTTATGTCTGTGAGGTGGGACTTTCCTCGTTTACATGTTTCTGTATTTTTCTAATCTCCTATGATAAGCATGTGTTACTTTCATAACCAGATTTTTTCAACGTAAGGGGAGGGCCGGGCACGGTGGCTCATGCCTGTAATCTTAGCACTCTGGGAGACAGAGGCTGGAGGATCGCTTGAGGTCAGGAGTTTGGAACCAGCCTGAACAAGAGTGAGACCCTATCTCTACGAAAAAGAAAAATTAGACAGGGAGGTGTTGTGGTAGGCGCCTGTAGTTCCAGCTACCGTCTACCCAGGGTGACAGAGTGAGACTCTGTCTCAAAAAAAAAAAAAAAAAAAGTAAGGTGAAAAACTTAAGATTATTATAAGTGTGCCAACATACTAGTCAGAACCTGGTGATGGTAATATTTATTGTCATATATACCTTAAGTTAAAATGTGTCTTTCTAATGACATTTAAATTTTAAAATGTTCCCATGTAAGTTTTCTTTTAATGTGTTACATATAATTAGCTCTTTGATTTTAAAATTTAATATGCAAGGAAGACCTCTCCCTATATCTATCTAGCTATTTACTAGGGTTTCATACATTATTCCATTTAATCTGGACCGTAGCCCTGTGAGGTCAAGGTGTTATTTTTCACTTTTAACAGAGGGAAACCAAAGCTCAGAGACACATTAAGGAACTTAACCAAAATCACAGAATTAGTGGGTAGCACAGTCACAGCTCCAACATATATATATTTTTTTAATCTCCAAATCCAGAGTTTCTTGCATTTCACAACGGTGCCTGTTTGGTGGCTTCGGAAGGATTCCAGACACTTAACATAGCTTGTTCACGAGTGGCATATGTTTTGCTGCGATAAGAACAGAGAGTATAATCCTCCTTCTCAGGAGAATGTTACATCACACCTTATCAGACCACATATATGAGTAATTGGCTTCAGCTACTGGACCCCAAAATATACATAAACCCTGAATTTTGACAGACAGATTGAGAGCTTAGGCTGGAGGCTGGGAAACCCGAGCTCCAGGCGCAGGCAGACTCAGCGTCTGGTGAGAGCCGGTTCTGCATAGATGGCGACTTCCAATTCTGTCCTCATGCCGTGGGAGGGCACAGGGGCGAGGGAGCCCCCGCAGGCTTCTTTCACAAGGGCCTCATTCCATCAATTCCAAGGGCTGTGCCTTGGTCACCAAATCCCCTCCCACGGCCCCGCCTCCTGATGCCGACACTGGGGATTGCATGTGGACACAAGGCATTTCGGAGGCGCACAAACATCCAGACCGAAACAATCACTTCTGAAGTATTTTAACTATTTGGGGAGTATATATGCTGATAATCTGAGATAAGGCATGAATGCTGCTATTTCTAGGCTTTTTCAAGTTTCAGTATTTGCTTCAACATGCTGCCTTCACTGGGACTCCACATATCCCAGGTTTTATGTTTCCACTTAGAACCAAGCCGGCTGAAATAACCCTTTGGGCTTCTCTCTCCATCCTTTGCTCCCTCCTCCAGGGAGGAAGGGCTTACCGACCAGCGAGCACCTGCCCGCAGCACGGTGCCCTCAGCTTGCTCGCCCGTGTGATGGGCACATACGGAGGCAGCCTGCTCTGTGCAAGAGGCCAGTGATGGAGCAGCTAAGTCTGTTTACCTCATTGGTGAAATACTGGGAAGCTCGCCTTCCATGCTTCAATCCAGCTTTTGTTTGAAACAACCTGTTAATGTCCCCCACCCAGGTCCCCTGCCCACCTCACCTCTAAGCCCTCCCGCTGCTGCAACCCCTCCATCCTGCTGACAGCGGCCATCCTCCAGCCCTGGCATTTCTTTCCCCAGCCTGAGGAGGGCTTTCTCTGGTCCCCCGGGAGCGCTCCCGTTAACTGTACCAGGGGTCCATACTATCTTCAATCAGTGCAACCCGCCTCCTTGTCCTCTGGTGGGACAATTCTAAGGTGTGGTCCAAACAGTTCCTCAGATGGTCTCCAGTGCGTTGGAACTCGTGGCCACATTCTTGAATGGCTTTTCTCCCTTAACTGTATCTCTTTCCCACATCCTTGCTCTACTTCCCGGAGTCACTTTCCCCCAAATCTTCCTGCACCCAAGACTAGCCTCTCAGGAATGAAGCTGCTATTTTGAGTTGCTCCTGACTCTTATGTTCATCTCTCCACCGATTCTGAACAAACTCTTACTATTAAATGTGGAGATTTCAGCCTAACTCACTACCCTCCCCTCTCCACTCACACATACAAGCTTTTCCAATCCACACGCTTCAACCATAGTTATAAACGAGTATCCAATAATCATTGTGACCAGATGTATAAATCTTATCTGACCCACACATGACTACATTACACTTCTTTGTTGGAAAACAGCTGTTGTCTGCAAAGCCCCCTGACATGGCTCAGCACATCTGACCGCCTGTCGTCCCATTCTCCATGGTGGCGTTGCACCTGCCTCTTGCTCCAGCCTACCCTGGCTGCTGCCCCAACCTGCTACCCTTGTTTTCACCTTCACCACCATCCCCGGTGTTCCCTGGACTTTCTCCAGCGGGACCTTTCTTTCCTCTTTCTTAGTTTATTGCCTCATTTTAGTGGAGCCCGGGAGCCCTCAAGAACTTCCCCAGAATGGGGTATGAGTGCTCAATTATTTGAGTTCTTTCTTGTGTGAAAATTCTTTATCTTTGCACTTTATGTAGAGTTTGAATTTAAGAATTCTGCTTAAAAATAATCCTCTTTCAGAATTTGGAAATTTCAATCAACTGTCTTCTAGTTTCCTGAGGCTGTACCTCAGAATTTTGATCTCATTCTGATTCCTGGCCCATGGTGACCCCATTTTTCCTTTCCAGAAGCTTTTCATGTATCTGTCTTTTAAAATCCTTGGTCTTCTGAAATTTCATGATGTCGTTTGTTGGTTTAGATTTTTTGTAGGACTCTTTGTGAGATCTTTCATCTGAAAACTTGGGCCAATTCTAGGAAAATGGCTTGTACGTCTTTAATTTTATTTCTTTCATATTCCATCTGTTAATATTTTTGTTCTTTCTATGAAATTCACTTGACCATATCGTCAACCTTTTTTTTAAATTAAATCATAGCTGTGTACATTAATGCAATCATGGGGTACAATGTGCTGGTTTTATATACAATTTGAAATGTTTTCATCAAACTGGTTAACATGGCCTTTCTTAGCATTTTCTTAGTTATTGTGTTAAGACATTCATATTCTACACCATTCTATTTTACATGTAGAACTTTACATTCTACAGGTAAATTTTACATGTACCCTTATAAGATGTACCACAGGTGTGGTTCCACCAATTCCTCTCCCTCCACCCATCCTCCCCCGTCCCTTCCCCTCTCTCTCCCTTTTCCCCTTCTTCTTGGGCTATAATTGGGTTATAGCTTTCATAAGAAAGCTATAAATTAGTTGAACAGTAGGGCTGAGTACAATGGATATTCTTCCATTCCTGAGATACTTTGCTAAGAAGAATATGTTCCAGCTCCATCCATGTAAACATGTTAAGAGGTAAAGTTGCCATCTTTCTTTAAGGGTGCATAATACTCCATGGTGTACATACACCACAATTTATTGATCCATTCGTGGGTCGATGGGCACTTGGGCTTCTTCCATGACTTAGCAATTATGAATTGGGTTGCAATAAACATTCTGGTACAAATATCTTTGTTATAATGTGATTTTTGGTCTTCTGGATATATACCTAGTAGAGAAATTGTAGGATTGAATGGCAGGTCTATTTTTAGATCTCTAAATGTTCTCCAAATAGTTTTCCAAAGAAATGTATTAGTTTGCATTCCCACCAGCAGTGTAGAAGTGTTCCCTTTTCTCCACATCCACACCAACATCTCTGGTTTGGGGATTTTATGATGTGGGCTAATCTTACTGGAGTTAGATGATATCTCAAAGTAGTTTGATTTGCATTTCTCTGATGATTAAGGATGATGAGCATTTTTTCATATGTCTGTAGGCTGTGCACCTGTCTTCTTAAGAGAAGTTTCTCTTCAAGTCCCTTGCCCACCCTTAGATGGGATCACTTGGTCTTTTCTTCCAAATATGTTTGAGTTCTCTGTGGATTCTGGTTATTAAACCTTTGTCAGAGACATAACCAGCAAATATCTTCTCCCATTCTGAGGGCTGTCTGCTTGTTTTACTTACTGTGTTCTTGGCTGTGCAGAAGCTTTTTAGTTTGGTCAGGTCCCAGTACTGTATTTTTGATGCTGCTTCAATTGCCGGGGGGGTCCTCCTCATAAAATATTCACCCAGACCAATTTCTTCAAGAGTTTTCTCTGCACTTTCTTCTAGTATTTTTATAGTTTCATATCTTAAGTTTAAATCTTTAATCAAGTAGAGAGTCTATCTTAGTTAATGGTGAAAGGTGTGGGTCCAGTTTCAGTCTTCTACAGGTTGCCAGCCAGTTCACCCAGCACCATTTGTTAAATAGGGAA
>NW_003852402.1:41013484-41020963 GCF_000181295.1 Otolemur garnettii | reverse complement strand
AATTTCTGATTGATGAAATTGGAGATTTTACTCTTTTTTTCCTGGCTAGGTTAACCAAGTCTATTTCTGAGGAGTCTGTTGTTATGTCATCATTACAATTTCTGATTGATGAAATTGGAGATTTTACTCTTTTTTTCCTGGCTAGGTTAACCAAGTCTATTTTATTGACCTTTTCAAAAAACCAACTTTCTGATTTATTGATCTGTTGTATAATCCTTTTGTTTTCAATTTCATTTAATTGTGCTCTAAGTTTCGTTATTTCTTTTCTTCTGCTGGGTTTGAGATTGGAATATTCTTCCTTTTTCAGTTGCTTGAGATGTCCCATTAAGTTGTTAACTTCCTCTCTTTGCGTTCTCTTTAGGAAATCTTGCAATGCTATAAATTTCCCTCTTAGGACTGCCTTTGCAATATCCTAGAGGTTCTGATAATTCATGTCTTCATTATCATTTTTTTCCAAAAATTTGGTAATTTCCTTCTCATCTCTAACCAGCTATCATTCAGCATAATAAGTTTATTTAGCTTCTATGTTTTTGTATGAGTATGCAGATTCCTGTTGTTATTAAGTTCAACTTTTGTTCCATGATGGTCCAAGAAGATGCAACAAATAATTTCTATTCTTTTAATTTTGCTGACGTTAGACTTGTGACCTAAAATGTGATCAATTTTGGAGTATGTTCCATGGGCTGATGAGAAGAATGTGTATTCAGTTTTCTTAGGATGAAATGTTCTGTAGATGTCTGATAAATCCAAATGTTGAATGGTTAAGTGTAAATCAAAAATTTCTTTGCTTAGCTTCTTATTGGAGAATCTATCCAACACTGCCAAAGGAGTGTTAAGTCTCCAACTATTATGGAGCTGGAGGAAATCAAGTTGCTCATGTCTGTTAGAGTCTCTCTTATAAGTTGAGGTGCATTCTGGTTGGGTGCATAAATGTTAATAATTGAAATCTCATCATGTTGCATATTACCCTGGACAAATATGAAGTGACCATCCTTATCCTTCCTTACTTTTGTTGGTTTAAAGCCTATTGTATCTGCGAATAAAATCACAGCACCTGCTTTTTTCTGATTTCCATTTGCCTGAAATATAGATGACCATCCCTTCACCCTGTGTCTATATTTACCTGTTAAGGTAAGATGAGATTCTTGTATGCAGCAGATACCTGGCCTAAGTTTTTGTATCCAGCCAGCCAACCTGTGCCTCCTTAGACGACAATTTAAGCCATTCACATTAATTGAGAATATTGATAAGCCTGGTAGAATTTTGGGTATTGAGTTTTTCAAAAGTCCAGTGGACATTTTTAATCCTTTCACTACTGTGAAAGTTGGAATCTGATCAAAAGTTTCTGAGTGAGTTTAATTTTGTGGTGGAGGATTGCACTGGTCATTACAGAGGATAGGTCTGAGAATATCCTGGAGTGCTGGTTTAGTTATGGCAAATTTCTTCAACATGTGAATGTCATTAAAGTATTTAATTTCTTCATCATAAATGAAACTTGGTTTAGCTGGATAGAGGATCCTGGGTTGAAAGTTATTTTGTTTTAGGAGATTAAAAGCCAATGACCACCCTATTCTAGCTTAAAAGATTTCAGCAGAGAGATCTACAGTCATTCTAATATCCTTTCCCTTGTTGGTTATGGTTTTCTTACATCTGGCTGCTTTCAGAATTTTCTCCTTCACATTAACTTTAGTGAAGTTAATTACGATATGTCTGGGGGTTTGAGGCTGCAGGAAGCTAGGATTATCCCATTGTACTCTGGCTGAGGTAACAGAGCAAGCCCTCATCTCCAAAAACACACAAACAAGCAAACAAAAAACCCTTACTTTTTATCTTTCTAAAGATATTAGTATAGGTTTTTGCTTCAGTTGTCTTTTATTTCCTGAAGTATCTCTGAGTTCTCTCAGAAGTTGCTTAGTTTCTTTCACGTTATAAGTTTTTCTTAAAAAAAAATCTAGAGACTCTTAATTCTCACATGAGTGTAAGTTACTAAAACATGATAGGAAGTCCTGTTTGCACATTTGGGATTTGTCTGTACCTCCACTGACTTCACTATAGAGTGATTAGACAAAAAACATGGTGCTTTGCTGGGGACAGTAAAGTATCCATTTATGAGGGTGTTTTCTCTTGGAATGGTCAGCTTTCTTACAGAGGTGATTGATTACCTGTCTCCTGCCTAAGGAATGTGTATTTAGCTTCCAACACTCTGAAAGCCAAGCAGGAAAGGGTGTTTGTGTGTGTGTGTGTGGGGACTCTTGCCATCTATATTTGCTCTTTCACTTAAAGCTCACCCACCAGTCATTAGTATGGCCCCTCTCTCTGATCTTCAGCCCAGTGTTCCTAAGGTTAGGGCCTGTCTGATGCAACCCTGGAGAAAGCAAATTTCCTTTCTTTTATCAACCCTTTCTCCCTCCAAAGCAGACTTAAATTTCCACTTTCTCTAGTCTGCTACATCAATTACCACTTGTATATATGTTTCCAGGAGGTGAAAGATTTTTTTCCCCAAAGAGTTGTAAGATTATTGACTTTCACTTCCTGCTACTTCACTAATAGTGGCGTGGCATTTGCATAGCATGGGCATGTAATAGTTTAGTATTTCATGTATGTAACATTTTTCACATGCATCATCCCATGTCAGCCTTTCATCAGTCTGGAGAAAGCGGGATTATCATCCCCATTGTGCAGCCTCGTTTAACATTTAGTGCAGGATGGCACTTGCTGGGTGCCAAGCACTGACAAGCCAGCTTTACAGATGATGACTCATTTACTCCTCAAAACAATGCTCTGAAAGTGTATTTTGTGCTGCAGATGAAATGTTAAATAACATCCTCAAAAAATTAATTTTCTACTCAGATTATAGATAAGGGGTTAGAGCAAGGACTTCGCCCCATATTTTTTAACTCTGTGCTTAAAATGCTCTCCAGACAACCATGCAAGGTGGGTGTCAACACTAAAGTTAGACCAGTTAGACATGTCAGGAACATGAGTTGCTAGGAACTCTGCATCTTCTTTTTTTTTCACAGTTTTTGGCTGGGGGTGGGTTTGAACCTACCACCTCTGGTATATGGGTCCAGCGCCCTACTCCTTGAGCCACAGGCACAGCCCAGCATCTTCTGATGGGATTGATAGATACTGTTGACAAACAAATTATTGATTCTATCTGCAACTGGTTTCCCAGAATGAATTTTTAGAAGCTACATCATTAGATTTAAAAGACATGAGGATATTACTGTTTTAAGGATTTTTATGAAATTTGTTAAATAATTTATCAGAATGGTTGTTTCCATTTAAACTTACCCTGGTGTAGAACAGGTCCTGTCTCACCACACCATTGTAAGTAAAGATGCTCTTTCTCTATCTCTTGCTTTTCATTCTACAGGTAAAAAATAGAAATTTGCCTGTTTTGTTGTTGTTGTTATTGCTGTTCTTTTTTTAGGGTTTTTTTTGGAGACAGCATCTTGTTTTTCTCCCAGGATAGATGCAGCAGCATCATCACAGCTCACAGCAACCACAAACTCCTAGGCTCAAACAATCCTCCTGCCTCAGACTCCTGAGTAGCTGGGACTAATAAGCCTGCCATCAGGCCTGGCTAATTTTTTCTATTTTTGGTAGAAATTGGTTCTTGATCTTGCTCAGGCTGGCCTTCAATTTCTGACCTCAAGCAATCCTCTTGCTTTGGCCTCACAAAGAGCTAGGATTATGGATGTGAACCACACACCTGGACGAAATTTGCCTTTTAAAAAATTTGTGATAATTAGACTGAACACCTTTTTCATGTTTCTTGACTGCTTGTAGTTTTTGTTTTAGGAAATATCTTTCATAGTTTTTTTTTTAACAGGTTAGAAACTAAAATAAACCAGAATAAATACTGCTCTGGCTCACAGAAAAGCTTTTTCTTCTTAACTATGTTTATCTAAAGATTTTCAAAAGCTAAAATGAGACAGTGAAATATTAAAACACAAAAATGCTTCAATTCAACCAACCTAAGATTTCCCCTTTTTCTTTTCTTTTTTTTTTATTTCCTCTTTTTCTTCTATTGGGTTTCAGTATTTATGGTCTATATTTCTTTTAAAAAAGAGGAAAATAGGCTCGGCGCCTATAGCTCAACCGGCTAAGGCGCCAGCCATGTACACCTAAGGTGGCGGGTTCAAATCCCCAGCCTGGACCTGCCAAACAACAATAATGGCTACAACCAAAAAATAGCCGGGCGTTGTGGCGGGCGCCTGTGGTCCCAGCTACTTGGGAGGCAGAGGCAGGAGACTCGCTTGAGCCTAGGAGTTGGAAGTTGCTGTGAGCTGTAATGCCACGGCACTCTACCCAGGGGGACAGCTTGAGGCTCTGTCTCAAAACAAACAAACAAACAAACAAAAAAAAAAAACAAAAAAAAAGAGGAAAATAATTTACAAAATGCTTCTTACTACAATAATACCTATCAAGTATCCTATAAAATTTCTGGACTTCTGCACCAATTGTGGAGTTATTAGGTAAAGTGCAGTGTTTATTGATGAGACAATACTTCAGCAAAATAGCCACAAGCAGCTGAAGTCAAGGGGATCCAGCACTTGAAGTGACAAAAAGCACCTGAGTAACTCCAGGAGTTGCATACATGGTTATTTTTGAATTGTGGAAGCTGGACCAGAAGGTCAGGAAACAACTGGAGGCATTAAAAGGATTTTCCTAGAAGGAGAATGCTCAGGAGAACATTGTCCACAGGCTGATTCCACTGCTCAAAATCAGTGAATGGTTTGAGTCTGGCTCCTGAGGTCCATGTGTCCCCCTACTCACTGGCCCCTCTGACTTGGCCTAGTGGTTTTCTACTCTTTGGAAATCCTGGGGCAGATGTTGTAGGGTGTATCTTAAGCAACACCAGGACAGAGCTCCTGTTCAGATTATCACCCCAGTGACTTCAGCCAGACTCAGCTGGATTCCACTAAAGGGTAATCATGGTGGCCATATTCATGAACTGACCACTAGAAAAAAGACTGTTCTCCTCTTGTTAAAAATAACCTTTTTTGCACTAATCAGCATATAGGAAGTGCTCAATAAGTATGAACAGGACTCTTGGACAGGATTTCAAGGCACAGGATAACAGGAAAATCAGTTTGCGGTATATTTTTATCGGTGAATAGAAGGATTCAATGCACAGCTTTAAACCAGGTATTTCAGCATTATTTGCCACTGATCTGCCTGGGTTGTTGATAAAGATCTTTAATTACTGAAAACAGAAGATTGAAAGCATAAACTCTTAAATCTGACAGACATTGATTTGAATTCCAGTTCTACCATTTACCAGTAGCAGCCTTTTGGTGAATTGTTTCAGCCCTGATATGGTTGGGATTTTTGGCCCCTCCAAATTTCATGTTGAAATCTGAACTTCTTTGTTGAGGGTAGATCCTGGTGGCGGTAGAGGTTGGGCTTGAGGGCATGTCCCTCATGACTGACTTGGAACTTTCCCCTCAATATTACTGAGTTCTTGCTTTGTTAGATCACTTGAAAGCTGGTTGTTTCAAAAGAGCCTGGCATCACCTCCTCTCTCCCTGGGTCTCTCCCTCCAGCTCCTTTTCTCACCATGTAACACACCTGCACCCTGTTTCCTTTCTCCTTAACTGGAAGCTCCCTGAAGTTCTCACCAGCAACAGATGCTGGTGGATGCTTCTTATACAGCCTGCAGAACTGTGAGCCAAATACGGCTCTTTATATCTTATCCAGCCTCAGGCATTCATCTAGAGCTATGCAAAGTGGACTAATACACTCCGCTTGTGCTTATTTTGTCCACCCATATAAAATGAGAATCATATAGACCTACTATATAGAGTGTGTGTAGAGGTGAAATGAGAGAATGTATGTAAATGCTTAGCACACTGCCTTGCAAATAGTGGGCTCAGTACGTGTTTGTTGTCAGTATATCTGTTAGCTTATATCCATTTATGATGTTTGGCATATGATTATTCAACACTATAGCCTTTTAAATGTCAATAAAAAGATGTGAGTGATTTAGGTGACTTCTCAAGAGAAATGCCAAAAATAAATATTTTGTTTGCATCTCTGAACTCAGCAAGTCATAAATCTGAGGTTGTGAATCATCCTCTTGGAGTAAACCATAGGACAGAGAAACCACCTTAGCAATAATTACAGTGACAATTTACAATGTCTCCCTGAACACTTTAGCACTGCTAGTGGGATTGCAAACTAATACAACCTCTACGGAAAGAAGTATGGAGAATTTTCAAAGAACTAAAAGTTGACCTTCCATTTGATCCCACAATCTAATTACTAGGTATCTACCCAGAAGAAAAAAATCATTTCACCACAAGGACATTTGCACTAGAATGTTTATTGCAGCTCAATTCACAATGCCAAAACATGGAGCCTGGGTCTCTATAACAGGAAGAAGCAGACACTGGCTTTTCACCTCCATACCTTTGCTCCTGCTTTTCCTTCTGAAGGATTCCTAGGAGACCCTCCCCGATGACATCCAAAGGGCACTCCTTCCCCTAGGACAGACTAAGTGCCTGTCAACTGACCATGTGTCTCCAGGGAACTCGTTTGATTAACAACACCCTTTCTTGCCTTTTGTTGAGATAATTTCCCCACTCAACCTAGTGTAATTTAACAGAATCAAAGCATTTGTCTTCACTGGAGATTGCCAGCTTACCTACAGAACCAGAATTAAATGGTGTTAGCAAGAGTATTAATAGATGTGTTTCTAAATCAGTTTTTATTCATTTCAAAAAGATACTGATATTTAATCTAAAATATTTGACAAGGTGTTTTAAAAAGACAAATGTGTTCATCATGTAGTTTGTCCTTCAAGTATTATAAAACCCATTTGTGCAAGTTATTGCTTAAAAATATTCTTTATGCAAAAGATAGGATTCATTATATTATTGGTATTTGAAGGTACCATAATAGTGACAGACTTCATTTTGATTTGAGAAGCATTTATTGACTAAATGCTATTAACAAAAGGTATTCTGGGAGACAGATCAGTAAACAAGATATGCCCACAGCCCTCAAGGAACTTTTCCTTTGATGGCAGGGATGGACACAATATATAAATACTTACAGGCCAGATATGGTGGCTTGTGCCAATAATCCCAGCACTCTGGGAGGCTGGGGCAGGTGGATTGCTTGAGCTCAGGAGTTCAAGACCAGCCTGAGAAAGAGCAAGACCCTATCTCTACTAAAAATAGAAAAACTAATCAGTCCTCTTGGTAGGCACCTGTAGTCCCAGCTACTCAGGAGGCTGAGGCAAGAGGATTGCTTGAGCCCAAAAGACCAAGGTTGATGTGAGCTGTGACTCTCTATCCTGGGGCAACAGAGTGAGACTTTGTCTCAAAAACAAAAAGAATAACACTTGGGGGGTTTAAACAAAGTGTTAAAATGCCTATATTGCCTATATCCTCTTTCTTTTTTTTTTTTTTTTTTTTTTATTGAATGGTAACTGTGTACATTGATGCACTTTGGGGGTACAGTGTGGTG
>NW_003852402.1:40992690-41002141 GCF_000181295.1 Otolemur garnettii | reverse complement strand
CTCAAAAAAAAAAAAAAAGAATTAGCCAGTATAATATGATGTGTGTCTAGATGAATACGATATGAGTAGTTCTTTTTGCAAATCACTAACTGATTAATTGTGTATTCAAATTAAAAGATTATCTTTTTAATAATCTATCAGATTATTTGTATTATGACATCAGGTTTTACCTTTGCAGTCTCAGCGTTGCAAGTCAGATTGATTTCTTTGAGCTCTAGTTTCTTTGTTAATTATGCTGCTGAGACAGATGAGCTCTAAGGTCTCACACAGCTCTAGTATCTCTGTATTACCTCTCAAGAGAGGGCCCATTTTAGCTGGCATAGTGGCTAAAACAAGAGTGAGACCCTGTCTTTACTGAAAAATAGAAAAACTGAGACAAGAGAATTGCTCAAGCCCAAGAGTTTGAGGTTCTGTGAGCTATGAAGCCATGCCACTGTACCCAGGGTAAGAGAGTTAGACTCTGTCTCAAAAAAAAAAAAAAGAAAAAAAAAGGGTCCATTTTGCTTATATCTGCCACCACTCTATTTCATAATGGTTATTTGGTTCTATAATAAACCACAAGATCTGTATGAAAGAAACATCAAGATGTTTTAGGAAGAACCCTTTGGTTTAACATTAGGAAAATTGTTTGTGTGCATGTGTTATTGGTTAAACCAAAGTGTGTATGTTATTGGTTTAAAAAAACACACAAAAACTAAAAATTCTCTATAACTTTATCAGCCAATTTTGCTGGTATCTGTTTACATAATAATTCTTCTGCCTTCTATTGAATTAAAATAATTCTGCCTTCATTAGCGTCTAAACTTTCTTTTTATTATTATTAATTTTTGTAGAGAGAGGGTCTCACTATGCTGCCCAGGCTGGTCTCAGATTCCTGGCCTCAAGTGATCCTCCTACCTCAGCCTCTCAAAGTGCTAGGATTATGAGCTAGCATGAGTTACCTCCACCAGACTATCTTTGGAATATTTAAATGTACATTATTAAAATGCAAATTATGAATAGCTTGAAAACTGAAGGTTCTTTCTTAAAAATTAATTCCTTGGGATTAAAATATTAAATATTTTGTAATAAAATGGGATATATGTTACACACTTAAAGAGATTTCTTCTTGAGTCTCACAGAGCTTCATAAGTGTGAAATAATGTGCAGAAGCATTAACTCTGGTTATTTATGATAATTCTCTAAGGGGAGGTAAAAGGATGGCCTCAAAGACCTCTTCTTTTTGAAAAATGAATGTTCTTTAATTATTGATATTGAGAGTTTCAGTTAAGTGCCATATGTCTGGGTTAAGCCTTAACCTTTCTTGTAATGCAATTAAGTCCAAGAGAAAGATACTGGCAAAGACAAAGTAGCCTGGCTGAGATGTGTAATAGTGACTAGGGAGCAATAAGAAATGGATCTAGCTAGAGAGGAAGTGCCCAGCCACACAAAGCCTCCCCCTCAAGTTCCTCCAGGACTGACTGGGGAGGAGCCTAGATGACCAGTTGTTTACCTCTGCCTGATAAAGTGGGAGCTTGAAGCTAAAAAATATATAATGTAATGATAATAAGAAAGAATAATTTTCTGCAGTGCAAATATACCCAAGGCATTATAAAAATTTAATAAGATATCATTGTCTAGCTTCATATTTCTTAAAGACTTGCACACTTTGGGGCCAGGTGCATTGGCTCATGCCTGTAATCCCAGCACTCTGGGAGGCTGAGGCAAGTGGACTGCTTGAGCTCAGAAGTTTGAGATCAGCCTGAGCAAGAGGGAGACCCTGTCCCTACTAAAAATAGAAAAACTAGCTGGGCATTGTGGTGAGTACCTGTAGTCCCAGCTACTTGGGAGGCTGAGGCAGGAGGATCACTTGAACCCAAGAGTTTGAGGTTGCTGCAAACTAGGACACCACAACACTGAGAGACTCTGTCTCAAAAAAATAAAAAATACTTGCATGCTTTTATAACATTTTGCCCCTTATTGTTTTCCCTACCAGGTACCCAAAAGAGAAAAAAATAAATAAAAAAAATTGAAGTGTTCTTCAAATAATATTGATATTCAATCATTAGAAGGAACACTAGCTCTACAATGTCAGCATGGCATTAGATATTCCAAAGTGATTGCAAATGCAGTGTGAATATCAAACTTTCTCAAAATTTGGAGTCCTCATAATAGCTACACATATTGTCAATTGAAATAGACAAAAATATCCCCAGGAACTCCCCCCTCCCCGACCCAGTGTAGGTCAGCACTCACTGCTGAGTGTACTGTAATTATGCACGCTAAATGAGCTACAGCTTGAGCTAATAATATTGTACTGAGTACTAGAAAGCTGTAATTATACAACAACAGAATGTAAGCTTGGCAAGATTTTCAGTATTGGGGAATCTAGTGTCAAATAGCATCTGGCAGAGTTAAAAATTGAACTTGGGGGTTAGAATAATTGGTCTAGACTGAACTGATTCAGGGTAGTGTGGCTTATGCAGAGTAAGTCATGTGTCTGTTGGATAGCCAAACAGAATAATAATAAATATGTCTAGAAACAGTGTGAAGTTTTGAATCACATGTCACATTATTTAAAAATATACAGCATTTTTCATGTTAAACATCTGCTACATACCTGTGCACCATATAAGGTGTAGGAGATTTTAAAAAGAAAAAACAGGAGAAAAGGAGAAATTTTCTTTTCTTTTTCTTTTTTTTTTTTAGAGACAGTCTCATTTTGTCACCCTCAGTAGTGCTATGGTGTCATAGCTCACAGCAACCTCAAACTCTTGGGCTCTATCCGCCTTGGCCTCTCAGAGTGCTAGAATTACAGGCATGCGCCACCGTGACCGACCTAGGAGAGAATTTCTGACTTCCAGTTGCTCATAGTGGCACATAAAATTTTGGCATAGGGGGAATTTGTGTTATCACTAGGATATGTACAAAGTCAGTGAATTAACAACCCACTGACAGCTCTGCTGTCTTTAATGATGACCTTACATTACACAACTCTATTGCTTTGTCTGAAAATGTTTCCCTCAAACCTCATGCCCAATAGAATAATACAAGATCATCTTCATAAAGTTATTGGCTATGAATTTCTCCCTCGTTGGTAAACCATTGTATTTTAGGTTGTGTCCTGACTTCTCTAAGGGCAGCAAGAATGATTCCATTTAATTTAATTTAATTTTTTTGAGACAAAGTCTTATTATGTTGCCCTCAGTAGAGTGCTATGACATCACAGCTCACAGCAACCTCAAACTCTTGGGCTTAAATGATTGTCTTGCCTTAGTCTCCCAAGCAGCTGGGACTACAGGCATCTGCCACAAGGCCTGGGTATTTTTTGTTGTAGTTGTCATTGTTGTTTAGCAGGTGTGGACCAGGTTCAAACCCGCCATCCCCGGTATATGGGGCCAGCACCCTAAACACCGAGCAATGGGTGCCAAGCTGATGATTCCATTGTTACTCCACTGTATTTCTATCGGTTTTAGATAATAGATGCAGAGAATTCTGTTTTTGTTAATAAAAATTCTATGCCTTAGCTCTGAATTCCATTTAGCTTGCCAAAAGCTTTGTGAAGAAATCTGTTTGCTGGTGTTTAAAGTATATATGCTCAACTTTTGTTAAGAGCCATGCTTTTATTCTGGAGAAATTACTTGTTGGCTATGTGATTTCTTAGATTTTTTTACATAGTAAAGAAATTTTTAGTCCAACTGATTTATTTTCAGGAACTTGTTTTTAAAAGCATCTAGATTTCTTGTGAGTATTTTGGGAAATTTCCAGTATCTACAATCTTGGAAACCTTGCCCAAGTTTATTCTGATAAAGCACAATTTGATTATGTACATATTGTTCAGTTCAAGGGAATGATGTGTACATTCTGATGCAATTAACTTCTTTCTTTTTTTGAGACAGAGTCTCACTCTGCACCCTGGGCAGAGTGCTGTGGCATCATAACTCATAGCAACTTCACACTCTTGGGCTCAAGAGACCTTCTTGCCTCAGCCTCCTAAGTAGCTGGGTCTACAGGTGCCTGCCATAGCACTTGGCTTTTTTTTTTAGAGACAGGGTCTTGCTCTGGCTCAGGCTGGTTTCAAACACCTAGCTCACCTCCCAGAGTGCTAGGATTACAGGCGTGAACCACTGCACCCAGCCCAATTAATTTCTTGAAGCTCTTATTAAGCAGTAAATTTAGGTCATCAGGCAATGACAATCATTTTGTTTTTTTTTTTTTTTTTTTTTTTGAGACAGCGCCTCAAGCTCTACCCCCTGGGTAGAGTGCCGTGGCATTACAGCTCACAGCAACCTCCAACTCCTGGGCTCCAGCGAGTCTCCTGCCTCTGCCTCCCAAGTAGCTGGGACCACAGGCGCCCGCCACAACGCCCGGCCATTTTTTGGTTGCAGCCGTCATTGTGGTTTGGCGGGTCCGGGCTGGGGACTCGAACCCGCCACCCTAGGTGCACGTGGCTGGCACCTCAGCCGGCTGAGCTATAGGCGCCGAGCCAATGACAATCATTTTGACTTAGCTATTTTTGATAGGTCATTATTTAGGAAACTACTCAAGAGATTTCGCCCTCCCCCTCCCACCCCGTCCCCCCAGCATACATGTGCTTAAATTTTCTTCCCATTGTGAGCACCGCTGAGAATGTTCAGAGGTTGTTAAGCAAGGCTATTCAAAGAAAGCCAAAGCATATTGGTTACTGCTCTGCTTGCTGAGATAAAGCAGTACATGTAGTTCAACCTATTTGTAACGTAACATACTCCTAAAATTTCATAATTATATAGCCAACAAAAGGACTGAACATATGAAAAGGAAACAAAAGTTAATTATAGGTATTTATTTGGCAAGAATGGAACAAGCTGATCATTGAAATGCAAAGCAGAAACTACCTGTGCCATTAAACGCTCCAACTCATTATTATAATACACTCTGTAAGCCTTCAATTCACTGTTCCTCTTGCTATATGTAGGTCCCTAGATTACTGGCTTCTCCTTATCTGTTTCAGAGATAGTATACAATTTCTTTTCCTTTTTGCTCCCTTCCTTCTCCTTTGCTCCCCCTTCTTCCTTTTTTCTTTCCCTCTTCCTTCCTCCTTTTTTTCTTTTGCAGTGAGATAATCCCAACTTAGTTAACAGAAAGACTATAGATCTAATAAGAGAAATCATCAATGTTATCAGATAAAATCCACTCCCCCAAAACAACTATATTCCTCTGCACCAACAATAATCAACTACAATTATAACAGATTCTGTGATGCTATTCACAGCAGCAACCAAAACAAACTATGAAATTAACCAAATAAATAATATGAGATATTTATGGAGAAAAAAATTTTAATTTATTTAAGGGCATAAAGGCCTAAATAGAGAGCTGTGCTCCATTCATGGAACAGATAGCAAATGTGTAAAGATGGCCATTCTCAAATTTCATCCATAAGTGCAATTCAGTATCAGTTGAAATCCAAGTAGGCCTTAAAAAAATCAATCCAACATACTTATTCTAACATACATGAGAAGATTAAATATACTATGATTAATTAAGGCAATTATGAAAAAGAGCAAAGAGAGGTAGCATCTCAGGCAGGGTGCAGTGCCCTGACTTTAACAGAGCCTGTGAACAGAGGCTTGCCAGACAATGGACTGAGACCAGCAGATGGGGGTATGGTCCCCTAACTCCAACTGGTCTGGTATATAGAGGCTAGCTGGTGTGAACTGAGACTGATGGGCAGGGGCGTGGCCCCTGGCTCCAACTGAGCCTGTGAGTGGACAATAGTGTGGACTGAGTCTAGCAGGCAGGAGTATGGATTCCTGGCTCCCAATTGGGAGCTGTGGAGACTCTTGAACCCCTCTCTGTTGAGCAGGGTTTGCACTGCCTGAGACAGTTTAATTGGCACCTGTGTCTGGGGCTGTCCACTCAAAGGCATTCTGAGGTTGACCTTTGAAGTTCTGTAGCAGAAAAGAACTAAAGGGTAGGGACTGGGCACTGCAGCCATTTGTATCTCTTCACAGTCGAGATTTAAATCTAATACTGTTGCTTCTTAGGAAAGGGTAGAGGTTGACTGATATCAAAACAGAGCTAGCTTGTGCTTTTTCACCACCAAGTAGGTCCTTGGAGTCTCCGGCCAAAACTCTGAAAGGGGTGTAAGGTTGTAGGAGATAAGCCACAATTACAAAGCCTGGTGCTTCAGTAAGGGGCTGTCTCTACTCCCTGGGAACCCTAATTCAATCTCACCCTACCAGTTCTAATAACCAAATGGTGGAAAATAAACATGGTGTGGACCCAACAGAATAACTCTGGCAACATGAACGCCAGAGTAGATCAAACCCCCCCACCCAAGAAATGCAAAGAGATATAACTGAAGATGCCATGTACAGACAAATGGCAATGTCAGAAGTCAAATTCAGAATATGGATTGCAAATAAGATAAATAAAATGGAAGAAAAGACAGAAATTGAATTCCAAAGAGTGGTTCTAAAGTTGTCTCAAGAAATTAATGAATCAAAGCCCAAGTCACCAAAGATGTGGACATAATGAGAAAAGAGATAGCAGAGCTCAAGGAAATGAAAAAGTTAGTCGAGGAACTCCAAATACAGTAGAATCCCTCAGTAACAGAGTTGACCAGGCAGAAGAAAGGATCTCTGAAACTGAAGTTGAAGCTTGTGAACATTCCCAAACACTCAAAGAGGCAGACAAATGGAGAACAAAAACTGATCATTCCCTGAGAGAGTTGTGGGACCACTCCAAAAGATCAAACATTCATCTTGTAGGAATTCCCAAAGAAGAGGATGGCTCTAAAGGTACAAATGCCCTACTCCAAGAGATTTGGGAGGAGAATTTCCCAAGCATTGCAAGAGATACAGAACTTCAGAGAGCAGACAGTTTTAGAACTTTAGCAAGACTCAATCCAAATAAAGTATCTTCTAGACACATTCTGATTAACTTTGCCAAAGTTAAGACAAAGGAGAAAATTCTGTAAGCAGCCAGATGTAAGAAAAGTATCATCTACAAAGGGAGACGTATCAGAATGATGGTTGATCTCTCAGTCAAAACATTTCAAGCCAGAAGAAGATGGTCATCAACCTTCAGTCTCCTAAAACAAAACAACTTTCAGCCCAGGATTTTGTATCCAGCTAAACTTAGATTCATTTGGAATGGAGAAATCAAATACTTTAATGACATACACACATTGAAGAAATTTGCCATAACTAAACCAGCTCTCCAGGATATTCTCAGATACATCCTCCACAATGACCAGTGCAATGCTCTACCTTCAAAGTAAACTCACTCAGAAATTTTTGAACAAAACCCAACTTCCATAGTGGTGAGAGGATTAAAAATGTCCACTGAACATCCAAAAATCATGACACCCAAAACACAACCAGGCATATCCATTCTCTCAATCAATGTGAATGGTTTAAATTTTCCTCTAAAGAGGCACAGGCTGGCTGACTGGATACATATACAACTCAGACCAGATATCTGTTGTATACAAGAATCTCACTTTACCTTAAAGGATAAAAATAGGGGGTGAAGGGATGGACTTTAGGGTGAAGGGATGGACTTCTACAATACAGGCAAATGGAAACCAGGAAAAAGCAGGGGTTGCAATTTTAGTAGTAGATGCAACTGGCTTTAAACCAAGAAAGATGAAGAAAGATAAGGATAGTCACTATATATTTGTCAAGGGAAACATCCAACATGAGGAGATTTTGATAATTAACATTTATACACCCTACCAGAATGCTCCTCAATTCATAAAGCAGACCCTAATGAATATGAACAACTTGATATCTTCCTGCACTATGATAGGTGGAGGTTTTAACATCCCTTTGACAGTTTTGGATAGATCCTCTAAGAAGAAACTAAATAAAGAACTAGTAGACTTAAACCTGACCCTAGAACTAATGGATTTTACAGAACTCTACAGAACATTTCACCATAATAAAACTGAATATACATTCTTCTCATCAGCCCATGGGTCATCCTCCAAAATAGATCATATTCTAGGACACAAGTCTAACCTCAGCAAATTTAAAAGTATAGAAATTATTCCTTGTATCTTCTCAGACTACCATGGAATAAAAGTTGAACTCAACAGCAACAGGAATACTCATACTCAAACAAAGTCATGAAAACTATCCAAAATTCCCCAAAAAAGAAAAGTCCAGGACCAGATGGCTTCACATCCAAATTCTATCAAACCTTTCAAGAGGAACTAGTACTTATATTATATAACGTTTTCCAAAGCATAAGAAAGAAGGAATACTTCCCAACACATTTTATGAAGCAATATCACCCTGTTACCCAAACCAGGAAAGGATCCAACAAAGAAAGAAAATTATAGACCAATATCATTAATGAATATCGATGCAAAAATGTTCAGTAAGATCTTAGCAAACAGAATTCAACAACGCATCAAAAAAATTATATACCATGATCAAGGTGGTTTTATTCCAGGGTTACAGGGTTGGTTCAACATACACAAATCTACAAATATAATACATCACATCAATAAAATAAAGACCATATTATTCTCTCAATTGATGCAGAAAAGCCTTTGATAATATCCAGCATTCTTTCATGATCAGAACACTTAAGAAAATAGGCATAGAAGTGACATTTCTTAAACTGATAGAGGCCATCTACAACAAACCCACAGCTAATATTATGTTAAGTGGTGTAAAATTGAAAATATTTCCACTCAGATCAGGAATGAGGCAAGGATGCCCACTGTCTTCACTGCTATTCAACCTAGTAATGGAAGTCTTAGCCATCATAATCAGGCAAGAGAAGGTGATCAAGGGTATGCAAATAGGGTCAGAAGATATCAAAGTCTCACTCTTAGCTGATGATATGATCCTATACCTGGATAATCCCAGGGATTCAACTTCAAAACCCTTAGAAGGGATCAAGGAATACAGCAGCATCTCAGGATTCAAAGTCAATACTTACACGTCAGTAGCTTTTATTTATGACAAGAATAGTCAAGCTGAAAATATAGTTAAGGACTCTATTCTTTTTAAAGTAGTTCCAAAGAAGATGAAATATCTGGGAATTTACCTAACAAAGGATGTGAAAGATCTCTATAAGGAGAACTATGAAACTCTGAGAAAAGAAATAGGTGAAGATGTTAACAAATGGAAACACATACAATTCTCAAGGCTGGGAAGAATCAACATTGTTAAAATGTCCATACTACCCAAAGCGATCTAAAGATTTAATGCAATCTCTATTAAAGCACCATTGTCATACTTTAAAGAACTTGAAAAACAGTACTTCATTTTATATAGAATCAGAAAAAGCCTTGACTAGCAAATACATTACTCAGAAATAAGACCAAATCAGGAGGTATCATGTTACCAGACTTGAATAGAAATCTCTCTAAAGAAGATAGGCACATGGCCTACAGATATATGGAAAAATGCTCACCATCCTTAATCATCAGAGAAATGCAAATCAAAACTACTTTGAGATATTACCTAACTCC
>NW_003852402.1:40963578-40992339 GCF_000181295.1 Otolemur garnettii | reverse complement strand
ATGCACCCCATGGAATACTATGCAGCCATAAAGAAAGATGGAGACTTTGTGTCCTTCATGTTTACATGGACGCAGCTGGAAAATGTTCTTCTTAGCAAAGTATTACAAGAATGGAAGAAAAAGTATCCAATGTACACAGCCCCATTATGAAACTAATTTATAGCTTTCATATGAAAGCTACAACCTATTTATAGCCTAAGAATATGGGGAGGGGGAGAGAAAGGGGAGGGGGGATGGGTGGAGGGAGGGTGATTGGAGGGATCACTTCTATGGTTTATCTTACAAGGGTACAAGTGAATCTTTCTAAGAGTAGAATATAAATGTCTTAACACAATAACTAAGAAAATGAAATGAAGGCTATGTTAACCAGTCTGATGAAAATAATTCAAATTGTATATGAAAACATCACACTGTATCCCATGATTGCATTAATGTACACAGCTATCATTTAATTAAAAAAAAAAAGAAGAAGCTTAGCCCTACGATGCTGCTGTCTCACCAAGTTCCTGGGGAGAAACTCTTTAGTTTTCACCTAGAATTCCCCCCCACCCCCCACACCCCACCCCCTGCCCAGCCATGCCCACACCCTGTGCTGAGATGTAATTCTGAGGGGCTTGATCTACTGGCAAATCTGAGTCAGGAGGTCGTGGGCGCTCAGAATTGCCCCTGCCCTCCGGCAGCTTTGCAGAGATTCCCCTTTCTCTGGCTTGATTCCCCAGAGGTCTCCTCCTCTACTCGCCTGAATAGACTTCACGGAGCCCCCGATCCCGCTGAGGCTCACCTGAAGGGGCTTGTCCGAACCCCACACCCTCCACACCCAGGTAGAGAAGGGGGAAGTGCATGACCCGCGGCACTTCCTGTTCCGGACTTTGCCTCCCCGGCACTTCCGCCCACCCTCTGCCTACCCTGAGACAGCAGCGGTGGCCTCTGGTTACTTTGGCTCTGGACAGTCATCCAGAGTGGGACGCTTGTCTGTGCGATAGTGATTTAAGAAATATCTCCTGATATTTTCTCTCTTTTCTGTAATCTGGTTGTTTCCTCTGCAGCCCCATTGGTGTTCTACCCAGAGAGAGAGAAAGAGGTAGAGAGAGGTAGAGAGAAAGAAGGGAGAGAGAAAAAAGAGAGGCAGAGATAGAAAGAGAGAGGAAGACCACAGTTCCTGTCAGACAAGAAAGGAAATAGAAACTTTCTTTTATTATTGGGTGAGAAGGAGAAGAAAGGAAGCAAAGATCACACCCTCAGATGGGGATGTCCAGACTTAGTAAGACAAAGTACACAGTGTATTCAGCTGAGGCAGCAAGGATAAGTGGAGGCTGAAAGTGGACCTCAGAAACCCTGTTTAATTTTGTCATGGTAATGCTGCCTTGGGGTGGCTGGTACTGACTGGGTTGGCTCTCCACCGAGATGATTACCTGTTGTCTCTTATTCCAGCCAAAGCTGTTGGTAACTGGCCCCTGACCCGAGCCTCCCCTAATATCCCTGATGCTAATTTGGGTGATGCTGAGGTTAGCGCAAATCCACATTGGTTTAACAACATGGATTCACTGGTGCAATAATTCATGCTGGTAAATAAAAATGACTTCACTTGCTTAGGTGATTTTAGAAGTGAGTTATTGGGAGAGCATCGACGCTAACTCCCGAGGGTAGCCCATTAGCATTGTGCCGAATGGCGACAGATGCCAGCAATAAATTGCAAACAGTGACTATGCAATCAGTTGTGGGCTTTTAGCGCTCGGCATCTGCGGGCGTTTAACCACTCGCACTTCTGCCACACACTCTTTCCAACGAGATATTCCACGGTTCATTTAGCTGATCGGGACAACAAGGACCCTTATCTGGAAAGGAAGTAAATAGTGATTTAAATCATTTGTCGTATTCCTGGTGAAAAAGAAAGCATTGCATTAATGAACTCAGCATTTGGAGCTGAATACATAATGGCCCTTCGTGGCAAAAAAGAACAATAAAAGCAAATTTACCTGTTCTGAAAGCTTTGCATTTTTTATCATCTGAGGATTATAAAGAACTGTACTAGCTGCTTTTCCAGATGGGGGGAATCTGAATCATTTAAATAGGGAGAAGAGATAATGGTCTCTGAATTTCATCAACGATCTATATTCCCCAAATAGAGTTAGAACTGCTTCCTGTATAGAAAATGTTTACTGAATGGAAATTTTATTACCTGCGTATTGAATTCAGTGACACCAAGGGCATTCCCTGTAGCCAAAGGTCCTTCTGCCCAGGTTTGGATCCTATCCTTTCACTAAGGTAAATGTAATTAAACAATGCCTGTGAAATATGGTTTGATTTTTTTGATGGGTTTGATAGCTTGGTTTTCTTTTTGTTTAACACCAGTTGAACCATTTCTTTTGGGCTGTCAAGTTTGTATTTTTGTTTGTTGTTTTTTTTTTTTTGAGACAGAGTTTCACTTTGTCACCCTCAATAGAGTGCTGTGACATCACAGCTCATGGCAACCACCAACTCTTAGGCTCAAGTGATTCCTCTTGCTTCAGCTTCCCAAGTAGCTGGCGCTACAGGAGCCCACACCAATGCCTGGCTATTATACAGAGATGGGGGGTCTCCCTCTTGCTCAGGTTGGTCTCGAACCTGTGAACTCAGGGCAATCCACCCACCTTGGCCTCCCAGAATGCTAGGATTACAGGTGTGAGCTACTGCGCCCAGCCTGGCTGTCAGTTTTTTAAATATATACCTTCCCTTTTTACCCATTAGTAAGCAGACTTAATAAAAGTCCATCGTCATAAAGAATAAGGCTTATACAGATACTTGGGGATAAGGGGTGGTGAGTGTAGTAATGAAGATTGATCTCTTGGACTCTTTCTTCCTTGACATTGACATTGCTTCCTCCACTTTTTCATTACAGTCTGAAAAAGTTATTTTGGCACTTTAAAAACTGGTGAAAATAGGTCACTTTGGAAGAATGTGCTCAGGAGGCACAAGTTCAAGTACAGGGCCTGCTTCACCTTGCCAATGTCTCTGCATCCCCACAGCCAGCACCCCCACCTCCACCCCCAACCTACAAGCAAACCCAACTGTCCATCATCTGTCCTTTTTTTTTTGAGACAGAGTCTCTCTCTGTCACCTTGAGTAGAGTTCTGTGGAGTCAAAGCTCACAGCAACCTCAAACTCTTGGGCTCAAGGGATCCTCTTTGTTTCAACTTTTCTATTTTTTAGTAGAGATGGGGTCTCACTCTTGCTCAGGTTGGTCTCCAACTCCTGAGCTCAAGCAATCCAGCCTCAGCCTCTCAGAGTGCTAGGACTATAGGCATGAACCACCGTGCCCGGCCTTATCATCTGTCCTTTTCTTAGTATTGGGTTAGCTACCTAGATAGCTGAAATGATTCACTCTAATTTTGGTTTTGTTTGGTTTTGATAAAATGGTTTTTCCCTATGGTAGCTATTTTGAACTGCTCGGGAGAAGGAGAAAGATTACTCAGAAAGAGATTAATATTTAACGTGCATGCTATGGATAAAATTATAACAAAATATTTGAATTCATGTTCAACTAATAATAGAATTCTGATTTTCCTGTAACTGCCTGTGACTTCTGTCCTTTGGGTCTTGATCAATCGTATTTGAGGTCCACTTCTTCCATGCTCCTGCTTGCCTTTGTTGCTTACCTATGTGAACTAAATATTTGCTCTTACTGAGTCCTTATAATGCCCATTTCCAGGGTTTTCCAGAATTCCCTTTCGAGAACTTAACATCCCGTCCTTTATACCACCCTAGGCCTCTGTCGGCACCGTGAACCTCTGTACCTCCCTTTCTTTCCTTTCCATCTTTTCCTGCACCTCCCACCCCCAAATCCTCCTGCCCCCTTGTGCTCTATGCTTTAAGGACTGTGGACTGCTGCTGTTTCCTCTGCTTCTTGCCCCTGTGTCCCCAACTCTCTTCCTAGGTGCTCTACCGACCTAGGAAACCTTCTTCCAGCTAGGTGGGACTTCTTAGCCGTTTCAGGTAGGTGGGTCTGTTATTTGGATAGAAAATGATGGGAGTCTAAGCCATGTTCCTCAAACTTCTGGGCAGGATAAAAACAACAGAAAAAGCCTTCCTTCTCTGTAGCTTACTTGGGCAAAGTATAATTTTCAAAAATGTAAAAACAAATCTCAGACACAGATGGGCACGTGTCACAAAATTTCTGAGCTGAGCTTGAGGTGGCTCTCCCAGCGACAGCTTCTCACCCACTGCTGAGAGCCCAGGCTGACTGCAGGGTACAAGATCACAAGCAAAGCCTGTGTGTTGGCTCCTTAAAATGCTGAGGCTGCAGAGGGTGACAGATGGAAAGAAATCCTCATGTTTACGGGATCTGCAAAATCCGGACGGTATAAAAGACCAAGTGTGCCACAGTTAGCAAAGTGGGGGAACTTGAAAAATGTTGATTTCCTTGAGCCAAATGTGCCCAAGAGCATTGAACTGTGACTTCCAGACACATGAAGCCGTCTTTCCCTCTGGCAGTGAGGTGAGGAAATTTTGACCTCCAGTGTCCTCTGCAGTGAATTCCACTGTGAAAGTTTGGGGCTAGAGAAAGAGGCAGAGTGAAATGGTTTCCTTTCTGGATTTCAGTGCTGGACTAGATAAGGCAAAATGTGTACACAACAGGGGTGAGGTCCGTTCCCAAGGGCCGGAAGTGCCCTGAATTTCCTTATACCACAGTGAGTTTCCAGAACAGGCCTTTGCCAAGCTGGGGCCAGCACAGGGGTGCCCTCTGTGAGGCCCTCCAGGACGTGCTCCAGGAGTGGCCTGGCCACAAATAAAACAATCAATCAAGGAATTACTTTGATTCTCTGGTCTTCATGGTACAAGATAGAGCAGGCGTCCTCAAACTATAGCTCGCGGGCCACATTAAGAACATATAAGAAAATGGCCTTTGGAGCCAGATAACTCAGATTCAAATTCCTGTTGCCTTGATTAAGATCCGGAGCCAGAATGTTCAGATTAGAATCCGGTTCTGCTACTTCTTAACCCCGTGATGTTGGGCAAGTTTTCCACCCTCTCTGTGCTTCTGTTTGCCCATCTGTAAAGTGGGGATATTCCCTGACTATCTCACTGGTCTGTTTATGACAATCAAATGAGTTAACAGAGGTAAGGGGCTTAGCTCATACAGGGAATGAAGTAAGTGCTGGATAAATATTTGGCCTCTCCTAGCTTAATTTTAAACACCTCATGGACGTGGTAGGAGCCACGTACAGCTGGTTGAAGCAAACACAAAACAGGTGGTGGTGTTTATTGTAAGAATACAGGGATGACTTTTGAAAACGTCAGATAAGGAATGCAGGTGGGCCTCTGATGAAGAGACAAGGGCTGAGATGCCATCAAAATGGTTTTCCCCAGGTACCTCAAATATTTTAAAGTTTTATTCTTCACTGTTAAAGTTTTAAATCTCTAATTGACTTGTGTGTGTGGTATGGATTCAATAACATTTTTCTCCTTTTTGATTATCGTTTGAGCACTACTTACTAAATATTTTTTTATTTTCCCACTGAACTACAATAGACAACCTGTAATATGTCAAGAACTTGTACACATGCACTTTTTTTTTCTTTTTTTGAGGCACAGTGTCACTTGGTTACTCTTAGAGTGCCATGGTGTCATAGCTCACAGCAACCTCAAACTCTTGGGCTCAAGTGATTGATTCTCTTGCCTCAGCCACCCAAGTAGCTGGGACTACAGGTGCCTACCACAACACTCTGCTATTTTTTTTAAAATGGGGTCTCACTCTGGCTCAGGTTGGTTTTGAAGTCTTGAGCTTAAGCAATCCACTTGCTGTGGCCTCCCAGAGTCCTAGGATTACAGATGTGAGCCAAAGGTTTTCTATTTTGTTTCATTGGTTGTCTATCTCTATACCAATATCACCTAGTCTTAATTATATGGCTTTATAATAATCTGGACATCTGGAAGTACTGAGTTCCTCAGTTTTTCTTTTATAAGGAGTGTCTTAGCTATTCTTGGGTCTTGTTCTTTGGAGTAGTTTCAACTAAGAGACAGTCTGTCCCATCCACTCATCATGTGGCTTACTCAGGCTATTTTGGTTGAAGCAGTCACAAGACTATTGTTAAGGACAGAATTGTGTCCCCCTAAAATTCATATGTTGAAGCTTCTAGTTCGCCATGTGATTATAAATGGAGGTAGGGCCTTTAAGGAGCTAATCAAGGTTAAATGAAGTCATAAAGGTGGAGACTTAAACCCAGTGGGACTGGTGTCCTTTAAGAAGAGCAAGAAAGGCCCAACTTGGTGGCTCCCGCCTGTAATCTTAGCACTCTGAGAGGACGAGGCATGTGGATAGCCTGAACTCAGGACTTTGAGATCAGCCTGAACAAGAGCAAGACTCATCTCTACTAAAAATAGAAAAACTAGCTGGGTGTTGTGGTAGGTGTGTGTAGTCCCAACTACTTGAGAAGCTGAGGCAAGAGGAATGCTCAAGCCCAAGAATTTGAGGTTGCTGTGATCTATAACATGATGGCACTCTACCCAGGGTGGCAGAATGAGACTCTGTCTCAAATAAAAAAGAAAAAGAAAAAAAGAGTAGAGACATCAGAGACTTCTCCCTTTATATGCCCACACACGCAGAAGAAAGGCCACGTGGACACAGGGTGAAGGTAGCTTTCTGTAGGTGACAGCAGTCTCCCCAGAAACCAATCCTGCTAGATAGAACCTTGATCTTTGACTTCTAATTTCCAGAACTATTAGAAAATATATTACTGTTAAGCCACCAGTCTGTGATATTCTGTTAGGGCAACCCATGCAATATGTAATCTGGGCTAGAAAGAGGACATTTGTGGAACAATTGGTAATATTTGAATAAAGTCTATACATTAATTAATAGTATTGTGCCAATATCAATTTCCTAGTTTTTATTATTGTGCTGTGCTTATGCAAAACGTTAACATTTGAGGAAATATGAAAACTTTGGATATTTTAATGCTAATCACCTCCTTCCTGATGGTCATGGCTTTTTGTCCATTATTTTGTCTTTTTAAAAAAACTCATTGTCCGGGTTTAGTGGCTCTCGCCTGTAATTCTAGCACTCAGGGGTGGAGGGTGACAAGGAGAGTGGATTGCTTGAGCTCAGGAGTTTGAGATCAGCCTGAGCAAGAGGGAGACCTGTTTCTACTAAAAATAAAACAAATTAGCCACGCGTCATGGCAGGTGCGTATAGTCCCAGCTACCAGGGAGGCTGAGGCAAGAGGATCTCTTGAGCCCAAGAGTTTGAGGTTGCCCTGAGCTAGGCTAATGCCATGACACTCTACCCTAGTCTCAAAGGAAAAAAAACCCTCATCAATTAGATAGTAATATTTATTCTTTACAGACAATAATTGTTTACATTTACCTAGCTATTTACCAGTTTCCAAGAATTTGCTTTTAAATTTCCTTTGGTGTAGATCCCTCTTTCTCAGTTATCTTTGTCTTTATTTTATCCTCAGTCTTGGAAGATAGTTTTTCTAAGTTAGTCATTACTATTTCTCGGCATTGTAGAATTATATTCTACTATATTCTAGCTTATGTTTTACTGTATCTGTTCTCTGTTTGTTATTTCTTTGAAAGGTTATCTTTTTTTTTTCTGAGTGCTTTTAAAATCTTCTCTGTGTCTTTGATGTTCTGCCGTTTTATTACATATTTTTTTTAAGAGTTAGGTCTTGCTATGTTGCCCAGACTACCCTTGAACTCCTGGGTTCAAGCGAGCCTCTTGCCTCAACCTTCTGAGTTCCTCGGACTACAGGTGCATGCCTTCACACCTGGCTACATGTAGATTTTTAATTTATCCTGTTTAATTTACAATGCATCTTCTGTATCTATGCAGTTATAGCTTTCATTTTCTGGAAAAGTTTCTGCCATTATCTCTTCCAAAATTACCTCGTTTCATTCTCTTTATTCTCATCTTCTGGAATTTCAAGGAAACCTCATTCTATGTTGCGTACCTCTTACCCTCTCTTTCACTTTGTTTCCGATCCCCAGTGCTGTATTTTTCAGATCTGTCTTCCACTTTATTAATTTTCTTTTCGGCTGTGTCTAGTGTTTAGCCCATCCATTGAGATCTTTATTACCACAGTGTTTCGTGTCTTTTTGGTTCTTTTTCAAATCAATTGTGTATATTTATTTCTTGTTCACTTTTATGACATCTTATTTCTTCAAATATTTTATATATGGCTTTTATATTCATGTCTGATATTCAGTAAGCAGGGTCTTTGGGTCTAGTGTGTGTGTTATTTCTGATGACCCCCATTTGTGGCGTTATGTTTATTCTGCTAAAGGTTTGATGAACCTTTACTGTGCGTTAACACTTGAGAACTCCAGCAAGCAGGAACAGCGTGTTGAGGATGATTTCCTGCAGAGAGGATTTGTGATGTTTTGCTCAGAGCCAGGGGAGTTAGTGGACCTGACACCACTCTAGTTCTCTTTCAGGGTCTCAGTGTGGCTTAGGAGTCCTGCTGCTAGCCTCAGGCTACCCCACTGCAGTGCTGGCTCTGGCACCTGCTTTCCGGCCATCACTTTCCTTCCTGTATCCATGCTATTTTTGCCCATGGCATCTCCCACCACTCTGTCTCATTGTCTATAAGCCCAACAAAGTCTATTTGTTATGCATGATCTAGTTGTTTCATAGAGGGAAGTTCCCTTATAAAATTGAGTTCCTTCATTTCATTTGAGGCACTTATCACCCAACATGATGTATTATATTACATAATTACATAATGAGTTTATTGTTTTATGGTTAGAGACCTTTAGTAGAAGGTTTTCATGAGAACAGGGACTTTGGTTTGCTGCTATGACTCCAGTGGCTAAACTGTACTGCTTACTACATAGTAGAGCCTTGAATTTAATTAGTATTTCTTGAATATTAAAATGAATACATCCTTGCCAGGCATGGTGGCTTACTGCTGTAATCCCAGCCCTTTGGGAGGCTGAGGCAGGAGAATTGCTTAAGCTCAGGAGGCTGAGGCCAGCCAAAGCAAAGTGAGACTCCATCTCTATTAAAAATAGAAAAGCCACCCACTGTGGCAGGCACCTGGAGTCCCAGCTACTCAGGAGGCTGAGGCAAGAGGATTGTGTGAGTCTGGAATTTGAGGTTACTGTGAGGTAGGCAAGGCCATGGCACTGCCCAGGCAACAGAGCAAGACTCTGCCCCCCCCCAAAAAGAATACTACATTCTATCCATAGATTTATTAGTATCGGGTATTACATTAGGAAGAATCTAAGAAAGTTTCTTCCCTTTATCTAAATATAGAGGCCACACTCTGCATGGCCAAGGTGGGTGGATTGCCTGAGCTCACAGGTTCAAGACCAAGCTGAGCTAGAGTGAGACTCCATCTCTAAAAATAGCCAGGCATTGTGGTGGGCATGGCAAGAGAATCATGTGAGCCCAGAGTTTGAGGTTGCTGTGAGCTGTGACTCCATAGCACTCTACTGAGGGTGACAAAATGAGATTCTGTGTCAAAAAAAAAAAATCTAAATAGAGGGGGTAGACAGGATAGGAAAGTAAATAAAAGTAAATAAATTGAATAAAGAACTTAGTATGGCCTGAATGTCTATGCTCACCCCCCAATTCATATGTTGAAACCTCATTTCCAGTGTAATTGTATTAAGAAGTGGGAATGTGATTAAGCCACAAGGGTGGAGCCTCATAAATGGAATTAAGACCCCTGTGAAAGAGGCCTGAGAAGGCTTACTTGACCCTTCTTGCATGTGGGATACTTAGAAGGCACCTTCAGTGAAGACTGGGCCCTTGCTGGCACCATCTTGCTGTACTTGGGTCTTAATTATGCCAGTCGCCAGACCTCTGAGCCAGAATTTTCTGTTGTTTGTAAATTACTCTATTTAAGGTATTTTGTTATACCACCCTTAGTGGATTAAGATGGTACTATATGGAGACACAACCATATGAAGAAATAATATAATATCACATATGAAAATATATAAGCCACATATATCTAAAGCCTATATGCCATTTTCAGTAGTTTTTAACCTCATCATGTAAGTTATAATATTATGAGCCATTCATGGGGAACCAAGTGATAAATTTCAAGCTTTATATAAAGCCTGGTAGCATATGATAAGTGCGCCAGAGCAAACCAGATTGAAGACAGGGAAAGAAGACAGATTACCATAGTCCATGCTTCTTTATACAAAAAAATATATATATTTTGAGACCGAGTCTTACTCGGTTGCCCTGGGTTACAGTGCTGTTATCATAGCTTGCAGCAGCCTCTAACTCTGGGGTTCAGGTGATCTTTTTGCCTCCGCCTCTCAAGTAGCTGGGACTACAGGCATGCACCACCATGCCCTATTAATTCTTTCTATTTTTAGTAGAGATCTCGTACTTGCTCACGCTGATCTCAAACCCCTGAGCTCCAGCCATTCCCCTGCCTGGGCCTCCCAGAGTGCTAGGATTATGGATGTAAGCCACTGTGCTCAGCTGCTCAAAAAATATTTTTAAAAAGTAGACCATGCATCATTATAGGTACTTAGGAAATACCTGTAAATGAAGTAGTTAAGATCCTGCTGTTACAGAACTTACATCCTAGTTGTCTAAACTAAAATAAATAAGTAAACAAATCAATACAAGAGGTCGTTGCAGATAGTGGTAGGCACTATCAAGAAAATAGAACAGGCTGTTGGGAACAGAGCAGTCGGTGGTGGTGGCTACTGAGGGAGGGCCTTCCAGAAGAGGTGGCTGATGAAAAGAGGTCCGAACCCCAAGGAGGGGGCAAGCCAGAGGGAAAGAGCATTGTGGGGGAAGAGAATGGCAATGAAACTCTACATTTTCTGCTTTCAAGGAGCAGAAAGTAGACTACTGTGCTTGGCCCCAAGTAAGTGGTAAGAGAGTATTTCTTGAGTTTGGAGAGCCCAGACCACATAGGTCCTCATAGGTCATGGTAAGGAGTTTGGACGTTTTTCAAAGTATAATGAGAGGGTTCTTGGGGCGGTCTAAAGCAGACGGCCAGGGACTTAGAGATGGGAGGACATAATACGACTTAAGTTTCTAGAAGTTCATTCATGTGACTGACTGCTCTTTGAAAACAGTAGTCCAGGAAAGAGGTGGTGTAAACTATTAGAGTGTGCAAGATATGACAAAAGGCTGAGATTTTTTTACCTCTGAGTCCCTGATGCAACCCAGTGCCTGGCGTATAAAGATGAGGCACATCTGCAAAACATGCTCAAGTGAACAAATGGTTTCCAGAGGATTTTGTTCTTAGATGACATCAGTTGGTAAACTCAGTTGCTTAAAGGATAATGTTAAGCTGTGGACTCAGTCACAATGTAGGTCAGTTAAATTTGGGGGTGTGCCATGGTCACAAATCATGGGTTACATTGTAATCAGGGCAATTGTGGTAACATTATCTACTTGCTTCATAAATCCCTTTTGCCATAGCAAAGTCTGGGTAATTCTGTGTATGCCAGTGTTTTTCAACCTTGAACCTACAGTTAAAATTCCATGGCCCACTTAAATTATGTTGATCAAAAAAAAGAGTTAAAAACAAAAAAAGAATATACTTACTGTGCTTTGAAGTTCTTTTGAAAATAATTGTATTAATGGTCTTTAAAATTTTTCCCAGGACACCAGTTGAAAATCGCTGGTCTATATGACACAGTATAAACCTGTTACCACTATTAGAAATTAATTGCAAAGAAATATGTACTGTTTGTTTTGCCAGTAGCATTATCGTCACAAGCAAGATGATAATATATGTTTGGGGAATTTTTACTGGTAATAAGTATTAGGCTTTAGAGATAATTGCATAGAATTGCCAATGAGCCAAGCGAGGTGGCTGGGAGGCTGAGGTGGGTAGACTGCTTGAGCTCAGGAGTTTGAGACCAGCCTGAGTAAGAGCGAGGTCCCATCTCTAAAAATATAGCCAGGTGTTGTGGTGGGCACCTGTAGTCCCAGCTACTCAGGAGGCTGAGGTAAGAGGATCGCTCAAGCCCAAGAGTTTGAGGTTGCTGTGAGCTATGACATCATGGCACTCTACCCAGGGTACAGAGTGAGACTCTGTCTCAAATAACAACAACAACAACAACAAAAATAAATGAATATTTAATTATAGGCAATGATAACCTTTATAAAGGAAAATTTAGCATGATAAAGTAACAAATATTGGTGGGAGAGAGTGTGTGCTAATTTTTTAAATTGCCAGTAGCATCCTGGGGACCCTGAACACACTTGTTCTGATGAAGCAAGCTGCGCTGAGCTGCCCTGATTAGAAAAGGTGTCCCTCAGGAGGTTACATTTAAACTGAAATCTGAATGAAGCTGGGAAAAATATATACCAGGCAGGGGAGACATTGCATGCAAAGGCTCCAAGGCAGAAATCATTTTAAAGGGTGTTTGAGGAATAAAAAGTAGGCCACTGTGTTAGTCAGCCTCTGGAATGACTCCCAGTGAACTCAGCCACTGGTATTCATTCATACCTTTGTAAAATCCCCTCCCCTTGCATGTGGGCTGGATCTGGTAAGTAGTTTCCAGTGAACATTATGTGGTAGAGGTAATGGAATGTCATTGCCAACATTGGGTTACAAAAAAATGATGGCTTCTGTCTTGGGCACATTTTTCTTTCTCATCTTCTTTCTGTGCAGACAAGAGTTAACATTGCAGTCCGGAGACTGCTATCCTTAGAAAGGCCAGGTTGTGGGCAGTGCCTGTAGCTCAGTGGGTAGGGTACCAGCCACATACACGAAGGCTGGTGGATTGTGGCGGGCACCTGTAGTCTCAGCTACTTGGGAGGCTGAGGCAAGAGAATCACTTAAGCTCAAGAATTTGAGGTTGCTGTGAGCTATGATGCCGTAGCACTCTACAGAGGGTGACATGTGAGAGACTCTGTCTCAAGAAAAAAAAAAAAGAGAGAGAGAGAAAAAGGCCAGGTTAAAGGTTGGTCAATGGCTGGCACTGGAGAACTTGGCTAAACTTAGTTTCCTGCACTAATATAAAACTTTCCTAAAGTGCCTGGACAGTTTGTGCAAATGATACACTAATGTTGAATAGTTGCTCCCCTTCTGTAAGTCTGGAATTTTGGTATGTGCTAGGCAGAGGGTGCTTGTGTGACCAGCCTCCAGTAGAACCTCCGGGTGCTGAGTTGTTTTTGTTTTTGTTTTGTTTTGACAGAGCTTCAAGCTGTCACTCTGGGTAGTGTGCTGTGCCATCATAGCTCACAGCAACCTCCAACTCCTGGGCTTAAGGGATTTTCTTGCCTCAACCTCCCAAGTAGCTGGGACTACAGGCGCCTGCCACAATGCCCAGCTGTTTTTTGCTTGTAGTTGTCATTGTTGTTTGGCAGGCCCAGGCTGATTTCAAACCCGCCAGCTCTAGTGTATGTGGCTGGCACCTTAGCTGCTTGAGCTACAGGCGCCAAGCCCGGGTGCTGAGTTTTAGTAGGCTTTTTTGGGCTGAAGCATCACACATACATTTCTGCATTTATGTTGCTGGGAGAAGACTGTGATTTGTGTAATCCTTCATGAGGGGTAAGAGCATAAGGGAGCCTGCAAATGGATTCTTAAGGACTCGACCTGGGCCCATTTCCTTGATGGTCCATCTGTTTATCCTTACTACATTGCTTTGATAAATATTAGTCTAAGTGCAAGTCCTTCCAGCTCATCTCTGAAAGTGGGAGTCGTTCTGGGGACCCTGAACACACTTGTTCTGATGAAGCAAGCTGCCCTGAGCTGCCCTGTGGAGTGGTCGCTCTGGCAAGGAACTGAGGGATGTCTCTGGCCTACAGCCAAAAGGAGGAGCTGAAATCTTCAGTCTAAAACCCCCATAGAACAAAGGTCCACACAAGTGAGATTGGAAGTGGATTCTGCCCCTCCAAGCCTTCAGATGACTGCAGTCATGGGCAATATCTTGTTTGCAGCCTTATAAGAGGCCTTGAGCCAGACCCCACCTAACCTGGCTTGGATTCCTACAGAAACTGTGGTATAATAAATGCTTGTTGTTTTTAGCCTCTAGGTTTTGGAATCATGTGTTATATAGCAGTAGATAACTAATGCAGCCAGCATGGCTGGACTGTAAGTGTCAAAGGGAATGTGAGAGGTGATGGGTTTGGAGTGGTAGACCGGCAGACGTTCCTGGTCAGGATTTGGATTTTATTCCATTGGCAGACAAGGGGCAGGGAAATCTAGGGAGTACATTGTCTCCTTTAGGACAGAGGTTTTCAACTTTGAGTTTTAGAATCCCTAAGGGGGCTTTTTAATTTGGGGGGGGCAGTTTTTGGCTGGGGCTGGGTTTGAACCCACCACCTCCGGCATATGGGGCTGGTGCCCTACTCCTTTGAGCCACAGGCGCCGCCCCCTAAGGGAGCTTTTAACAAATATCTGTGCCAGGCCCCACCCTCAGAGATTCTGGTTCAATTGGCTCTGGGAGAGGCTCCAGTTTCTTTATTTTGCTAAAAGCTCCCCAGGTGGCCGGGCAGGGCATCTCATGACTGTAATCTCAGCACTCTGGGAGGCTGAGGCAGTGGATTGATTGCTTCAGCTCAGGAGCTCAGACCACCTTGAGCAAGAGTGAGCTCTGTCTACACTAAAAATAGAAAAATTAGCAGGACATAGTGGCAGATACCTGTAGTTCAGCTACTGGGGAGGTCAAGGCAAGAGGATTGCTTGAGTCCAGGACTATGATGACACCATAGCACTCTACCCAGGGTGAGTCTCTGTCCCCCCCCCCCCCAAAAAAAGCTTCCCCAGGTAATTCTGAGGGGCAGTTCAGGTTTGGAACCAGATGTGCTTTAGGGTAGGCAGCAGACCTGTCTGGGAAGCCAGAGAGGACTGCTCGCTGAGTATGGCATGAGAACCAAGGGAAGAGCCACACGGTCTGAGACAGGGCTTACTGAATTGTTGTCTCATATTAAACAGGCCCGATATTTGCAGGATACTGTGCTCTCTTCAGATCAGTGCCAGAGAAATCGCCACAGTGCTAACCGGCAGGCTTTCCCTTTCCCTGGTAAATATCATCAGTTCGTTCTTTTCACCCACGGTACAGTTTTGGCCTTCAGTTTTAAAGACATCAATACAGTCATAGCAAATCTAAATCTTTGGCCTTAAAGTTCTTTTGATACATTTCAACCAGTGGCAGAACAAAATTAGCACTTCAGCCAATGTAGCTTTCTTCTAAAAAGACTGGATCATTAGATAGCCTGGAGAATCTATATGATATGGATCTGGAATCAATATGTGCCTGCACGGGGACAAATGGGAAGATGTGGCAAATGCCTCGACACGTCTCATTTCCCAAAACTTAATCCCCTTCTGAGTAGCACAGACATTACACACCCAAACGGAGCAGGACAAGAGAGACAATCAAAAATCTCCATGGGTCTACAACAATTTTGTATTTTATGTGTATCGTGTTTTCAGTTCTTTTCATCTCTACCTCAAAAAGCTACCTGGGTTTTAATACAAAACATTACAAATCAGGATATTTAAATTTACATTTCAAGGCTGGGCACTATATCCTAGCACTCTGGGAGGCCGAGGTGGGTGGATTGCGTGAGCTCATGAGTTTGAGAGTAGCCTGAGCCAGAGCAAGACCTCATCTTGTTGCAGGAAGACGAGGCCCAACGGAGAGAAAGAGCACCCAGACACTATAGTTATAGGAGGAAGGGCTTTATTCATTGGCCAGGAGCTTATGGCATAGATTTCCAAATGGCCGTGCTTCCTGACTGGCTTAGTCTTTTCCTTTTTATTGATAGTCAAAAAGTTCCACCCCACAGGTACCCTTCCCATTGGCCAGTTTGAATAAAGCGGGAGATGCTAGCCCAGCCCCTACAGAACTACAGGATTTCATAGAACTTGGAAATTTCCAAGTTCCAGGGAGTTAAGCCTATAAATTCCCAAGAGCTGAGTCACCATGGAGAGGGCCCTGCAGGTGCATCCTCATGGTCTCCCTGAGAAGATCTGTTCTCCCGGACCTCGCCCCTCTCTGGTATCCTCTCTCAATCTCTAAAAAAAATCGCTGGGTGCTGCGGCAAGCCCCTGTAGTCCCAGCTATATGGGAGGCTGACGCAAGAGGATCACTTGAGCCAAGATTATATTTTATATTTTTGGCTAAAGAAATTTATCTGAATCTTAGATTCTGATCAACACACTAAAACTTTTTTTTTTTTTTTTTGGAGACAGGCTCTCACTTTGTTACCCTTGATAGAGTGGTGTGGCGTCATAGCTCATAGCAACCTCAAACTCCTGGGCTCAAGCAATTCTCTTGCCTCGGCTTTCCGAGTAGCTGGGACTACAGGTGCCTGCCATAGCACCTGGCTTGTTTTTTTTTTAGTGATGAGGCTTGCTCTGACTGAGGCTGGTGTCGAACCTGTGAGCTCAGGCAATCCACCCACCTCACCCTCCCAAGTGCTGGGATTACACTTGTGAGCCACCGTGCCTGGCCAAAAACTTTTTTGTAAATTCTTTTTTTTTTTTTTGAGATGGAGACTCTATCGCCCTGGATAGAGTGCTGTGATGTCATAGCTCACAGCTCACAGCAACTCAGACTCCTGAGCTTGAGTGAGCCTCTTGCCTCAGCCCCCCAAGTAGCTGAGAGTATAGAAACCTGTCACATCACCCAGCAGTTTTTCTATTTTTTAGTAGAAATGGGCTCTCGCTCTTGATGAGAGTGGTCTTGAACTTCTGAGCTCAGGCAATCTACCTGCTTCGGCCTCCAAGAGTGCTAGGATTATAGGTATGAGCCACCAAGAACTCTTGACACAAATTTAATTCAACTGAAATGTAATTTTTTTTTTTTTTTTGAGACAGAGTCTCACTTTGCTGCTCTTGGTAGAGTGCCATGGCGTCACAGTTCACAGCAACCTCAAACTCTTGGGCTCAAGTGATCCTCTTGCACCAGCCTCCCTAGTAGGTGGGACTAGAGGTGCCCACCACAACGCCCAGCTATTTTTTTAGAGACGAGGTCTTGCTCTGGCTCAGGCTATTCTCAAACTCATGAGCTCATGCAACCCAACCGCCTCAGCCTCCCAGAGTGCTAGGATTACAGGTATGAGCCACCATGCCTAGCTTTGAAATGTAAATTTACATATCCTGATTTGTAATGTTTTGTATTCAAACCCAGGTTGCTTTTTGAAGTAGAGATGAAAAGAGTTACCTTTGTTTATCCTTCCCTGTCAGTTTGGGGCCTGAATAGAAGGGAGATCCCCTGGGACAGAGTGCTGACAGTGTTCTCAGGACTGGGAAGTGGGGCAGACCCTTACAACTCACATCAAAAAGAAGCAAAGAAAGGCCAGTTCGAAAGCATTGAGTCCCGATCATCCATTCATTCAGTAAACATAGTGAGTGTACCGTATGCCCGTGTCTGGTACTAGGGACTCTCTCAGCAAAGAGTCGTGCAAGCTCCCTAGAAATGCAGCTTTGTTATAGTGAGGAGTGGCGAACTGTCCGATGATAAACTAAAAAACGTCAGGCACTGATAAGTACAATTATTATAATAAAATAAGATGTTGGGATTGGAAGCTAGGACAGGGTACAGAATGTTAGGTACAGGATATTGTTGGGTTGAATGGTCTGGCAGGTACTAGATTTACTTTAGAAGAAACTGTTTGACCCACAGTGTTTTTAGTATTTTTTAATTACCAAATTTTAATATTTGGGAGATTTCACATAAAAATCCAGATTTTTACCTTCTCTTAAAAAATCAGATCGTTATACAGGACAGATATTTCCGTATGATAATGTGTTCTTTCAACGGAGCATGTTATCTCCTCTTCATAATCCCCCCTTTCCTGACAGAGCAGCTTCTCTCCTTGACATTACCTGTCTGGTTCCTGAGTCCCAAAGAAGTTTCAACCCCCAGGCTAGTAAAGGACTAGGGGCCAAGGTAAAGAGTGGAATGGTAGTCAAGGCAAGTAGAAAGCCACGAGCTGAGGGTCTGTGGGGAGCAGGCCTACACACCTGTGTAGGCATCTGAGATCGCTTTTGTTTGGTCTTGATATGGCCTTGCATGGCATATTTTCAAAATGTACAGAGTAGACTAGAACGTTTAGTATGATTGGGAAAAAATGAACCAGTGTTCAGGGTCTGCCACGAAGCAGCTATATAATTTTACACATTTTTACACGATCATGTTTTTCTAAAATTTATGAAAGTAAGTTATTTTAACCGCTATTTCTTTCTGCTCAGACTTCCCATCTATTAGACTTGATTTAGTGTCACATGGCATTGGAATGGTAATGGACATTTTTATTTTACTTTCTTTCTTTCTTTCTTTTCTTGGTCACCCTTGATAGAGTGCCATGGTATCTTAGCGCACAACAACCTTAAACTCTTGGTCTCAAGCTATTCTCTCACCTCAAGCCTCCCAAGTAGCTGGGACTACAAGGTGCCCGCCTCAACGCCCGGGTATTTTTGTTTGTTTGTTTGTTTAGAAAGTCAGGGCCAGATTGAAACCCACCAGCCCCGGAGCATGTAGCCGGCGCCCTAACCACTGAGCTATGGACTCATCTCTTTATTTTTTTGAGGCAGAGTCTTACTCTGTTGCCCTGGGCAGAATGCCATGGCATCATCATAGCTCACAGCAACCTCAAGCTCTTGGGCACAAGTGATCCTCTTGCCCCAGTCTTTCTATTTTTTCAGTAGAGACAGTGTCTTGCTTTTCCTCAGGTGGGTCCAGAAGTCCTGAGCTCAAGTAATCCACCTGCTTCGGCCTCCCAGAGTGCTAGGATTACAGGCACGAGCTGCTGCAGTGCCTGACCAACAATGGACCTCTTAAAATCTAGCTGAGGAAAGCTGAGTTGGGAATGTGCCACTTGTACTGCAATGCGGAAAGCCTTTTGGGATGTGTCAGTAAAAGTAGCCACAAATTATGGAGTGCTGATTTGGAAATACATGAAGTGTAACTTCTTTTGTTAACTTTAAATTTATTTACTGAAGAACGGAGAGAAAATTCCGATTAAAAAATAGGGTGACCCCTGTGGCTCAAAGGAGTAGGGTGCTGGCCCCATATACTGGAGGTGGCAGGTTCAACCCGGTCCTGGTCAAAAACTGCAAATAAATAAATAAATAAATGGAATAGGAAATAAAATGGATAAAGAAGAACAATAAAAATCAATGGAAATCTTTTGGACGTTGAGAGGAAAATGGCAGGAAAATTGCTTTTCAGGGTAGAACCAAAGCAGTAACTCAAACGAGGGGAAGAAACGAAGTTCCTGGATTGTCTGCCGCTTTATCCAGTGAAAAGGCATCGATCGTACGGAAATAGATTTAAATTCCTCACTGATTTGACACATTAGTGTGGTTCTTGATGTACTGCCTTTGTGACCGCTTTTTGAAAAATGGATCAAGGCCCTTTAAATAATTCTCCTTTGCCAGCTGGCACTGCAGCTTTATGAATAGAGGGTGCTGGAGAGACAGCACAGCAGGACGGGGTTTGCTTCCTCCTTCCCATGTGCTTGGACAGGTGCCTGCAGCCCACAGGATTGCAGCTGACAGCGCCCGCCTCACACTCCTGCAGCGCAAGAGGTTTCCCCAGAACGGGGTCCTGCAGTGCTGCAGCCTGTCCCGTTTCCAGCTCTTGCAGTGAACCATGGCTGCAGCCGCGGCAGGCCTCCTGGGCAGTTTATTAAATGAGTCCTTGGGTGATGCGACCCCTGATCAGCTTCCACCAGCAACCTGTACAGTAGATTTCTGGCAAGTCCCACCATTAGGCACCGCGGTGACTTCTCTGCCATTCAGCAAGTCACAGCCATGTCTTCCAACAATCTTGGTCTTGGCTGTGGGTGAGGGGTCTGGGATGCTCTACCTCAGCCCTGGTGATGCAGCTGCTCCTATTAGCTGTGATTTCTATAGTTTTAAAAGATTTTTTATTTTATTTTATCTTATTTTATTTTTTGAAACAGAGTGTTCACTGTGTTGCTCTCAGGGGAGTGCCCTGGCATCACAGCTCCCAGCAACATCAAACTCATGGGCTCAAGAGATTCTCTTGCCTCGGCCTCCTGAGTAGCTGGGACTATAAGGAATTTGCCACAATGTCTGGCTATTTCTAGAGACAGGTCTGGCTCTTGTTCAGGCTGGTCTAGAACACCTGAATGCTACCTGCCTTGGCCTGTCAGCGTGCTAGGATTACAGGCGCGAACCACTGCACCTGGTTTATTTTTTTAAGTTCTTTTCGTTTGTTTTTATTTAACTTTACTTATCAAGTTACCATGTGGTTTTCTCCTGCTTCAATCCAAAGTGACACAGCATGAAATGCCAATATCTATGATAACTAATTAATGGCTATCATCCATTTAAAGAGAATTTAAAATTAGTCAGTGCACTGAATATGCTCATATGGCATATAACTCAGAACCTTATAGCTCATACATGAAAGAAATTTGCTAGAGGTTTTTTAAATTTGACGGTTTTTAGGATTTGACAATCCTAAAAAATCATATGACCTACTAAGAAGAATTATAAAACTGAAAAGAACTTTTCTACCCTATAATAAAAAAGCAAATTTTGTTCACCTACACTGGAGGAAAGATAGAATTGCCTTTCGGTTCTCTTTATTTAGAAAATATTGTGAAATTATTATATGAAGTTGTGATCAAAAAGTATGCAATCAAAAAAGTGGAAAAAAAAACTAGAGGTGAGTCAAGCCATTCCTTAATAATAATATTATGACATTTTCTGGATTTTGTAATTCTTGAGGTATTTGTTAGCTTTTTAAAACATCTACAAACCTTTATCCATTTTTATGAAACCAAACATAATGTTGCAACATGGAATTCACATCAAAAAGGTTTTTGCTGGCTGAGCACGGTGGCTCATGCCTAGAATCCTTGGACTCTGGGAAATGGAGGTGAGCAGATTGCCTGAGCTGAGACCCCCATCTCTACTAAAAATAGAAAAACTATCTGGGTGTTGTGGTGGACACCTGTAGTCATAGCTACTCGGGAGGCTGAGGCAAGAGGGCCTCTTGAGCCCAAGAGTTTGAGGGTACTGTGAGCTGTGACGCCAGGGCACTCTGCCCAGGGTGACAGAGTGAGACCCTGTTTCAAAAAAAAGAAAAAAGAAAAGAAAAGAAAAAGAAGAAAGAAAAGTGTTTTGCTATCCTTCTACAGTCTTAGAACTATTAAACTATTAATGCCAGGAACAGACTGGAGAGTGTAATTGTCTGGGTCAGGCAGATGGCGCTGGAATCCTTGCTCTCCATTTTCTGGTAGTGTGTGTCAGACAAGCTGCCCCCGCCTGAGCCCCGGCTTCCTTGTCTCTTCTATGCGAAAGGATATCCCTGCCAGAAGGAGGAAGGTGGGGCCTGCCCGCACGCTGTGTCAGGACCATGGTGTCCAGGCCTTTGTAGGGACACGGAAAGAGGGCACTAAGTTCCTCTCTGGTGTCCTCCTGTTCCGGGCATTCATTCTACTCAGCACATATTATGCTTCTTTGGTGACTCAGACTTTGCCCATTTTTTCCTAGTCTCCTCTCATATTCATTAGCTTTTTAAAGCATTATGATTTCTCATTATAAATAGATACAATTTGTATATGTAATATTTGATTCATAGTTGTACATTCTTTTCTTTAAAAAGTCCTGCCACTTGTATAAGGTTGCCTACAAGTCTGTATCTGGCCCAGTGAGTTCTCCTATCCCCTCCTTGGACCGAGGAGATTTTTTTTTTTTTTTTTTGGATCAGAAAGCATTCTGGTGTCCTCGAGAGATTTTACTGATACGGCAATTTGTGCCTGTGGATGGTATGAAATGGGAGAATAATGTTGACCACTAGTTTTGAATTCATTTCCCAAATTCTAAGAGCCCAATGACTGTAGAAATGTCCTCATTGCCAAAATTTCTCTTTAAACCTAGTTCTTGATCTTGGGGTTTAAAGAACAAAGCCACAGACCATGTGGGTAAGCGACAGGATAGAGTTTATTGACAGGGAGAAGGCTGATAAGCATGATAAGCAAAGAGGGAGAAGAAAAGAAGGGAGAACAGAACCTCTGGCAGCAGAGGAGGGAGACTCCAGGTGGGAAGCCGCGGGCCAGGCCTCCGTCCAGGGGGTTTCAATGCTGCTTTGCCTATTCTGTAGGTATGGGGTCTTGGGGATGTGTGTCGCAACTGGTCAGGGGTCTGCAGACAGAAAACAATCCTAAAGTAATCTTAAAACTAGCACGGGGATAAGGGCCTTACAGTTTTTGCCTCAGGCAAGGAATTAGGGTATGTGCTCGCTATTCAAGGAGGAACCCCCAGAAATTTTCAGGCTGCTTTGTTCATGACCTTGCGGGAGCCCAGCCCATAGAATATGGCCTTGAAAGGACCCCTTGTTTGTGCTAGAGATGGGTGTCTGATTTCTTAGTTTGCCCAGGCCTAGAGAATTGGGGGGTAGGGGGTGGGGTCTTTGTCCAGCCCTGAGCAGGAGAACCCTGTGTCATCCTCACCAAATAGGAGGGAGAATAAAAAAGTAACACCCACTCCCTGCAGGAAAGAATCTGCAATTATGAATCAAATATTGTGATCGGGCAATTAAGCCCGGGAAGAGTAGGGCTGTGCTGGCTGTATGTGCAACGTAATGTCCTCTCGGGATGACTTACACTCTCCCTGACCCCAGGGTCAAAACAATGTTTAAAAGTCTCATTGTCATACAGACTCTCTGATGCCTGGACTACAGGACACCAGAAGATGACTCGTCAAAGAGACAGAACGTTTATTTCTGCAACGAACAACAAAGCGGAAGATACAGCTATTATATTATACAGTAAGTCACCCCCAAATGACTGCAGGTATATCCTTTTCTTTCCAGTTTTGTTTGAGGAAAAGAGAAAAAAAGAAAAGACTGGAGAGCAACCTTGATCGGAGCAGATTCTTTTCCATGTAAAAGTGAGACATGGGAGAAAAATCATTTCCACATCCAAGTTCTGCCTGAAGCCTGGTTGGAGAAGCTTCTAAAGACAAAGGAACATTTTTAATAAGAAAGATACACATGAATGTGTTCATTGTGGGTAGGAATAGCTGAAATGTGGAAAGGGGTAATATTTACTGCCAGCCCTTGAAGAAACATGAGATGGAAAATTACAATGGGCTCACCACAAAGCTGCCCCGACCAGAAGACTTCTGAGCGCTTTCATATTTAACGGTATATCTGGTAATGTTTCAGGGGATCCCTTACCCTCTACTCCTTATTTCTACTCACGGGGAAGTAAATTTGTCTGTTTTTTATTTTGGGGGGTGCAGTATTTTTGTGGGGTCATTTTTGAAAGAAGACAGATTGCAATCCTTGCTATCTTGTGTATACCACCAAAAATATATAGGGGGAAAGTGGTGGTTTATTTAATTTATGTTCAGTAAATGACTTTAGAATGCTGGGAATTTTGTATTTCTTTGCTAAATTACATTCAGCCTTTACTCAGATCCTTTCCCACAGCATGCTTTTATCCCATACGGTTATCAAACTTAAAGCTATGTGGTATAGCCTTTTCCCTATAACTCTTTTCCCCAAAAGCTCACCAGTAATAATCTCCCTTTTGGGAAATCCAAAGATTTTTATGTGCTTTTTCTCCTCCTCAGTCTTTCTGTAGCATTCAACATTGTCCATCGCTCACTTCTCTTTCAAAATTTGTCCTTCAGAGAAAATACATCCAGAGCCATGAACTCCATCGAGACGGTCTCTCTGACTATCAATGCTTTCTGTTTCTCTGGGTTAATTTCAGTCTCCTCTGTTGCATAGGCAATAGGCATTTTCTACATAGAAGGCAACATAGTCACAGGCAGCTTAAACTTATTACCAGAAGCTGTTCAAAAGTCCTCTCTCCAAGTTCCAGGTTTAAAAATATCCAAATCTTGGGCAGCATCTGTGGCTCAAAAGGGTAGAGTGCTGGCCCCATATGCCAGAGGTGGCAGGTTCAAACCCAGCCCCGGCCAAAAAAATAAAAAAAAATAAAAATCCAAATCTTTTTCCATCCCTTGAATCAATTACTGTAGCCCAGGGTTTGGCATATTCCAATTGGCCCATCTAGGGTAGCATACCCACCCCTGAAGCCTTGGCACAGAATTTATTGCTGGAAAAATGGAAGTAACATGTCATGATGACCAGAGGAATTATAAACCAGAGAGACACACTAATGTGTCTCTATTGGAATTATCAAAATAACAAGACCATAACTTTCTAGAATAATATTCCTTTGCTTTTATGGAAGAGTGGCTAAGTATATGAGTTCTGGAGTTAGACTTGTCTGGATTTAAATCCTAGATCTGCTATTTCTTTGTAGAGTGGATTCACACATTAAATCACAGTATAGATCTAGCAAACAAAACTACCCCAAATGCCTTCTGTTATATTTATTCTTATTGGTTCAAATAAGACATCAAAGAGTTCATCCTGGGCAGTAACCATGTTCACAAAAGTGTGGAAAGATCTTTCAGTCAAAACTGAGGTCTTGATTATAGATATCACACAGGAGTGAAATATACCTGCATGAATATGAAAAAACTTTGGATTCTAGTTTTACATGACACTGGAGAATTCATGCTGGAAAGGATAGGGAAGGGCTGCTCTAGATGGCGAAAGTCCTTCAGTTGCTAGTTAAATATCTTTTATCACCCAAGAACTCGTACCCAGTTAAATCCATGGATATGCAATTAATATGGACACATGCAGATTTAGTAGAATGGAAAATCCCCATTTGATTCAAGTTTAACAGGTCTTTAGCTTATTAAGAACAAATCCCATACTTTTCTAATTGTATTTATATATTTATTTTTATTGTTTGGGATTCATTGAGGGTACAAAGAATTAGGTTACACTAATGGCTTTTGTTAAAGTCCCTCTTATAATTGTGTCCTACCCCCAAGAGGTGTGCCCCAGCCCTCTCCCTGTTCCCTCATTCCCCTACCCTACGGCCTTCATATTAGAATTGAGTACATTGGATTCTTGCTTCTCCATTCTTGTGATACTTTACTGAGAAGAATGTGTTTCAACTCCATCCAGCTTAATACAAAAGATGTAAAGTCTCTATCTTTTTTAGTGGCTGAATAGTATTCCATGATATACATATACCACAGCTTGTTAATTCATTTCTGGGTTGGTGGGCATTTAGGCTGTTTCCATATTTTGGTGATTGTAAATTGAGTTGTGATAAACAGTCTACTGCAAATGTCCTTGTCATAAAATAATTTTTTTTTTCTGAGTAGATGCCTATAATAGGATTGTAGGATCAAACGGGAGGTCTAATTTGAATTCTTTGAGGATTCTCCATACTTCCCTCCAAAAAGGTTGTAATAGTTTGCAATCCCACCAGCAGTGCGAAAGTGTTCCCTTCTCTCCATTTCCATGCCAGCATCTGCAGCTTTGAGACTTTGTGATGTGGGCCATTCTCACTGGGGTTAAGTGATATCTCAGGGTAATTTTGATTTGCATTTCTCTGATAATTAAAGATGGTGAGCATTTTTTCATATGTTTGTTAGCCATTAATTTGTCTTCTTTAGAGAAGGTTCTATTCATCTCTCTTACCACAGGATATATGGGATGGTTGGGTCATTTTTTATTTGATTAATTTGAGTTCTGTATATATCCTAGTTACCAAGTTTTTATGCAATTCATACTACTCAAAGCAATCTACAGATTCAAAGCAATCCCCCTTAAAATACCATCATCATACTTTCGAGATTTAGAAAAAATAATTCTTCATTTTGTACAGAACCAGAAGAAACCCCATATAACCAAGGGAATTCTTAGTAATAAAAACAAGGCCTGGGGTATCACCCTACCAGACTTTTGTCTATCTACAAGGCCATAGTGATCAAAACAGCATGGTATTGGCATGAAAATAGTGACATTGACCTTTGGAACAGAATGTCGAACCATGAGATGAAACTAACATCTTACAGCCACCTGATCTTTGATAAACCAAACAAGAACATATACTGGGGGAAAGAATCCCTACTCAATAAATGGTGTTGGGAGAACTGGATCTCCACATGTAGAAGACTGAGACTTGACCTGCACCTCTCACCACTTACAGAAATTGATTCAAGATAGATAAAAGACTTAAACCTAAGGCATAAAACAATAAAAACCCTCGAAGAAAGTGTGAGGAAAACATTTGAAGATATCGGCTTGGGAAAAGATTTTATGAAGAAGACTTCTGTGGCAATTGCAACAACAACAAAAATAAACAAATGGGATTTAATTAAACTGAAAGCTCTGTACAGCTAAGGAAACAACAACCGAAGCAAACAGACAGCCTTCAGAATGAGAAAAGATATTTGCATATTATGAATCTAATTGCATTTTGATTTTACCTAGCAAAATGCCACTCAGCCATGGTTACTGGGTGATGGACTGAGGATATAAGAGAAGCCTGTCGCCATGGAGCGATTCTTATTTCCCTAATTGTCCACTGCCCAAGGCATAATCTCTTGCCTTTTTAAAAAAATGTTTTCTATGACTAGAAATCTTTCTCCACCTCTTCACCTTAACATCTTAAATGTTGATTTCTTTGTCCAGCCTCTTTGACTTTTCTAAGATGAGTTGGTCACCCTCTCAAGTCCTATCTTCAGACCTTATTTGTGAATGAATAATTCTTATGAATGACCACTTTTGGCATCAGAATGGCTCATTGCTGATGGCTGCTATGCTGGTAGATTGTGAATTTTCATTGTTGTTGTTCATGGATGAATGAATATTCTGGCAGAGGTAAGAGAAAATGCTTTTATGTGGTAGTTTGATGTTTTCAGAAATGTTTGCAGTTAAAGTAAAAAAGAGAAGAAAGAGCTTAAATTAGTTTTCTCCCTCTCTCTCTTTTTCTTGTGCTCACTACTGGGAAAGACTGAGACATAAGTTTTTTCCTAAAAGCATTAATAGCAGTATTACTACTGGGAAGATGAAGTATATAAATAAATGACTACAAAGTGAGGCAGAAAGAATATACTAAGTGTGTCCAGAGAAACGCAGCTGAAGTGTTATGGAAGAGCAGAAGAGGCAGCTATGACTTCCTGCTCTGGGTTGGGAGTAGTAGGGGATCAAAGGGAAGATCTTAGACTGGCATGGTGGCTCATGCCTGTAATCCTAGCACTCTGGGAGGCAGAAGCAGGTGGATCCCTTGAGCTCAGGAGTTCTAGACCAGCCTGAGCAAGAGAGAGACCTCATGTCTAAAAAAATAGCTGGGTGTTGTGGCAGGTGCCTGTAGTCCCAGCTACTGGGGAGACTGAGGCAAGAGCCCAAAAGTCTGAGATTGCTGTGAGCTGTGATGCCATGACGCTGTACCCTAGGGTAACTGAATGAGACTCTGTCTCATAAGAAAGAATAAATAAATAAAAGAGGGAGAGAAGATCTTGGTTTTTCATCAAGTATTTTCATTTTTCAGTCTCTTATATTAACTGGTTTAATAGGTGAAATACAAAGTTAAAATGTGTGTTGTAACAGGGAAATGTTTGACACTTGGAGAACATAAAGGGATATTACTGAAAATTGAAGTAAAATCTGGTGAGTGTTCTATAAGGATGCCATCATTACCACCTTGTTAGCACCTAATTTATTAATATGTAAAATGCTATAAGTGAAAATGGCATTTTTATGGCATTGTTATGTATCTGCTTACATCAGTCTATAAAATTATAGGCATCAATAAATCAGACAAGCATAACGAGACTCTAAATGTTTTGTGAGTTAATGTTTAAATGATGCTTTATCATGTGTGTTGGCTTTACCACTTCCTCCAAGATGAAATGTTCTGTTAAAGTAGTGAAAAAGGAAGTAATGGGAAAAAATTTCAGACAGCATTATCAGAGGGGAGCTATTTACTTTAGAACCTGCAAAAGAATGCACAGCACATAGAACCTCTCCATATGCATACTGGATATAAGAAGAAAAGAGTCGTGCGATTCTCTTTGACCTAAATGTAAATTTTACATTAGAAATAAAGCAGTTATAACTGAAATAAAATTCCGATTTCCTTTTGAGAATAAAATGGAGAGAAATCTTGTCATTAATGAGATGATCTGTAGTAGAGATAGGATGGCTCTGCCTTTTCTGGGCACTTCCCAGCCTCCCTTGCAGTCAGATATGGTGGGTGATATCTGCAAATAGATAGAATGTGATTTGCAGTGATGTATGCCACCTCCAGACTGGTTCATAAACCCTCTCACATTCTTCCCCTTTCTATGGCTTGATGTAGAGGATCATGGAAACCATGATTCTCAGCCAAGCTAAAAATGGAAAATCTACAAGATGAGCTGGGTCCATCTCGCAAAAGAGTCATCTTCCATTAGGAATCTCATTTTGGAATTTTATATATGTGAAAAACAGATTTCTACTGTGTTTGAGTCATTATACATGTCGGGGTTTTTTTTTTATAGCAGCTAGTGTTATCTAAGGTAATATAACAAGGATCTGTAAATCATTTCTTAATGATAACAGCATGCTTCAACATAGGTTAACCTCTACATTTCAAAACTATTAAGAAATAAGTATAATTGTGATGGATGTGTTACTTAGTTCAAGGTAAACATTTCACATTGTATATCGAAGCAGTACCCTGAACCCCATAAATGCATCAATGTACAAAGTTATGACTTAATAAAAAATAATTTAAAAAAAACATAGGCTAACCTCAAGACTTCCCCATAAAAATTACTGCTATATCCCACCTTTATCCAGATCTCCCATGCAGCCCATTCCCAGTAATGACATAAGTCTTGGCCAAGAGTGAAAATTGGATAGAACAATATTTAATCCCATGAAGTCTTGAATTTAAAAGATGGGGTTGAATCCTGTGTCTGCAATTACTGACTGCATGGCCTTGGATACATTATTTAGTATCTTTATCCTTCAGTTTCCTCATCCATTAAATGA
>NW_003852402.1:40962642-40963510 GCF_000181295.1 Otolemur garnettii | reverse complement strand
ATTATTTGGTTAACTCTTACTAAGATCTTATAAAAAGGAAATGTCCTTGCATTTATGTGTTTTTCCTTCTCTGGGTTCTCGCTTTCTCTTTGTATTTCTCTTTTTGCATTGTGTTCTTTTTGGATTTCGTGGTAGAGTTTCTATGAATTGTCTCTCTAGAACTTTACGTAGCTAGTGCTAGAAATGGGGCTTGGGAACACACCTCTCCTGGTGGCCCATGGGAAAGTAGACATCTCCTAAGCTGTCTAGACCATTCTCCAATTCAGGCAAAAGAAATAATCTTGATTCAGCCTAAGTGCTGAGTACCACTGGAGCTCAAATACACAGCTCTAGAAAGGCATAATGAGTGATTTTGCAACCTAATGATGGCTACTGTGTCTTTGATAAGTATCTGATGCAAAATTCCAACTGTTGACATCTTGCTGCTTTTGCTACCTAGAATACATGGCTGTTATTCAAATATATCCAGTTTCAATCTTGGCAACCTCAACTCCAGAAACTTAAAGTGTTGTTTTAGGGTGGCACCTGTGGCCCAGTGGGTAGGGTGCTGGTCCCATATATGGAGGGTGGCAGGTTTGAACCCACCCCTGGCCAAACTGCAACAAAAAATAGCCGGGTGTTGTGGCAGGCACCTTTAGTCCCAGCTACTCAGGAGGCTGAGGCATGAGAATCACTTAAGCCCAGGAGTTGGAGGTTGCTGTGAGCTGTGATGCCATGGCCCTCTACCAAGGGCGACAAAGCAAAACTCTGTCTCAAATAAAAAAAGAAAGTGTTGTTTTAACTTACAAAAACAGCTGATGCCAACTGTATACTTACTATATGCCAGGGACTTCTCTAAGAACTTTGATATCTTTTTTATTGCTTGAGA
>NW_003852402.1:40959522-40962622 GCF_000181295.1 Otolemur garnettii | reverse complement strand
AATCACAAGGTCTATAAATTTGGAAAGGAGAGGAATATTTCTTATAAAAGGATTGCAGCCTGCAGGCTGGCCATCCCACTTGCTGGAAAGCATAGCCTCCAGAGGGAACTAAAAGTACACACTTTTTTTTTTTTTTAGAGAGAGAGTTTCACTATGTTGCCCTCAGTAGAGTGCTGTGGCATCACAGCTCACAGCAACCTCAAACTCTTGAGCTTAAGTGATTCTCTTATCTCAGCCTCCCAAGTACCTGGGACTACAGGTGCCTGCACAACACCTGGCTATTTTTGGTTGAAGTTGAGTTGTCATTGTTGTTTAGCTGGCCTGGGCTGGGTTCAAACCCACCAGCCTTGGTGTATGTGGTCAGTGCCCTAGCCACTGAGCTACAGGTGCCGTCAGTAAAAGCAGGCACTTTGAAAGAGGAAGAGTGAGACAGGAATTTATGCTGAATAAGTTGGCCAAATACACATTTTCAACAGGTTTCAGGAGGATCTATGAATATTCATAAAGGGGTGTGTGCACATGCATAGTAAGCAAACATGTATGTTACACGTGTCTCATGTTTACTTTGGGTGAGGACTTAACACTTTTCTTTTTTTTATTTTTAGTGGAGATGTGGTCTTGCTCTTGCTCAGGCTGGTCTCAAACTCCTGAGCTCAAGTGATTCTCCCACCTCACCTCCCAGAGTGCTAGGACTACAGGTGTGAGCCACCTCGCCCCACCTAAAACTTAATACTTAAATACATTAAAATTATCCTCCATATATCAAAAGGTGAAATGGAGGACACAGAAGAATTTTGTGTACAGACTCTGTAAACCAACCAGAACCAGTCTGTGGTCACTGATTTTTTATCAAGAAGGAATGCTGATTAGTTGTGTCAATATAACGAAAAGGGAGGGGCATCAGGTGGTTGGCTGAAATCAGCAGAGGAGCGAGTCTTCCTTAAAGGCTGGTTTCTGTTTAACCTTTAGGAAAGCAAGTCTAATGGCATTAGTGAGGGAAGGGGTCTAATGAGTTGTGTCATGTCCGGGAACTCAGTTCGTAATGTTACTCCGGTTCTCCTTGGCCAAGAGGAGGTCCATTCAGTTGGTTGGGTGGCTTTGGATTTTATTTTTATTTCTCAGAAATCTGTAATTCTTCCCCTAATCCATAGTCCTTCCCACTGTTTTCTGTAAACTACTATTGATCCAGGTGTTTAAGCCAAAATCCTAGAGCTATCCTAGAGTTGTTATTTTTATAACACCCATGTCCAATCCATCAGCAGATCCTATAGGTTTTACCTACAACATATGTAATTCCACCACTTCTCATTGATTTCATGGTCACCATTTTAGTCTAAGGCTCCATATCTCTTGCCTAAGCTTTGGCCGTAGCCCCCTAACTGTCTCTATTATTGGCATATTCTTTACATTGCCATGACAGCCATCATGCTAAAATGTGAAACAAATCATATCCCATGACCCCTCCCCTCCTCCTCACCCTCCCAATGGCTTCCTGTGAGGGATACAGTGGATCAGCATCTAGCATCCATTCTAGGTGCTTTCTCATCCTGCAAGAGCTGGAAAACTAAAAATTGCACTTGTTAGATTCTCTTGCAGCTATGGCTTGAGATGGGTCTTAGATCTTACCAAATGGATAGACATATGAGAGACTAGGAGGTAGAATTGGGGTAAAGACCAGGTTCTGACTGCTTTGACTGTCATTGCAGGTGAGCATGTTCACAGAGACATTGGTTGGGTCGATTAAGGGACAGTTGTGGCAGTAGGAGGGCTTCCCATTCCCTGGGTTATAGCCGTGGCATATGTTCTTTAGGTCACTGGTTCAGCGGCAACCTCTTGCTTGCCCGTCTTCCTGATGAGGCAGAGGTAGCAGCTAGCAGCCTGGTTGGATGCTGGTGTTCTCAGTCTTATTCCTGGAGGCCTGGCACTTGCTCTTGCAGCCCTTTCAATGATTTCATAAGTACTCAAAGTCTCTGCATCAGATCTCATTCAGATTAAATCATGAAAGTATTTCCTAGCTCCTGTGACTGAATCTTAACAGATATACTTCTAATCACATTCTAATCACATTCGGAATTAATCTAAAGTTCTTACCAAGCCTATATCATCAGCTCTTAGCCACTTTCTTACCCCTCTCTGACCTTGCGTAAACCACTCTGCACTTGGCACTTCTGTCCTTCCTTGAACACACCAAGCGGGCCCCCCCTTAGGCCTTTTGTACTTGCTGTTCTTATTCCCCTGGATCTATAGCATGACTCATTCTCCTTTTTCATGTCTCTGCACAAACATCCCCTCTTCAGAGAGGTCTTTTCTAACCACCTATCTAAATATCACTCTCGGTCATCTTGTCCTTTTACTTTTCTCTGTTTTTCTTCATTATACTTAGCATCTGTCATAGTATATATTTGGTTAAAGTCTATCTGCCTCATCGAAAAATAACTTTCTGTTAGTTGCTCTATTCTCAGTGGGTCAAGCAGTTTTTAGCACATAGTGGGTACTTTATGAATATGTTTTTAGTGAATTCCCATTTTACAGATAGGGAGACCTAAGGCGAAGAATGATTAAGTGACTTACTCCCGCCAGATAATGAGCAGCAGAGCTGGGGTTTGAACTCAGGCAGTCCCTCGTGAGAGCATTTGCTCTACGCAGGGCATGACGCTGCCTCCCTAGTGCAGCCAACCAACCTCCGTTCAAATGTTCATGTGCTTTGTTTGAAGAAAGACTGGTAATAATTAATTGTTGGAGAAAGAAAGAGAGAAATTTGCTTAAGCTTTTGCCTGACCAAGAGAGGGATGTCCTGACCCATAAACACAACTGCCTGCCTCTGAGGCGGGCACATCCCTGTGGTGGAGACAGGTGGCAGAACAAAAAAAGAGATGGCTCAGTGCCCCGCCTGTGAGACCATCCACCTGACTCCACCCACTTGGCCTGCTCTAAAGCCATCCTTTCCTCTGCTTCTCAACCTGCAAATACAGCGCCATGCCCTCAGCATCACCCTGACGTTCTCTGTGGTGTTGTGGTTGTTTCACTCCCACAGGGTTGATTCCTATTCTTCACCCATTACCCTTATTTATTTCCCCCTTTACTTCTTTCTCAAAAAGAG
>NW_003852402.1:40958237-40959495 GCF_000181295.1 Otolemur garnettii | reverse complement strand
TAATTTTACACATTTAAACATATTAATTTAAGTCCAGAAATAACAAAAAGTGTTAATTTCTCAACATTTTCATTCTGGGTCACCAGGGAAGGAGGTGAATGGCTTTGTATGATTGGCCCCTTCTGTCACCAGCCTAGGGTGTCCCTCATTCTCTCTCATACAGTGCCTTACTCTAGCCCCCCGAAAGTCCCTACAACATAGTGGAGTGAGCAGAGCTTTGGAGTCACAAAAATCTAGGCCCAAATACCGGCCTACCTCTTACTGGTGTGTCCTTCGCTGAGTTTCTTACCTTTCTCAGCCTATTTTCTTGTCTATAAGTAGGAACTAAAAAGAGAAATCTTCCTTGCAGAATTTTGTGAGGATTAGAAATAATATAAAGGATCATATATAAATAATAAAACACAATAAAATTACAAAAGGGAAGCAATAGTTTTTTTCTTTTCCCCCTACGTCAAAGCATAATAACATTAAATGACAATTTTGTGATAACATGTGTAATTAATTTGCACAATTCCTTTTCTGGACATATATGCTTTCTACTAGAGATTGTATTACTTTTAAAAATCTTTGTCCATGATTTGCATGATATTTTCATTTAGATTTTCATTAAGATTGAAATTAACATTTTATTATTTTGTATCTGAATTTCTAAAAGCTAAGACTTTTTATAAAGACAAAATAGTTGTTTGGGTCTGCATTTAAATTTAATCATGTAACACTGTGTTATGATAATGTCTTTACATTAGACTGACCTGCTTCATATCGTCTTCCCCAATAATGAAGGCAGATTAGACAAAATATATGGTGTGCGGAACAGTCCTATGCTGATTACCATGACACCACTTTCTTCCACAAAAAAAAGAAAAATTTTCATTGTTAATACTCTGTACTTATTAGGGTATAGGGAAATGGGTACTCTTAAATATTCTGATGAAAGTATAAATTGAAGCAATTTTCCTGAGAGCTACTTGGCTTAAAGAGTTCTTTAGAAGTTTATACCCATGATTCCAATAATTCCACTTATAAGAATCTATTCTAAAAATGTAATCAAAGTGTACTAGGCTGGGCGCAGTAGCTCACATATGTAATCTTAGTACTTCGGAGGCCGAGGCAGGTGGATTACTTGAGCTCAGGAATTTGAGACCAGCCTGAACAAAAGTGAGATCCCATCTCTACTAAAAACTGGAAAAACTGAGGCAAGAGGATCACTTGACTCCAAGAGTTGGAGGTTGCTAGGAGCTATGATGCCATGACACTC
>NW_003852402.1:40948989-40957777 GCF_000181295.1 Otolemur garnettii | reverse complement strand
TCCAGACCAGCCTGAGCAAGTATGAGACCCCATCTCTACTAAAAATAGAAAAATTAGCCAGGTGTTATGGTGGGTGCCTGTAGTCCTAGCTACTCAGGGGGGCTGAGGTGGGAGGATATCTTGAGCCCAAGAGTTTGAGGTTGCTGTGAGCTATGATGAAGCCACAGCACTCTACCAGGCACAGAGTGAGATTCTGTCTCAAAGAAAAGAAAAAAGAACACACTCTGCACATAACTCATTCCAAAGGGAATGACAAGAAATACAGAAAAACGTTAACTGCATAGGAATTTTATTTTCTTCTCTATAATTTTATTTTGTAGATTTATGTAATAAAAATATGTTATTTTGATAATCAGAAAAAATGTCATAGAATACAATAAAAATAAATTTAAAGGACTTCATTTCACCCTGAACTGTAATCATCAGACAGCAGGCTGGGGTACCAGCAGGCTTTGTGTCAGTCCGGCTCACTGCTTAGGCCTTTTTAGTTCATCTCTCTGTGACTGGGAGGAAGCAGCTGGCTCCCCATGCTACCGAGTGCTAAGCAGGGCGAGAAAGGCTAGGGGGCCATGGAGCCAGCGCCAGTCTCCTCCCAGCTCGGCGTCCAACCTGCAAACCCACTAACCATCTGTCTTGGCATCTCCCGTCCCTCCTTCCTTACACTTTCAACTTCCCTGGTATCCACTAGGGGCACGCAACTGTACTAGGCACTGGACAAACACAGACATATTTTTTGCCTTCCTGGAGCTCTACTGGGAGAAACAGAGAAGAAACAGTAAACAGTAAACAACCTGTCAACTGCCACAAAGAGCTGCAAGGGCAGAGAACACCTTAGCCCAGACCCACTCCCAGGGAAGGTTTCTTGGAGGAGTTGATGTGTATTTCAAATTAACTCCAAGTGCATACATATCTCTCACCCCTATGGTCTCATAGTGTAGTTTAAAAACAGTCTAGGGTGGTGCCTGTGGCTCAAAGGAGTAGGTCGCCAGCCCCATATGCTGGAGGTGGCAGGTTCAAACCCAGCCCTGGCCAAAAACCGCAAAAAAAAAAAAAGAAAAGAAAAAAAAATCAAACACTTTAACTTGGTAGTCAATTCCCTCAGCCATTCTGCTCAGGGAATTTGAAACTTGCCCACTTTCTTCACCTACCTCACAACCTTTTCCCCTTTCCAGAAAAACCTGCACTCTTTTTTTGTCTGTGCCAATCAGAATGACATGATTGCCACTTTTGTTTTTGCCTTTGCTACTGGGAAACTCAGTGTTAAAATTAGAACTCAGTTGCTGTTTTATCTCAGATGCTCTGACTCCTAAATGATTTGTAATTTTTAATAACAACACAATTTTATGTTTAAGTCTGATGCCTTCTATGTCAGCTACCCCAACTCCACAGAGCGCTGCAGATTTCCCCAAACCCTTTCTATTTCTATATCTTTACCTTTCTTCTTTCCTACCCTCCAGTCTCAGAGGAATTCACTCCAGTTTATAAGTACTAGAGGAGACCGCCAATGACTTTTGGGGCTTGGCTTCCTATCCTCTCCATAATCTTGCTATTTTAATAATTATTGTCTATAGATATGAAATAACTGTCTAGTAGGAGATGATCCTTCTCCTCCCCACTCTCACCATCTCCATGGAAAAACCCAGTTTTGTAGTTATTTGCTAAATTCATTTTAACATTCTTTCACTACATACAAATTCATGATTTTGAATGGGTTGTGACATCTTTACCATTTCCTCAATAAATAATATGTAATAACAATCTTTGACCTATCTTCAGTTTACTTCTATAAGAGTTATGAGTTTACCATTTAAAAAAACTTACTAAGTATAGAATATAAATGTCTTAACACAATAACTAAGAAAATGCCATGAAGGCTATGTTAACCAGTTTGATGAAAATATTTCAAATTGTATATAAAACCAGCACATTGTACCCATGACTGCATTAATGTACACAGCTATGATTTAATAAAAAAATTATTCTGACATCTCGATAAGTTTTTGAAAGATGAAGTCTATACATTTTCTAGTTCCAATTTCTCACTTTCTAGTTACCCATTGAAATGTACCTTCTGAACGATGCCCTTTCTCCCTCTAAAACTATCCCTTACACTCAATACTACGCTGAAACATGCTGAAAGAGGCCAAACAAAGCAAACACTTCTGAGCCTTACATTGGCTGCATTTGCTGCTATTAAATTTAAGTAATATTTACTGGCAGGAAATACCAAGACTGTAAGACTATATCTCATGGTTTTGTTTGAGCAACCAAAATTATTCCAGTCACAGATGTTTTGGACCCGTTCCTCTTTCAGTATTTTATGTGAATTCTTTTTTCTTTTTAGTAAGTCCTGGTAAACTGGAATTAAACAGTGCAGATGTCTGTGTAACCACAATTGTCTCTCGCTTTCTGCACTTATAGAAGTGCCTCATTCTGGTGGGGAAAACGTCCCAGTTCTGCAGCTGAACAACCCTGAAGCTTTCTATCTTCTAAGAATAATGTGGTCTTTTCCCCATAATATCTTGCAGTTTTCTTCTTTAAAAAAAAAAAAAAAGCTCCTTTAGTTTTAATAACTTCTTGCAGATGAATTTCCCCAGAGCTCAGTTCCCTATCTATACTCACTGTTAGGTGTTTTCATCTCATCTCAAGACTTTAAATTAAATGTGTATCTTAGCCCAGACCACTCTGTCAACTGAAGAAAATGATGAGGTTCATCATTTGGAAAGAGCCTTATTTCTTATGAAGAGTGGCAGCCTGTGCATGGCCATTCTGGACAGCTAGGAACCCCAGCTTCCATGAAAGGTTAATTAGAACAGGAATTTATGCTGACGGGGGTGGCCAAACATACGTATTTAACAAGCTATAGGAGGAGGCACGAATATGTATAAAGGGGAAGGGTGCACATGCGCAGTTGAGCTTCATGGCCCTTCCTACTTCCCATGTACCAAAAAAATGGGGGCTTTAGCATGATCCAAGGGTGGCGTTTTCAACCCTCTGACATCACAAGGCAAGCAGAGGACACGAAAACCCTTTCTGCGCATCCTCCGTCTGCTGATTAGAACGACTGCGTGGTTGGGGGCCCCTTTTCAGGAGGGAATGCTGTTCAGTTGTGCCGAAACTGTAGAGGGAGAAGCCGCGTTAGGCAGTTGATTGAAATCAGCTGTGGAGCGAGTCTTTTCAAAAGGCTGTTCTGTTCCCCTTAGAGGAGAAAGCCCAGTGGTAGTTAATGAGGAACGGGGTGTGATGAGGCATGCCTGAGTTCCCCGATCTTGTCCTTGCTGGGAACTGGTTTTCCCTGGGGTCCCCTGGCCAACAGGGGCTCCATTCAGTTGGCAGGGGGCTTAGGATTTTATTTTTACTCCTGAGCTCTTTGAACTCCAGATTTGTATGCCTAACTACTGCTCAATATCTCCTTGGAAATCTAAAAGGCACATCAAACTAGCATGCCCCAAACTGAGCTCCTGATGGTCTTCCACTCACTGCCTCCTACAGATTTCTCCATCTTGGCAAAAGGCATCTCTCTGATTGAAACTAGAGTCATCCTTCGTCTCCACCCCAGCCTCTCTCTCTCACTCCTCATGTTCAATCTGCCAGCAAATCCTGCCAGCTCTACTTTGGGACAGGCCAAGACTACCAATACTTCTCTGTGGCTTCTCACCTCTGCCATGGTCACCACTGTTTCCAGCTGCCATTGTCTCTTGCCTCTTATGGCCTTTTAGGTGGTTTTCTCACTTTTGTCCTTGCCCCCATGTTGGTTCTCCACACATTAGCCAGAACAAGCTTTATGAAATATGAGTCGCTCTCACAGCTAAAGCCAGAGTCCTGAGGCTGGCTACAGGATCTGCCCTGGCTCCCCCTGGCTCCCCCTGGCTCCCCCGACCCCCTAGAGTCTGGGCTTCACCTGCCACTTCTGCTTCCTTCCTGGTCATGAGCTCAGTTTTGGACGTGCTGAGATTGATGGGCCTTTTTGATTTCCAAGTGCCTCATTGCTCTCACCTGGAGGTCTTTGTACTGTTCTCTCTACCTGGAAGGCTCTTTGCCCAGGGATCTGCAGGTCTTGCTCTTGACCCTCTTTCAGGCTTTTGTTGAAACATCACTCTCTCAGAGAGGTCTCCCCTATCTACCTTGAGTAAAATTACAGCTCTCCTCACAGCGCTACCCTCTCGTCCTCACGCTTCAATCCTCTGCTTCTCATTTTTCCATAGCACTTGTTCCTACCTGGCATACTACGGATTTTACATTGTTGACTGTCTCTCCCTGCCGGGGGCTGTCTAAGCTACAATGTTGACCGTATTCCTCCTCATTGAAAGCCAGCATAAGGGATTTATAATCCTAGGTTATAAAGTCAGACAGCCTGGGTCTGGGACCTGGTATCATTCAATCTTTCTGTGCCTCAGTTTTCTTATCCATAATATGAGGATAATAACAGTACCTTTCTCATAGCCCTGTACTAAAGACCAAAAATACAGGGCTTAGACCAGTGCCTGGCACATAGAAAGCTCAGTAACTTTAGCTGTTCTCTGTGCAGTGGGTACTGTGGTCTCCATTGAAGACGCCTTCATCAAACACATGCACTTATCTCCAACCGCTGAGATAGCTGCTGTCCACTTCCAACTGTACCCCACTCTAGGAACTGCTCTTAACTTCAGAGAAATGGTTTGCCTGTCCCCCAGCCCCATCTCACATTCAATGGTGAGTGACTGACTGGAAAATACAAAGGTCCCACCCCATTGCCTTAATTTGGGACACTGTCCACAGGTCCTTTTAGAATCTCTGGGGACAACTGCCTTGCAGGTCCTCCCTTTGGCCAAGACTGCCTCTCTTCCAGATGTGCCTCCCAAGGACACTCTCTGACCAAACTTGCTGCATGAAATTTTCTGTCTCAAAGTCTGTTTCTAAGGAAGCCAATCTAAGGTATTCCATGAATTTCTCAACAATCCTAGTGGTATAAACATCTAAATCTTCAGGATAGCGCATGAGGTCGGTCCCTCACCTCTCACAGTTGCCCATTCTGCAGCATTTCCTCCAAGGCCATCCCAGTGTTCACTGCCTTTATCAAGCTTGTCTTACACTCTTCATAACGTACTTTTAATTTCTTCCTGTCTCATGTACCACCACACCCAGCTAATTTTTCTTTTCTTTAGAGAGACAGTATCTCATTATGTTGCCCAGACTGGTGTAGAACACCTTGGCCTCCCAGAGTGCTGGGATTACAAACGTGAGCCACTGTTCCTGGGTTTATTTTGGTTTTTAATCAAAATTAACTCTTGCACTGGTCTTATCCACAAGAATGTTTTGGCTTTCAGTATTCACAAAACACTGTTCTCAAAGCAAAGTAAAGTAGTATTTCTAATGAGTAGACCTTAGAAATAAGTATGTCTTTCCTTCTAGTTGATGGGGCTGGGATGTGTCCGATGATAAGGTGCAAACTCCTGCCTTTGATAATAAGAATAAAGTGACAATGTTCTACTCATTGATCTGGGAAGAAATAGGATTCGTGCCTACACCGCCAGCATAAAGGTTCTTGCAAACATCACAGAAGGGAATTTCAGGACACGCACACAACCGAATGTTAGTGGCAAGTTTACAGAGTGACAGTGGGCAGGTTTAGGAAAGGCTTGTGCAGAAGCCAAAGGACACTCCCAAGAAAGGGAGGGGACAGGTTTGAAAAGTGCAACTGCCCAGAACACTGAGCAGTTGCTGCTTTTATTTGCTGACGTCAAAGAAGGCTGGGCAGTCAGGGTTCATTCTCCTCTTATTCATCCTTCCCTTGTTTTCCCCACAGGGAAACTTACGCTAACTTATTACAATCGTGGTATGATGAGTCACTTTGTACCTGCGCAACTCTGGGAAGTTAATACCTCTTTACTTTTCCTCCTGCAGTGTGCTGGAGCCAGGTGACTAACTTTTCCCGTCCCTCCTGCCTGGCTCATTCCCAGCTGACTATTTCCTCTAACATAGTTAGTGTGTTACCTTCTTCCTTTTCTGATGCTGTCTTAAAAAGTTAGTCAATCTCTGTGCCTTGTAGAGGAGCCTTGGTGAGGATCAAAAAGAGGTGCCAAACTTTACATCTTTCACCAGTCGGTTCATCCTGGAGTCGGTTCGTCCTAACGGAGGATGGAGAAGTGACACTTACTGTCTTGCTTCTCAGGGGTGGAACAGAGGGCAGATATTTGGTCGTGCTTCTTTCTCTTTTCCTCCGCCTTTTATTTCTTTATTCTTTTCGTGTGTGTGCTTCTGGTATTAATTTGGCAATTAGTGTGGGTAATCATTAATCCTCAGTCCTGTGGTTCTGTAGGGGCACTGTAGAACATTCAAACAAAAATGTGGCCTCCTTGGCCTTTTGCTGCAAGTGGCAGAACACATCTAACAGAAAGTCTCGTGCTTTACACATTTACAGTCTAGGCACTGAGAGGCTGAATTCGCTTTCTTGGTCTCCAGTTCATTGGTTGCTTGGCTCAAAATGGTGATCCAAGGTGCCCACTTGTAGTCCAGTGGAGCATTGAGTTATGGGGTGTTTATGGGGCAGCTCTCACTGTCATAATATAGATATAGATGAAGTCAGTATAGAGATAATTTTTTATGTTATAACATTATTTATTAAGGAATAATAACATGGGAAGATAATGAGGATCTATTGTAAACTGAAAAAGCAAATTTTAAAACAATAAGTAAAAATATGACCTTGCTTTAGAAAATAAGAGTATCTATGCAAGGAAAAGGCCTGGGTGGTTATACACTAAAATGGTAACGGTGATCTCAGAGTGGAAGGATGTGGGTGGTTTTTATTGTTTTCTTTTGCACTAATTTCAATTTTCTGAATACTTTGTCATTGTCACATACTGCTTTTGTGTTTGGAAAAAGTTATAAAAATTTATATCAGGACTTAGGAACTTTTGTGTGTATATTTCTGCAAGCTACATATTGTGATTTCATGGAGCTTCTGTTTTACAGCCCAAAGGCCTAGCAATGCCTGTCTCTCTTTTCCTGTCACCAGTGACCTATTTCATCCTCAAAAAATTTAACACATCAGGTATTGCTTATAAAATGAGATGGTATACTTCATCGATACCTTTAAAAGGAGAGAGTGCTGGTTCATGGAGCCAGAAGATAACGGTATACAAAAATATCTGACATGAAGGTTATTTCTTCCACCACATTTCAGTCCTAGAAAAAATAAAGAGATGAGGAGCAGAGAATACAATAGGAATCCCTGCATGGTTACAATTGTTCTTGCAGAAGTGTTTGAGCTTTTCTGCCATGTTTATCAGATATGAGTTTAACTGGGAAGATGTACCCATGTCAGATTTATGTATTTCTGTTTCTTCCATATTGTGTATTTCCTCCTCCATAAAGAATCCCCACTTTTGAGGTCCAGACACAATTGGAAGAGGACTTTACCTAACAAATGCAATCAGTGTAACCTGGTTTCTTGTACCCTCAATGAACCCCCAACAATTAAAAAAAATTCTCCATAGTTTGCATATTCAAAGAGACTCTAACTCTTGCACTTCACATGGCAAAATCTTGCCCTTTGAGAAGGAATATGTGACCTGGTGAGTTGACGGGGAAGTTTTATTTGTTCCTTTTTGTTTTGTTTTTCTTTTTTCTACATTTAGATTAGGAGAAAACTGCCTCTTCATCAGGAATTGCATGGCTTGGCAGTTAATGTTTCTATGTTTTTCTGCTGATTAATGAATGTAACTTAAAATTGGGTAATATCTCTGTGAAAGCTCAGTGCCTGAGTTGGCCTGGCAAAAGTAGTACCAAAGGATCACAACCACAAACAAAAACGAAAATAGTCAGATTGCTCTCTCTCCTGCTGGGAAACTTAAATAAAATAAAATAAAGACAATACTCATCTTTATTATAACGTGAGCATGTGTATTCTTCCAGAAAGAGCTATGGTCTTCATGATCTGGTAGCTACTAACAGTGACTCAGTTGGCTTCAGTTTGTCCATTTGTAAAGTAAACTGATTAGAATACATGTTTGTGGTGGTTCCTCCCAACTTCAGAAATCTCTTTCCAGTAACTGTGAGTTTCAGAGCTGGTAGGTAGATAGTTACTTGCAGTATGAATGCTATGAGGGCAGGAGAGAAAAAGTAGTGAAGAATATTTAACTCCCCAAAATACAACCAGACAAACTTAAAACTTAAAGCAAAACTCAGTTTACTGGAGGTCAGTGCAGTGAGGGAGAACGGGACCTTGACAGAACTAACAGGAGGAATAGGAGAATTGATGAGATTCGTCAGACTCTAGGCCAGTGTTTTTCCAACCTTTTTTACCTTATGGTATACTTGAACCTATAGTTAAACTTCCATGGCACACATAAATTATATTGATTTTTTTAAAAAAGGAGTTTAAAAAAAGAATATACATACTGTGCTTTGAACTTCGTTTGAGAATAATTTAATTAATGATTTTAAAAATTTTTCAAGGCACACTTAAGATCCTCTCAGGGCACACCGATTGAAATCACTGCTCTAGATGCCTGGCTTCCCACCAGAGCATGCTAGGGGCCATAGATTATATTTCTTCTTTCTTTGATCTGGCAGAGTAGTTACCATGAACAAAGCTCACCCTCCCAAGTTGAAAAAATTTATGGACAAGAAGTGATCATTGAAATTAAATGGTGGCAGACATGTCCAAAGAATATTACAAAGATTTGAGCCCTCTATGAATCTTGTGGTAGACGAATGTCTGGAGATGGCAACTAGTCAGCAACAGATGATATTGGAATGGCGGTAACAGGAGCAAACAGTACCACCACGTTAGAAGCCAAGGAAG
>NW_003852402.1:40945882-40948771 GCF_000181295.1 Otolemur garnettii | reverse complement strand
AAAAAAAAAAGAATTGTGTGCGATTTGGGGAATCTGGGCTCAAGGGGTTTATGGCAGGTATTTCAAAGTAGGCAAAAGAAGAAGATTGGAAAAATTTGTGAAATAGTAGTTTAGGGTTGATAGGCATAGTGAGTTGAGAATTGTAAAGTCAGACTTGATAAACAGACCCTGGTTTGATAAGGGCATTTTATCCAGGTAAGCAGGCTTCTCTCAGATAATCTGATTTGCAGGGATTTCCCAAAGCAAGCAGTAAAGTTATTTATTGGCTTATGATCTTATCTTCCCTGAGCAAATTTTCCTGGAACAAATAACGAAATCAAGTTGACACAGGTGGTCTCTGTTCTTAGGCCTTACAGCTGTATCATTGAGATGCTGGTGTCTGCCATTTGATACAGAAGCAAATAGCCTGTAGCAGAGAAATGTTTGATGATAGCTTGACTTCTGCGCTGCCTTGAGTTCAACTCAAATATCTTCTTCCTACTTGACATTTTCTTCGGAATATAATATATATTTCTCAGATTCCAAGTAGAACAAATGACAAATTTCAAAGAAAACTCACCCTGGTATCCTCCTTCTCATAAACCCCCCACCCAGGGATTTAAGTTAAAACCCTTTTTCTCTTATACCCCACGTGCCATAACAAGTCTTGTTGGTGGGCCCTTCAAAATATGTAACAAATCCAACCACTTAACACCTATCTTCAATATTAAAATCCTAGTTTAAGCCATCCTATTGCTTGTCCAGGCACAGGAGAGTCAGTGTATTATAGACACAGGTCTTCCTTTTCTCTACAATGTGAATGTTTATTTCCGTATCAGGGCTCGTGTCTCCCTTTTCTAGATCACCGCTCCTTCAGATTTTCCCATGGCTCCTCCTTATTGTTGAAATCTCATCATTGAAACCTTTTATGTTGTGAGAGAGGATTTTTCCAGAGTCACCCCATTGAAAGTTGACATCTATACCCCCACCAATTTATCTCATTGCCACATTTTATTTATTTTATAGCAGTTGGTAATTTTTTTTTTTTTTTTTTGACAGTCTCACTCTGTCGCCCTAAGTATTGTGCCGTGGCATCATCATAGGTCTCAGCAACCTCAAACTCCTGGGCTCAAGAGATCCTCTTTGCCTCAAACTCCATAATAGCTAACACTACAGGCACCCACCATGATGCCTGGCTAGTTTTTTCTATTTTTAGTAGAGATGAGGTCTCCATCTTGCTCAGGCTGGTAATTTCTAAACCTATATTATTTACACTTCGTTTCTTGTTTGTCTCTGCTCAATGACTATAAACTCCATCCGGGGAGAAATATCACCTCCATCTGCCCGGCTCTGTGTCCCTACTGTCTTGAACAGAACCTAGTACACAGTAGATTCTCAAGAAATAATTATGAAATGATTCAAGAAGAAATCTTCTGCAAAAAATGAATGAATTGATGGATGGAAATATGAATTATTTAAAAAGTAATAAGCATTTAGTGACAACACAGAAATAGTAAGTCTATAATCCGTATCCTTATGGCTTAACTTGCTTATCTCATGAATTATGTTAAGTGCCACATTTCATCTGGCAAATCCCACGTTAAGTAACGAAATTTTTACATGATAGAATCAAGCAATATCAAATTCTTCTTTAATACTTTTATTAGACTACTTAAAGAGGCAGGAAAAAGAATTGTTAATGTTGAGAGGTTCAGGAAACATCTGAATGTTTCACTAAGTAGCTTAGAGCTAAGACCAAAATTACTAAGAAAGCTTGTCTTAAAATTTGAAACCTTAAAATTTGTAGCACAGTGGTTATGGTGTCAGCCACGTACACTGAAGTTGGCAGGTTCAAACCCAGTTGGGCTAACTAACCAATAATGACAACTGCAACAAAAAATAGCCCAGTATCATGGGGGGGCGCCTGTAGTCCCAGCTACTTGGGAGGCTGAGGCAAGAGAATTTCTTGAGCCTAAGAGTTTGAGGTTGCTGTAAATTGTAATGCCAGGGCACTGTACAGACAAAGTGAGACTCTGTCTCAAAAAAGGAAAAAACAAAGAAAGAAAGAGAGAGAGAAAGAGAAAAGAAAGCCTCCCTGACATAACAGTATTTGTTTATTTACACAGATATTACTTTCTGAGGGTTCACACGTACATTTAAAATACTGTTTCTTTATCTCATAATACCAAAACTGAATTTTAGTGATTAAAATAAAATATACTAAATCTTAACATGTAGTTTATTCATGCAACTTAAAGGAGTTGCTTTTCAGCTGCTGGTGGAGAAGGGCTCCCCAGGCAGTGCTCTGGGACGTGACCTTGGCTGTTGTTGAGAGTCCTTGAGTTACATCATTCAAGAAAGCTTTGTACCATAGTGCCAGAGGGTGAATGCGAGTGAAGGGCTAGGAAACAAGTGGAAGGCAGAGTCTGAGGGAGCTGATGGGAATTCTAGAAGCTTGTCCACTTCACACAAGCTTCAATAGATTGAGAGCACATTATTTACTCTGCATAGCCGGGCCAGAAACTCCTGAACTCATATCACCTAATACTCCTATCTTCTAAGCACTGAGCTAGCAACGACAATATAAAGATTAAAAAAGGAAAAGCTGCCTCGGTGCCTGTGGCTCAGTGGCTAGGGCGTCAGCCACATACATGGGAGCTGGCAGGTTCAAATCTGGCCTAGGCCTGCCAAACAACAACGACAATTGCAATTAAAAAAAAAATAGCCAGGCATTGTGGCAGGTGCCTGTGGTCCCAGCTACTTGTGAGGCTAAGGCAAGAGAATCACTTAAGCCCAGGAGTTTGAGATTGCTGTAAGCTGTGATGCCACAGCACTCTACCGAGGGTGACATAGTGACACTTTGTCTCAAAAAAAAAAAAAAAAGAATTTGAGACCCTAAGAGGATATTTC
>NW_003852402.1:40943208-40945644 GCF_000181295.1 Otolemur garnettii | reverse complement strand
ATGAAAAGCTGTTAAAGGTTTTAAGCAGCCAAGAAGCAGAGTGGCAAGATTAGATTTTCATTTCAGAATAATTGGTCTCTGGGAATTCTAGAGCATGACTGTAGTTAGGAGGTTGGGAGTGGAGATTAGAGGCAAAGAAACTAGAAACCATTTAGAAGGCTGTTGCCTTAAACCAAGCCAAGAGATGAGGGTGGCCAGAATGAAGAGAGGCACGAGAGAGAGAGAGATTCCAGGAAAAATACTAAGGATATACAAGCAGTGGAGCCCAGTGAATGGTTTCTTATTTTTATTTGTTTGAGAGACAGGCTCTCGCTGTGTTGCCCAGGCTGGCCTCAAACTCCGGGGCTCTTTCAATCCTTTCACCTTGGCCTCCCCAGTAGTGTGGAGAGCACTCCCAGTAAGTGAGTTGATAAAAGGGGGTACTAATCAGGGAAGAGGAGGGGTCGAGGTTGAAAACTAGTTTGGCAGAGAAAAGATGAAAGGTAATCAGGAAGATTTTGGGTTTTACTTAATTTTGAAGCTTTACACTTTACAGTTTGGGGATTTAACATTTATTCCAAACAAGCATTTAAAAGAAATCTCTACTGTAATTAATTTCTTCCAAAAAACATTTACTGCTATTAAGTCTGTTTGTAATTAGAACTGCTGTTGATTACAAATATCCTTATTCTACTTAACATTTCAAAGTAAGTTAATTAATATATTTAACAAAGAATTGGTAAAGATACCCATCCTTTATCTGAGTACATTAAGTAAATTCTATTTAGTTGACAAATGCATAGTTCTCAAATTTTAAAAGAATGCTCTGCGAATAGATGGGTAGTAATGTTAAGTCCACCCACCTTGGTTTCTTAGAGATAAACGCTTAAATTATCCTTGTTAGAAATGGTCTAACCAGCTCAGCGTCTGTGGCCTAAGTGGCTAGGGTGTCAGCCACATAAACTGGAGTTGGCAAGTTCAAATCCAGCCCGGGCCTGCCAAACAACAATGACAACTACAACCAAAAAATAGCTGGGTGTTGTGGTAGGCACCTGTAGTCCCAGCTACTTGGGAGGCTGAGGCAAGAGGATCACTTAAACCCAAGAGTTTGAGGTTGCTGTGACCTGTGATGCCAGGGCACTCTACTGAGGGTGACCTAGTGGGTCTCTGTCTCAAAAAAAAAAAAGAAATGTTCTAACTGTAATCTTTTCTAATTATTATGTTCTTTAAAAATTACCCTTCAATAAGACAAATAACATGCAGATAATTCTTTCAAATGTCAGCTATAAAACAATTTAGTTTCTAGAATAAAAAATAAAATTATGACTTTTAAAAAAGAATTATAGAGAGATCTTTCTAGTTTATACATAGGTATAGAAAAGTGACCAATTTATTATTTTAAATATTTCCCAGTGGACTTTCTCCACCAAGCCATGATTTATTCAAAATAAATCATTGGTTATATCTACTTACAGTGAGCAGAGTTTTTACAGTTTATGAATTATTTCGATTGATATTTTATAATGCAATGGCTTTTATGTATAATTATTTCTATTATATTCTATGATGGAATGTCTTTTGTAAGTCTTCTCTCATTAAAAAGATTTTCTAAATAGGGTGGCACCGCTCAAGCGGCTAAGTTGCGGGCCACATACAACAGAGCTGGTGGGTTTGAATCTGGTCCAGGTATGCCAAACAATGACAACTTCAACCAAAAAACAGCTGGGAGGCTGAGGCAAGAGAATTGCTTAAGCCCAGAAGTTGGAGGTTGTTGTGAGCTGTGACACCATGGTGGCACTCTACCCAGGGTGATTGATAGCTTGAGGCTCTGTCTCAAAAAAAAAAAACAAAACAGATTTTCAAAATAAATGTTCAGACATTTATATAATTAGTGTATAGGCAATATATTAGGGCAATAATGAAGTGACTGATGCTCCTAAACTTGGAAATAGGGTTGTCAATTAATTATAAATTTATAAGAAATGTAGCCGGGCATTGTGACAGGTGCGTGTAGTCCCAGCTACTTGGGCGGCTGAGGCAAGAGACTCGCTTAAGCCCAAAAGTTTAAGGTTGCTGTGAGCTGTGACATGGCACTCTACCAGGGCGACATAGTGACAACTCTGTATAAAAAAAAAAGAAATCTACAAGAAATGCACTATAATGGCTCAGTGCCTATGGCTCAAGCGGCTAAGACACCAGCCACATACACCTGAGCTGGCGGGTTCGAATCCAGGGCCTGCCAAACGACAATGATGACTGCAACCGAAAAATAGCCACGTTGTGGCAGACTCCTGTAGTCCCAGTTACTTGGGAGGCAGAGGCAGGAGAATCGCTTGAGTCCAGGAGTTGGAGGTTGCTCTCAACTGACCTTTAAGAAACACCAGGTAGTGGCTCGGCGCCTATGGCTCAAGCGGCTAAGACCCCAGCCACATACACCTAAGGTGGCGGGTTCGAATC
>NW_003852402.1:40934541-40942000 GCF_000181295.1 Otolemur garnettii | reverse complement strand
AAGCAGGCAAAGTGCCTAAGTTTTATTAAAGATTAAAGCATAAGACATTCCAAAGAAGGAACAGGTCAGCCCTGTGAGTGGAGGAGACATTGAGTTTCACAAGATTTCTCCTTTTACGTTGGCTCCCTAATTTCATGTTAAGTGAGGAGTGGAATATTCATGGTTTTTCTTGGGAAAGATGGCAAATTCCAGGAATTGGGAACCCTCCCCTTTTTCATCCTTGTAAGGCAATTGCTGAGACAGCTCAGCATGACAACCCAAAGCAGCCCAAAACAGCATCCATCATTCACCCTGCTCATGTCTGACTGCTGCCTAACCTAACATTAGCTATAATCATAGGCCTTAATGTAGTAAACACTGAAGTGATCTGGTCAACCAATAAATACTTCTTGAATATCATACTAAGTTTCGTATAGTTTCTATGATAAATTATCACAAATTTACTAGCTGGGGGTTGCCTTGGTATCTGTAGACTGTCATGGCGCTGGGGGGTATGATTTTTACTATGTTATTGAGGGTAGCTTATTTAAGGACACTGTTACTCAACTGTGCACATGCTCCGCAGACCCTCTGTTGAGGCCTTGATGAAATCTCTTTCTTGTGGTTTCTTTACCTCTTTCTGATTGGTCAGTCCTTGGAGATCCTCTGTCTACAATAAGGACCCCCTTGATGCATCATCTGTTCTTTCTTGGGAGCCCCATCCCTAGGGTCCTAATCAGGCTGTTCCCAAAACAACCCCAGTCAATATGACCACATCTGTCTGTCCCTGTCAGAAAGTCCCTAGGTCAAGGCAAGCCACCGGCAAGGTCCCCCACCTGCAGCATCTCTTGATTACTCCATTCCCGTGACAGCTCAGCATGACAACTCGGGCCAGCCTGACTTGAAGCAGCCCAAAACAGCATCCATCATTCACCCTACTTGTATCTGACTACTGCCTAATCTAACATTAGCTCTAATCATAAGGCCTTAATGTATTAAACACTTAAGTGATCTGGTCAACCAATGAATATTTCTTGAATACCATATTAAGTTTCCTATAGTTTCTGTGATAAATCATCACAAATTTACTAGCTTAAAACAGCATAAATTTATAATCTTACAGTTCTGGAATTCAGAAATCTGAAACAAGTCTTACTGGGCTAAACTTAAGGAGTCAGGGTTGCATTCCCTCTGGAGACTCTGCTTTCTTGCTTTTTCCGGCTTCCAAATACTGCCCTTGATTTGCAGCCCCAGTCAGCAACCATACCCTTTGGACCCTTGCTTCCACTGTCAGTCTTCTTTTCTGCGTCTGACACTTCTGCTTTCCTCTTATTAGGATCCTTAGGATGACATTGGGCCTCTTGGATAATCCCAGATAATCTTCCCATCTCTACATCCTTAACTTAATCACACCTGCAAGCTCCCTTTTGCCATGTAAGGTAATATCGTTACAGAAGTGTTAGTCATAATTCTCCAGAGAAACAAAACCAAAAAGATATATATGGGGGTGGCTATAAAAGGGGAGGGAGAAATGTAGATAGATAGAGATGTGTGTGTGTGAGAGAGAGGGTGGGGAGACTGGCCAATGTGATTATGAGGGTCTGCAAAGCCACACTCTGCAGTGTGAGTGGGCAGGATCTAGACCAGTGAAGCCAGTGCTGCAGCTCCAGTCCAGAGGCCAGCAGGCAGAGGCTCAGGAGAGCCAGTGGTGCAGATGAAATACAGAAGCCGAAGCATTCTTTTTTGCTTGAGGAAACCAGTCTTTTTTTCTATTCAGACCTTTAACCAATTGGATGAGGCCCATCACATCATGGAGGGCAATCTGTTTTACTTGGCGTTCAATGATTTAAATGTTAATCTTATTCAAAAATATTCTCAAATTTGATACTTTCTTTTTTTCTTTTTTTGAGACAAAGTGTCACTCTGTTGCCCTGGATAGAATGCCAGGGCCACAACCTAGCTCACAGCAACCTCAAACTCTTGGACTCAGGTGATCCTCATGCCTCAGCCTCTGAGTAGCTGGGACTACAAGCACCTGCCACAGAGCCTGGCTAATTTTTCTGCAGGGTCTTGATTTTGCTCAGGCTGGTTGAGAACTCCTGAGCTCAAGGGATCCTCCTGCCTCAGCCTCCCAGAGTGCTAGGATTACAGGCATGAGCCACGGTGCCTGGCTGTAATTTGACATTTAAGATTAAGCATCATAACAGATTTCAAGGATTAGCATGTAGACATCTTGGGGGGACTCATTATTCTATCCCAAGTATCTATCCTTCAATATTCATATATTGAGCCCTGTGCTGTGCTCACCACTGAGACTACAAAAACAAGGTTGCCCAGTGTCTGTTTATTGGAGAGGATTCATAAATGATAACTACACTATAACAGAGTAGGTGGAATGATGCAGTTAGGCACAGTACGCCGCGCCACGCTGAGACAGAAGAAAGGCAAGTACTCAACTAGGGGGTGGGCAGTGCAGGTGGGGAGGGAGGGCGTGACACAAAGTTTTCCAGAGGAGATGAAGCTTAAGCTGAATTGTCAAGAACACGTGGGAGTCAACAGAGGGAGAGGCACAGCAGGCAGAAGGGACGACCTGAGCGCAGAGAACTGCTGGTTCTCTGGGGCTGAGCGCTCACTGGCCCTGCAGCTTGCGTGTTGTATTTTAACGTTCTGTCCCAGCCTGCTTTGGGTTGCTACAACAGAATCCCAAAGACTGGGTAATTTATACGGAAATTTATCTCTTGGAAGTCCAACACCAACCAAGGGGCCAGCCTCTTCTTGTAGCTGAACATCATCCCCCACAGCAGAGTGCAAGAAGGTGAGAGAAGGGGAGAGAGAGGAGTGGGAGGGGGCAAAGAGAGAGAAAGGGGGACAGAGAGTAAACCTGCAGCCACAAGTCCCTTTATACCTGGCCACGATCCTTTCATTAGGGTCAGTGGAGTCCTCAAGACCTGAACACCTAAAAGGCCCCACCTCCCAATGTTGTTGCATTAGGATTACTTTTCCAATGCATGCTTTTTGGCAGACACTATCAAACCATAATACTTCCCCTGAATTGTGTTTTAATTTTTGTTTGTTTGTTTGTTTGAGATAGTGTCTCACTTTGTCACCCTCCATAGAGTGCCATGGCTTTGTCATAGCTCACAGCAACTTCAAACCCTTGGGGTTCAAGTGATCCTCTTGCCTCAGCCTCCTGAGTAGCTGGGACTACAGGTGCCCACCACAATGCCCAGCTAGTTTTTCCATATTTAGTACCGACGAGGTCTTGCTCTTGCTCAGGCTAGTCTCTAACACCTGAGCTCAGGCAATCCACCCACGCTGGCCTCCCAGAGTGCTAGGATTATAGGCATGAGCCACCCCACCTGGCTTGAATTTTTTTTTTAATAAGGAAAGAAAATGTTGGTCAGAGAACTCAAGTGTCCAGTTTTTCTTTTCTGCAATAATATTTCTCAATGTAAATGAATGAACTGGCATTCAGATGTGTGTGTGTGTGTGTCTGTGTGTATTGTGTATATACATGCAACATATACCGGTATATGCATCATTCTTTGTACTGTGTACTGTATGTGTACTGTGGCAGGCATTGCTGGTTTCTGACCACACAATCATCTTGACCTTATTCCTTGCTAACAAAAATCCCATCTTTCTGGAAGATTTGATAAAAATATAGTCAGGGAAAATGGTCCCTCCTGTAGCCTCACAAGACAAATTGTGTGTGTTCTAATTGAATAGTGAATATTGTCATTCTCTTTCGTTGTGATTGGTTTATGGGAGGTAGGTGAAACAGTTGTGGCCGCTGAAATAACAGAGAAGTCAGCTGAAAAGCTTCCAGAAAATATTTCCTTTTTGATGAAAAGAGAGATACCTGGAGAAAAGTTGTTAGTCCCCCTTCCTTTCTTGCTTTTTGACTTTGCGGATGTGACATTTGGAGCTGAGGTGACCACTGTGTTTCCATGAGGGGAAACATTAGGCCACAACAGGCTTCGGAGGAAAAAAAGAAGATGCTGGAAACAAAGTGACATCATTTTTGGTTTTTGTTTTTTTTTTATTTTGGCCAGGGGCTGGGTTTGAACCCGCCACGTCTGGTATATGGGGCCAGCGCCCTAACCCTCTGAGCCACAGGCACCACCCCAACAAAGTGACATCATTAAGTAGAACCCAAGTTTCTGGGAAGAGGCTAGTGGAAGTTCCTTGTGCAGCGGCCTCGGAGATAGATTATCTGCAAAGTAATCAAGACTTCTTAATAGCTAGATTGACCTCTTTCTATTATTTATGTTAAGAAAGCATTTGTCTGTGTATCTGACCATGATCTAGCATTCCAGACTCCATAAGAATGATAGAAGAAAAAGTCCATCCTGAGAAAATATGCAATTATTTTAAACATTTTCTGAATGTCACACATATGAACTGCTAAACTTTGGACTTAGATATTAAAGAAAATTACCTCACCTCTAACACTCTGTCCTTTTCTTCCCTCTAATTTGTTTTTTTTTTTTTTGAGACAGACTCTCACTCTGTTGCCCCAGGCTAGAGTACTGTTGTGTCATCACGGCTCACAGCAACCTCAGGTTCCTGTATTCCAACTCCTGCCTCAGCCTCTCAGAGGGCTAGGATTACAGGCATGAGCCACTGCGCCCAGCTCTTCCCTCTGTCTTTTGGAAGTTTCTTGTTCCAAACAGGTCTTAGGTACTAAGAAAACTCTTTCTTCTGTATTTTTGCATGCTCCCATCATATTTGAAAGATTTCAACTGCACGCAAAATTGCTTTTTAAGACATACCCAAAATTTCAAATTTAGAAACGACATAACTTAGTTTTCTTTTAAATTTTGGTTTATATTTATACATATCAAACTATATCCTCCCTGAGATTGTCTTAAAGTAAGTTTGAGGCTTACACACATACATCTTCAAAATCACGGATTTAACATTTAGAGTATCATGTTAATAAATAGCTAACAAGTAAAGAGAATACACCTGACCTGAGTATTCTTTTCTTTCTTTTTTCCCCTGGACCTTTTCTGTGAGTATAAATTGAATGTTCCATTCAACACCCCTCTGGCTTTTTAAAACCATTGTTTATTACTACTGAAGTACAGTAAATAGTCTGTATTGTTATTGTGCATCCTTGTTGATTTATTCAGCATTTAAGTAGCAATTATTCTCACTGTTCTGAAGAGCTTATGCGCTGCTCACTCACCATGCAAAAACTCAAATTACAGTACATTAAGATGTCAATGACAGAAGGGAACATTCTAAAAATAAAGTGATTTTTAAGCATTTACACAATGACTAACTCCTCCTCTCCCAGTGAGCACAGACTCTACGCTCCCTCACATGCTTCTTAGAATCCTTATGAAACACACAGGACAAAGATGCACACTTCTAATTATTTTATGTTAGGGGGAGCAAGAAGTAAGTGTCTTCTGATCCGTCAGCACTTGTTATCGTAGCATGAGACTTACTTTCCAGGTGAGGGTGAGCCTTGCTGTGTCCTGTGATAGTCTAATGTACGCTTTGTTGGCCTTGATGACCCTTCAGGAGCAGTTTGGGCTAAAGCAGCACATCTATCCTGTATCTTTAGGCAAGACTTATGGTGATTCTCCGTTCTCACTCATCAATGAAGGGAGTGTTCAAAAAATGCCCCTTCTGTGTGTCAATACAATGAATTTACCTCTTTTTTGCTCCCATTGTAGTCTTGAAAAATTTCTTTCAAGTGCCCATGTATGTGCCAGGAATTTCACTGTCATCTTTAGAGTCTTCGGAAGGCTAATGTAGTTGATCAAACACTCCCTTTTCTGATTGGCATATGAGAGTGTTATACTGAAGGCAACTCTGACTTCCGGCCAGCCCTGCCTTTTTGATTACCTAGCTCAGAGAAGAGCTTTATTAGTTTATTCTTGCAATTAATATTTATTGAGGGCTTGTGATAGGATGGATATTAGAGATATGTTAGTAACCAAGACCAAACTGGTTCCCTGTTTTTCTGTATCTCAGCCTGGAGGGAAGAGGGTGGGGATGCGGGGTGCGGGGGGAGGGGGGTAAGGGAGGGAAAGTAGGTGGCGGGAACTGGCGGCCACTCTGTGCCGCTGCTGTGCTATACTATGCTATCTGAGGATGGTCACGTCCACACCTCCAACAAACCCTGTGGGGTAGGCATTTTTATAATTACCCACATTTTACAGACAGGAAACTGGGACTCAGTGGGACACATAAGTCACTGCAAAGCTTCTAAGCGGCAGAGCCAGAAATTTGACTGCAGTTTGAATCTATCCACTTAAACACCACACTAAAATGTCTCTCTATTATCTGATGGGGAAAACTCCTGGCAAAAGAAGGACTTTTTTCCCCCTAACTTGAAAATAAAATAAAATGCTTCCTTCGTGGTTGAGTTTAAGCACTTTCCCCATGTATCTGGCAACACAAGCAAATGCCTTTGGGCCTCATTGCTACCCTTTCTGATGGATAGCAAGTGTATTGTCATCTTCAAGTGAGCCAACCAGAGAGGCCTCTGCTGCACGTTAGAAACACATCTGTATAAGACAGAATATGTGCATGTGTGTGTTTGTATAATTGTACATAAAGTAAAAAAGTTGCCAACATATGTGAGCTAGAAATTTGAGCAAAGAAATGAACATCAAAAAACAAAATGCTAGGCCAGGTGTGGTGGCTCATGCCTGTAATCCTAGCACTCTAGGAGGCTGAGGCAGGTGGATTGCTTGAGTTCAGGAATTTGAGACCAGCTTGAGCAAGAGTGAGAGCCCATCTCTACTAAAAATAGAAAAACTAGCTGGGCATTGTGGCAGGCGCATGTAGTCCCAGGTACTTGGGAGGCTGGGACAAGAGGATCACTTGAGCCCAAGAGTTTGAGGTTGCTGTGAGCTATGACGCCGTGGTACTCTATTGAGGGTGACAAAGTAAACTCTGTCTCAAAATAAATAAATAAATACAAATAAAATGCTAGATGAAATGTATGACGTCAAAGGCAAAGAATTCGGTGTATGGGCTTAATAGCAGTCTTGACACAGTTGTAGCAAAGGTTACTGAAAAGGATCAAGGAAAAGATCACTGAACTTGAAAACATTTGGGTCAGCATACTTTAGACATGACCAAATTAAAGCACAATGAGGAAAGAGAGATTAAAATTAAAAGACTACGATATCCAAGACTTTTGGAATAACACCAGGGCTCTCAAACGTCACCGGAGCTCAAGAAGGAGAGATGGGGTGGTGGGAGACTTTCCAATAATTTCTCAAAAGTTTTGAAAAGCTTCGACTCACGTTGAGAAGCTCAGCCAACCACAAGCAAGATAAATATAAAGAAACCACATGTGTGCATATGATAGTTAAACTTCATCTTCAACATGCTGAAGAATAAGAAGCAGAACCTAGGATACACCAAAAAGAAATACAAAAGAAAGATATTTTCAGATAAAAAGTGAGAGAATTTATTGACAGTTGACCTAAACTACAAGAAATAATAAAAT
>NW_003852402.1:40932217-40933659 GCF_000181295.1 Otolemur garnettii | reverse complement strand
GAGGCCCCACCTCTACCTCATTAAGGCATTTGTTTTTATTTATTTTTATTTTTTCTTCTCTTGTCCATAATCACTCCTCCTATCAAATTAAGGCATTTTTCTAATTAAAGACTATTTTGGTGCTAGCTGTTATACTATAGTCTCTCACCTGTATACATAAAAGATCTACAAAAACTTTTTGGAACACTGAAAAAAATTGAATAAGTGAAAGGTTATACTATAAACTTGGACAGGAAGTCTATTTTTGTGTTTTTGTATTTTTGACAAAAAAATCTACTATTATGAAAATATTTTTACAGATTACTCCTAGCTATCATAAATTCTAATTAAGATGTTAACAAGTTGATCTATTTCTTTGGTTTATGATGACAATTCTGTAACATATGTGAAAAAGGAAACAGGAAAAAATTGGGTGGTGCCCATGGCTCAGTGAGTAGGGCGCTGGCCCCCTATACTGAGGGTGGCAGGTTCAACCCTGGCCCTGGCCAAACTGCAACAAAAAATAGCTGGGCATTGTGGCAGACACCTGTAGTCCCAGCTACTCGGGAGGCTGAAGCAAGAGAATTGCAATTTTGCTACTGTTATTAATCATAATATAAACATCTGATATACAGGATATAGTTATGCTACCCCTGTGAAAGGGTGGTTCAATCCCCAAAGGGGTCGTGACCCACAGGTTGAGAACCTCTGGCCTAAGCCCGAGAGTTGGAGGTTGCTATGAGCTGTGACACCACGGCACTCTACCAAGGGCGACAGGGTGAGATTCTGTCTCAAAAAAAAAAAAAGAAAGAAAAAGAAAAAGGGAACAGGAGAGAATAGCAAAAATAAATCTTTTGGAAAAAAGTGATGAGGACAAATATTAGACCCTGTAATGGGTACTAACACATCTCTCTGGCATTGCCATGGTTATCTAATCAATGAGCTCCTTATCTATCTGTCTATCTTTTGTGGGCATCTGAAGCATTTCTCTTCTTTCAGTAACATGTTCCACTTCCTACAGAAGGGCATCACCCCACTAAGGAGCCCATGTGGCTTTGTGGAGTTGCCAATCACAGGCTCCAGCCCTGGCCTTCCAGTGGCCGTGCGATATAACCTGGCCAATCAAATTGTCCTCTTGATTATGATGCTTGGTCCAGGGACAAGTATATAACAAGTTCCCCAGAGTTTTCCCTAGTAATTTTCAAAATGAAGGTGAGAAAATAAATATACCTTCTTTTAGAAAAGATAACTGGGATGATATAAGCCCAAGTCTCCTGGCAAATAGATTTTCTGCCAGTGGCAAAGGCCCATCTGTTCCGGGAGAGAATGAAGCCAAGCGGAAGGAAGCAAACACGAGAGGGTGAGAGAGAGAATCCTGGAGGTGCCCAATCCCAGCTTGAACATCTGAAGCCCCAGGCTTCTCTGGCTTCCCAAGATTTCCTCCCAATTCACTAAGTTTCCCT
>NW_003852402.1:40928450-40931652 GCF_000181295.1 Otolemur garnettii | reverse complement strand
TCAGCCTCCCAAGTAGCTGGGACTATAGGTGCCCACCACAAAACCCAGCTATTTTTTTGTTGTAGTTGTCATTGTTACTTAGCTGGCCCTAGGCGGGTTCAAACTGGTCAGCCTGGTGCATGTGGCTGGCGCCAAAACCACTGGGCTGAGTTGCAGGAAAGGATTCTGAGAAGACAAATGGTCTTATGCAAACCTTGAGGGAGTCTCACCAAGGGTGGAACTCTCCAGAGCTTCCCTATACTAGAAACAATGGAATTTCCCTTTGTTTTTGGGAATATCTAGACACATTTCATCTCGGCTTTAAGCTATCTGTCTTATTTGTGTATTTCTCTGGGCTACCCAAGGATAATAAGGCCTCCCACACCATTCAGACAATTCGAGATTTCATTATAATTTTTCCCAGCATGGTTTTCTGTCATTCCTTCTCATTGTGTCACCTGGCTGTGTCTTCCTCCCCCTTCATTTATGAAGTTTGTGCAAGTCTCTAAGGAGTCTTTCTTCTGTCATTCATTCATTGATCCATCCAATTTAGTCATATATTTAATGAGTACCGACTGTGTGACAATCACTGTGTTAATTGCACCTGAGGAGCTTTTAGCTTTTGTAATTGCTAAACTCATCTCCATTTAGGAGGGGCTTGGTACGGAAGGTCCAGCAATCTGTCCTCAGCCCCTGGATGTTTTCTGTCCCGTCTTCCCTGTGCTGTATATCTGGTCCTCTTTAGGTGTGTAGCAGGGGACACTTAGCACAACCTTCTAATCATAGAAGCAACCCAAACCCTCCTTATTTCTCTGATTACTAAGCAGGGGGAGGTACCACTGCCCCACCATAACATATGATGTTTTCCTCTGTAGACATACCATACGTAGTACCAGGACCCCTGCCCATTACTCCGAATGTGGTAGGAAATGGGGAAAATTCCACATCCCCAGTCCTGCAAAATAGCTCTTGCTGTTCTATCAAAGATGGCAATGGAAAGACAATAGGAAAAAATGAGGACGATAAGGTAGAGAAGTAGCTTCATTATTGCCTACTAAAAATGTAATATGATAGAATACATGCAATAAACTTGATCTCATACTATAAAATATAATCTAGAAATTCATTTACATTTGTACTTTTAGTATAGAATCTATATAGATTAAAAAATGGTTAACCTTCTAATTTCACTTCTATGCAATTTTATTTGTGCTGCTCTCATACGTCATCATCTTAAAATTCTGCCCATTATGAGAGCGGCATAGAAGCTTTAATTACCAATTAATTTTATCACAGAGTTAACTATATTTTCTATTGTTTTATGAATTTTGTGGTAATGCAAAATCATAACTGAATTTAAAATATACTTTATTTTATTTTTATTTTTAATTTTTTGAGACAGAGACTCACTCTGTCACCCCGGGTAGAATGCTGTGCCATCAGAGTTCACAGTAACTACAAACTCTTGGCTCAGGAGATCCTCTTGCTGAACCTCCCAAGTAGCTGGGACTATTGGCACTCACCACAATGCCTGGCTAGTTATTTAGACAGAAGGTCTAGCTCTTGCTCAGGCTGGTCTCAAACTCCTGAACTCAAGGGATCCACCAGCCTCGGCGTCCCAGAGTGCTGGGATTACAGGTATGAACCACCGTGCCCAGCCAAAATACATTTTATTATTAACTAGTATATGTTTATATAAATAGAAAGAATTGAGAAACGAAATTATCCTGTTTTTTTCTTTTCATTCTAAGTTTCACTCCCCAGGCATTGCTACTTTTTTCTTCCTTTTTTTTTTTTTTTTTTTTGAGACAGAGTTTTTTGGTAGAGTGCCATGAGGTCATCTAGCTCATAGCAACCTCAAACTCTTGGGCTCATGTGATCTTCTCGCCTTAGTCTCCCAAACAGCTGGGACTACAGGCATCCACCAGCATCAGCCAATCTTTTCATTTTTAGTAGAGATGGGGTTTCACTCTTTCTCAGGCTGGTGTTAAACTTCTCAGTTGAAGGGATCCACACCCCCCAGCCTCCCAGAGTGCTAGGATGACAGGCATGAGCCATCGCACCCTACCGGTTGCTACCATTCTGTATATGTCATTACAGGTACTGAAGCACGTACATTTTTTTCCCCCACAAATAGGATTACGTAACACACTCTCACACACAGTCTTATAACTAGCTTTCTCCACTTAACAATCCCCCCCATGCTATATAGACATTTCATAGTACGGATATTCTACAGTGTATTTAACTATTTCTCTATTGAAACACAATTAAAATTATTTTAGATTTTCACAGACATTGCTACAATAAATAGCTTTGTAAAATATGTTCTTGCATGCTTGTGTGATGTATTCATAGGGTAAAATTCTAGAAATGGAGTTGCTGGGTCAAAGAGTAGGAGCATTTGAAATTTAGTTAAATACTATGAAAATGTCATCCAAAAAGCTTGTGACAACCTGTGCTCTCACCAGCAGCATGTGTCTGAGAGCATCTGTTTTTAATCTTTGCCAATCTGGTAGTACGAGCTAGCATAACATTGTTATTTTAATATGCGTTTCTTTAATCATGAAGAAGACCTAGCACCTGATCATACCTAGATTTATCAGCCATCCATATTTGTTTTCTGAACTGTATTCTTTGTATGGATGTATTTTTTTATATTACAGATAATTTCTGGGAAAGAGTGTACATAGTTTTAAATTTTACATCAAGACTCCTGAACGTTTTAAAGCAAATAATTAGATTGGCACAGGTTCAAATTAAATGAAATAATGATTTTTGACTTAAAAAAAGATACTCCGTTCAGCTGGGTCCCCACGGAGCGTCCCTTTCCCACAGTGCAAAGCTGTGGCGTACCTATATCTGCACTGTCGTTCTCAACACCTGGGAGCTATAGGCTCAGAGATTCACATCCTTTTTAAAAAGCTGCTCAGTGTATGGTTACTTGTAGCCTTAAAGCTCAAAAGTACAAAAATCATAGAGGATGGGTTGGCTCAATGCCAATAACACAGAAAGCAGCTTTTCAAAGGTTATATAAGTAAGAGGTAAGAAACACAATGATTATGCCGTGTGTAAAACTAAAAAGCTGGGATTGGCCCAGATCTCAAGTGCAGCTGTGCAAGAAACGGGAGGGCGTCATCAAGTGCAAAGAGAGACTCGCTCGTAGTGGGAAGAGTTTGAGAAGTGGAATATCTCATAAAAATGAAGCAACAGACCTCTTTAC
>NW_003852402.1:40922017-40928085 GCF_000181295.1 Otolemur garnettii | reverse complement strand
ACATCACCTGCATTTTGTTCATTTAACAAAAATGTATTAAGGCCTGGTGCCCGTAGCACAGGGGTTATGGCGCCAGCCACATACGCGGAAGCAGGTGGGTTCTAACCCAGCCCGGGCCAGCTAAACAACAAGGACAACTGCAACACAAAATAGCTGGACGCTGTGGCTGCTGCCTGTAGTCCCAGCTACTTGGGAGGCTAAGGCAAGAGAATCGCTTAAGCCCAAGACTTTGAGGTTGCTGTGACACCACGGCACTCTACTGAGAGTGACATAGTAAGACTCTGTCTCCAAAAAATAAATTAATTAATTAATTTAAAAAAACAACAAAAATGTATTAAGAGCATTTCCAGAGAAATCTATTTTTATTCTCTTCACTTCAACAACTATTTCTACTGTTTATTGGCCTATTTTCATGCTTCTTCCATGTGACCACTGTAATAAATTCTAGAGTATAGACAATTTTTAACCATTTCATTTTATGTGATTTTGTTTACACTTGCTCAAGAATGTCATCTTTGTCTTTTTATCGATGACTGCCTAATTGTTTATTTAATTCCTTTATTCATTTACTTATTTGAGACAGTCTCACTCTGACACCCTGAGTGGAGAGCCATGGCATCATCATAGCTCAGAGCAACCTCAACCACTTGGGCTCAAGTGATCCTCCTGCCTCAGCCTCCTGAGTACCTGGGACTACAGGAACCTGCCACAGTGCCTGGATAGTTTTTCTATTTTTATTAGAGACCAAGTCTTGCTCTTTCCAGACTGGTCTCGAACTCCTGAGCTGAAGCAATTCTTCCACCTCAGCCTCCCAGAGTGTTAGTGCATGAACCTGTAGTTACCAACTTTCAATGGAAAGGTAGCTGTGAAAAACTGAAGGCATCTAAAGCAGTATTTAAAGTGATGCTTGTCTTTTGCTCCTTAGAGCAAACTGTGCTGATAAGCAGACTCAGAATGAACTGTAAGATGCAGAGCTGCAAAAGAGAAACCTCACTGGGTTAACAAGTCTTCTACACCAAAGGCAAGGCCTTTGTTTGGAAAGAATGGAATCCTGAGACCTGTTATGATAGCCCTTAGGTCAGTGGTTCTCAACCTTCCTAGTGCTGCGAGCCTTTAATACATACAGTTCTTGTGGGTCTGGACCCACAGATTCAGAACCACTGCCTTTAGGTAAACAAGCCTGAGAATTTCCATTCCCAGATTCTTGTGAACTCAGTGTTGGCACAAATAACTCCCTCTACTTTGCTTCTCCTTGTCTGGAGACCCTGAAAATACCTCCACTGGGGCATAAACAAAGAATGGTAAAATCTGGCTAATATTTACCTGGTATGAGAGTAAAGTGTTAGGCCAGAGAGGGCAGAATATATAGGGGGCAGGAGAGGACATACTGACCTTGGAAAGCACTTGGAGTTTTATAATATGGCAAAGACACATGGAGCTAGGCCTGATATCTGCTGGGATGGCTCCTTGAAGCTTGGACAGGATGAAGGCCTACAGCAATGGAGGGAGATATTCTAGAAGTGTCTTGACTGCCTTAAAGAAGGTGTCAGAAAGCTAGCGGAGGTTAGAAGTTACAGTAAGTTTATAATAAGAGACCTAAAATCCCAGCATCTGACTAAGTTCCTAGTGAGGGCAGGAGGACATACCCATTTCTAAAGTAGCAAGAAAAATACTGATGAGGCTGCCATGGGCATCTGGGAGCCGCTCAGTGGTGGCCGTCCACTGCAGCTGACAGTAAGAGGTGCTGGGCCTCCTATTTCACACAGGCTGATAAGATTCCAAAATAGCAGAGCCCAGATGGTAACACTTGACTGACAGAAGGAAAGTGTACATAATTACAATGGGCTGCAAGGCCAGAGTGGCAAACAGCATGCTCTCAGCCACGGACTCTGCAATAGTGACTAACAGACCATAATGTTTCTTGGGGCACTTTAAACGAACATCCAGCAGGGTATTATTTGACCTACATGCATATTGAGAAAACACTGACAGCTGGTGAGCAGAAGGCTGATGCCAGCTGTTTCAATGGGAAATTAAAACCCCTCACTGAGTTTACAGATCTAAGCAAGTTCTCAGACCCTAGAGCTCATCATTTAGAGAGGAAGCTGAGTATAAAGACCTGGTAATAATAGCACAAGTAGCACACTACCTACTGCCCAGTCATTCCCCAAAAGGACACACATCCATACCATGGTTTGGATATTTGTCCCTTCAAAACCTCATGTTGAAATTTGATCCCCAGTGTTGGAGGTGAGGCCTATTGGAAGGTGGTCCATCAAGGTGGATCATGGAGGTGGATCCCTTATGAATTCCTTATGAATGAGGCGAGTTCTCACTCTATTAGCTCCTGCCAGAGCCTTTTAAAAAAGCCTGGCCCAGCCCTCTACCCCTTGCTTCTTCTCTCCACATGTGTTCTCTTCGCCCATGACATTTCAAGATTTGTTGGATATAGGGTCTGAGCTGATATTAAGGAAGCTAGAAGGATGGACTGTTTCGTTATAAATTTGTACCAACTGGACAGTTAAGCAAGTTTACTATTTGGAAGTGCTGAAGAGGCCGTGTGAAAAAGCTAAGATGAAAGTGATCTGAACTTTTCACCACTAACTCATGGCACTGTGAGAGTTTTTAGCCAGTAAACAAGGAACTGTATTGGAATACCCTCTGTACTCACCTGATCTGGCCCCAGTGACTTTTTTCTTTACCCAGAAATAAAGGCAATATTGAAAGGAAGACATTTTGATGACATTGAGGACACCAAGGGTAATATGATGACAGCTCTGATGGCCATTCCAGAAGAAGAGTTCCAACATTGCTTTAAAGAGTAGAATAAGTGCTGGCATTGGTGCCCAGCATCCGGAGGGGGGCACTCCAAAGATGACCACAGTGATATCCAGCAACGAGGCACGTAGCACTTTTTCTCGGATGAGCTTGTGAACTTAATTGTCGGGCCTCGTAGCTTCCAGTAGAGTGAAAGTTTATAGAGATCAGATGGTCCACATTCATCTCACAGTGGTGTAATGGAGTCACAGACCCAACCGCTGCTTATACCCTTGGTTTCCAAGTGAACAACTGAAATGAGTTTACTTGGCAATTGGTGAAACCCTCACCTTGATTTCTTGACTTGTGTAGGAGAGTTATTTTGATAGGAAGGACCAAGGGACGCCTCTGAAACTGTACACTCTCAGTAGCTAAGATAACGAATCAGAAGGAATCAACCATTCTGAGAGGAAATACAGGGATTCGTGTCACCATCAAAGACTTGATGGGTGTAGACGTACTGGTACCTCTCATATCCTTGTTCAGTCACCCATTTAGCCTGTTTAGCCACTACGGAAACCACGTTCATCATAGCAAATGACTGTGGATTATTGTAAATTTAACCTAAAAGTTGCTCCAATCACAGTCGCTGTGTGAGGTGTGGTATGTTTATCAGAACATAATACCACAACCTTTGGTGCCTGCTATGTGGTCACTGCTCTGGTGAATAGGGTCTTCTCAATCCCCATTTAGGAAAAAGCAAGAGTAGTTACGACAACAACTCTGAGTAGTCGCAACAGCTCTGATCCCAGCAGGCTAGCCCAACGAAAGCCTCTGTCGCCTCCAGGATGAAGAACCGAAAACCCATCAGGCAAACAACTTGGACCCCGTAGTGGTGGAAGAGAAAGAGGATGAACATCAATTATGGCCTTGAGAACAGCTCCGACATCAGGAACTGTTGCCTGTGCCTCTAATCCTCTCGTATTGAATCTCCTGTAGGCATTGCTTGTCAGCGACCACCTTGCAGGCTCTGTGATAGAGACCTATAATAAAGATTACTAGCAGATCTGAATAATTCATGCTGGGAAGTATATCAGACCTCTGATGCCCACTTCATATCCATAGCTACCAAGTCAGCCAAGATGACATCTGATAGCTGCTGTAGGGGTCTTTTGTTTTCTACCCTGAGGCTTTTGTATTGAGCAAACATGGAAGTATAAGGAATAAACACTCCCTGGTACAACCACATACCAATAGGTGAGATTACTCCTTCTTCTGTGTCTTAGCGAACAATTCTGATTCTGCCTTCTCAGAAGCTCTCCTGCAGATCCAAATCCCCACTGCCTACAATGATAACCAGCTTGTTGATGTGCCACTATACTGGTTTCTTATCATGTTTTGTCCTGGTCTCCTACACCCGATGATTGCTCCCTGGGATCACTCCTCCAAACAAATGAATGTGAGAAATCCCCTATCCCAGCTTGTTCTTTTTAGGGAACCCAGACAAAATAAATCAGTAGGCTCAGCGCCTGTGGCTCAAGTGGCTAAGGCGTCAGCCACATACACCTGAGCTGGCGGGTCAAATCCAGCCCGGGTCCACCAAACAACAATGATGGCTGCAACCTAAAAAAAGAATAGCTGGGCATTGTGTGGCGGGTGCCTGTGGTCCCAGCTACTTGGGAGGCGGAGGCAGGAGACTCGCTTGAGCCCAGGAGTTGGAGGTTGCTGTGATGCCACAGCACTCTACCCAGGGGGATAGCATGAGGCTCTGTCTCTAAATAAATAAATAAATAAATAAAACAGTAGATAGAGCCCCAAATGTGGTCCTAGAAGGCTTTTCAGAAGAAATAACACTTGAACCTTTTGGGGAGGTACACAATTCTAAGAGGTTCCTTTTGTAACAAAAGCAGTCAATGCGGAGGTGCCAGTAGCACAGTGGTTACAGCACTGATCACAGGCATCAAGGGTGGCAGGTTCGAACCTGGACCGGGCCAGCTAAACATCAATGACACCTGCAACCAAAAAATAGCCAGGCATTGTGGCTAGTGCCTGTGGTCCCAGCTACTTGGGAAGCTGAGGCAAGAGAATCACGTAAGCCCAAATAGTTTGAGGTTGCTGTGAGCTGTGATGCTACCGCACTCTACCAAGGGCAACATAGTGAGACTCTGTCTCAAAAAAAAGCAATCAATGCAACCTGGTTTTTGTACCCTCAATGAATCCCCAACAATAAAAAAAAGAAAAGAAAAGAAATAACACTTGAGTTAGGTCTTAACACTTAAGAAGTTTTCCAGGAAGACTAAAGAGCAGAATGTTCCAGGTAACAGTGTATTGAACAAAGAGGGTCTGCCCGCCTGTCACTCTCAGCCACTATGCAGAGATGAGGGTAGGTTCACCAAGCTGTCAGAGGCCAGGGGTTCTAGAGAACAGTGAGAGTAGCCTCTTAATTCTGTTCTGTCCTTCCATTTCCAACATGAAAGTTCAAAACACAAACCATGTGAGCCCTTATCTTAAACAACAACAATCGGCATAACACATGACCCATAATAAACAATAATCAGCATAACCCATTACCCAAAACAACATTCCAGTTCCAAATTTAATCCCCTGAATTAATTGCCATAAACTATTCAAGATATATTCTTTTAGGGTAAAGCTAAAACAGCAAGAATGGGAGACGTGAGGTGAAGGCGTGCATGACCCACCAGACCAGCAGCGCCCTGCTGGCCGGAGCCTGACTGACTCCATCTAATTTTTACCACACGCACTCTTAACAGCAAGGACAAAGGCAAAGAGGCAGGAAAAGTCCTGGTACATTTAGAAAATTGTTAAGTGTTCATCACTGAAGAAGCAAGAGTTGTGGGCTTGAGGTAGCAGGGGTGCAGGTGAGTGAGTAGGAGGCAGACACACACGTTTTTTTTGTCTGTCGTGCTAATTTGCACTTGTTTAGTAAACACAAGGACAGGATTACTTTAATCCTTAGGCCTAACCTTCTGCCACCTTGAAGCAACATGAAAACCAGCTCACGTTCCAATACTGAGACTCGAGTTGCTATCACCTATGAACATACAAAGATGAATCTGTTCTCAGAGAGGTGACTGAAATTTCTAAAGAAAATATGTCGTAACATAAAATGGACTTTGTATACTACCTAAATCCATTTCTCCCTCTCTGGGAAGAGCCCCAGTTTTTTACTTACTGACTATATAGTCTTTTTTTTTTTTTTTTTTGAGACAGAACCTCAAGCTATCCCCCTGGGTAGAGTGCCGTGGCTTCACAGCTCACAGCAACCTCCAACTCCTGGGCTCAAGCGA
>NW_003852402.1:40909722-40920986 GCF_000181295.1 Otolemur garnettii | reverse complement strand
ACACACACACAAGAAAAGAAACAGTCTTTTTATTGCCTCTAGTTGCTGCTATGTGCTGAATAATGCCTGGGTCTGTTGCAGCCCTGTTGAGAACACGTTTCTTTATCTGAGAATAGCAGAGCAGAGGAAACAATCTGACTGAACGTTCATGATATCACTGAGCTATTGAATTAACCTGCAAAATATTTATATCTACATGACATTACTCAATTGCTGGAATTACCTGACCGTAGATTTATTATTGTAAGAAATGATACAGGTCCTCATTGTGTATGCCGATTTAGTTAAGTTTTCTGTTACTTCAAGACAAAAATATTCTGGGGCCTGGGAAAATACTATGGAAGTCATTAAATAGAATAAAATAGAACAGTAAATGCTGCCATGAAATGATATCTAGAATAAATTCCTAAGTGAAAAAAGCAAGGTGCAGAACAGTTTGCACAGTTGGGATGTCATGTGTATACAGGGAGTCCGTGAGTTAGACACATCTAACTTACATACAACTTGCGCTTATGAATGGAGGCTATTATAGTAAGCTCCCGAGTTACAAACATCTGACTCATGTACAACTTGCACTGGTGAACAGAGGCTATTACAGGTAATATGTTAATGTATCTATTCCAACTTACATACAAATTCAACTTACGAACACACCTACAGAACCTATATTGTTTGTAACCTGGGGACTACCTGTATACCTTAAGATTTTAAGCAGACCATGATTAACTCTGGGAAACACTGGAATGAATGGGGAGGAAAAAGAGACTTTATTTTAATTGGATATCATATCATGAAAATATTTCAAAAAGATGCAATTATTACTTCTAGAATTTAAAAATTGATTTTAAAAAATCCTAAGAAATGGAAAAAAAATTATTGACTTTCCAGATGGGCAAGTATTTTGAATAGGAGTCTATGGCAATATAGCTGGTTAACAACTCAATGCTGATGCCTAAAATGGATGAGGGCCATAAATTCAGATAAATGATTTCACTTTTATCTTATTCTCTTACTAAGTTTCTTTAGCCATACTGCCTTTTCTCTGAGTGAAGCTTAGAAGGGTCTTATCTAAAATAGAAGAGCAGGGAATACCAGATACTGCAACTACAACAGTTTAACTTGCCTTATCTGTGTGAAAGACAGGATATCTAACGGGCTGCTTCTGGGTGTTAGTTCTATAGCTGGTCTCATTTACCAGATGCATTAATGATTTAGAAGTGGGAAAAAGGGTTTTTACTGATGTCAGCCCTTTCTAAGATTTCACTAGTAAGATTTAACCTCTCTAAGAATGACTTAGCTAAACAAGACAAAAAGAATAAGAATTGAGAAAAAAAAAAGTAATAGAAGACTTAAACTATGAGGGATTTACGATAAGAATCAGGAAGAAATTTCTGGAAATAAAAACTACCGTAGACAGAACAGAGCAGAAGTTAACTGCAGAGATTGTGGACTTTTCCTTATGACTGTTTAAAAAGGATTACTATCTGTCTAGGATGGTCTTGTTATTGTTATGAGAATTATATAGAGATGAAAGAGACTTTGGAGTGCACCTGTTCCAAACCCTTCATTTTACACAAGACAAAACTGAGTTTGAGAAATTAAAGTGACATTGTTTCTCGGCCTTTTGGCTAAGGTCAAATGAGAAATTAAAGTGACCAAGATCACAGTTAATTAGCTACAAAGGCAGAACCAGTACTCCGTTTATTATAGTCTTTTCTCTATACCACATTTGCTGAGAATTACTTTGTATGAGACAGAAGAATAAACTACTAGATAACTCCCCAAAGTTCTTTTTTTTTTTTTTGCCCAGGGCTGGGTTTGAACCCACAACCTCCAGCATATGGGGCCAGCGCCCTACCCTTTTGAGCCACAGGTGCCACCCATTCTTCCCAAAGTTCTTTATAGGTTAAGTACATTAGTCAAAAATTAAAGTTGTAAGTCCTGGCGTGGTGGCTCACGCCAGTAATCCTAGCACTCTGGGAGGCTGAGGCAGGTGGACTGTTTGAGCTCAGAAGTTCTAGATCAGCCTGAGCAAGAGCAAGACCCTGTCTCTACTAAAAATAGAAAAACTGAGGCAAGAGAGTCATTTGAGTCCAAGAGTTAGAGGTTGCTGTTAGCTATCATGACACCACAGTACTCTAGAGTAAGAGACAAAAGGCAAAGAGTAAGACATAGTGGCACAGCCTGCCCTGGCCACACTTTGGGTTATTCCTAAGGAGTAGTAATATGACGGAGTGCTGGTACAAAAGAGAAATGAACCCCCATGCACAGAATAAGGCAAGGCTCTGGGTGTTGAGCACTATCTGATCCATTAGACTCTTGAGGAATCTTGCCCTTGCTGGGGAATCTTCTCTTCTTCTCTGAGTGTATTCACCATTTCCTGGAAGCAGAGCGTGCTCTAAAACAAATTCAGATCCAACACTTCACTCTTGCTACCTGGACAACCTCCTCTCCCCATCTTTTTAATCTATATGTTGTTTCAAATCCTCATTATTTATCAACTCAAAGTTCCATTCTATTTTATTTTTTTCATTCTATTTTTTTCATATGGATATTGATGGCCCTTGAAGGCTGACCCCAAGTTATTAGCACTGATAATCTTTTCAGGGATGTTAACAGCTTAGCATTCAAATCCCTTGGAAAGGAGACATTTGCACATTACACCACTTCTTCCTAAGAAAATAAGCACCAAAGGTTACTTTTCTCAGAGAGAAAAGTTTAGGAAAAGATAACCAGTACCATTAAGTTAGTTTGAATGTTTTAATCCTGCTGTGGATTCTTGTAAACATAAAACTTTGTAAATGATTTTGGGGGTTTCATGCTTTATACATTATATTATTTATTGTTGTATTAAATTATCTGAAAACTTATCTAGAAAAATAAACACCTATATTTTACACAATTTAGTGGATCAGGAATTCAGGTGCACTTTAAGTGGGTAGTTCTGGCTTAAGGTCTCTAATGAGCTCATGGTTTACATTTCAGCTGGGGTTGTAGCTGTCAGAAGGCTTGACTGGAGCTGGAGGATCTACTTTTATGGCAGCTCACTTACATGCCTGGCAAGGCAGTGTTGGTTCTTGGTAGGAAGCCTCAGTTACTTGCCATGTAGACTTCTCCCTAGAACTGCCTGAGTATCTTCATGCTATGGCAGCTTGCTTCCTCCAGAAATAGGGATCCAAGAGAAAACAAGGCAGAAACCATGATGCCTTTGTGATCTAACCTCAAAAGTTATACATGATTCTTTTGAAATATTTTATTGGTTCTAAAGGTTAGCCCTACTCAGTGTAAGAACATACAAGGTAGGCATACCAAGAGATGAGAATCACTAGAGGTCCTCTTGGAAGCTGGCTATCACACATGCTAATTCCATGTATTTCCTTTTAATTCTCCAGTCTGGGTTTATGTATCTATGTCATCATATAGAATATGAGTGCAGAAGAGTTGTCCTCACATCACTTAAAATATTGATTGTAGAGTACTGATAATGTGTGCTAGCTTTCTCTTGTCAAAATAGCAACCCCTGGCCTTGTTTCAGTTCTAAGTAATCAGGGTTTATTTAGTTCTAGAGTCCACAGTCCCAACGAGACACAGAAATGGCTTATAAGATAATCTTATAAACTTGATTAGAATTAAAAGTACTATCGTTACTAACCAATATTTAGTTTATCAAATATGTGAGTGGTATGTTGAAAGTATCTCTGTGTTGTGGTTACTGATTCCAACATTTATTACAGGTGTTTAATAATTATTAAAATGTTAGAACTAATAAACAAATACAGTAAAGTTGCAGGATGCAGAATCAACATATGAAAATCAGTTGGGTTTTTATACACTAACAGTGAACTACCTGAAAAGAAAATAATCTCATTTAATCTCATTTATGACAGCATCAAAAAGAATAAAATATTGGCTGGACACAGTGGCTCATGCCTGTAATCCTACCCCTCTGGGAGGCAGAGGCTGGTGGATTGAGCTAACAGGTTCAAGGCCAGCCTGAGCAAGAGCAAGACCCTGTCTCTAAAAATAGCCAGGTACTGTGGCGAATGTCTGTAGTCCTAGCTACTTGGAAGACTGAGGCAAGAGAATCACTTGAGCCCAAGAATTTGAGGTTTCTGCCTATGACACCAGAGCACTCTACCAAGGGCAATAAAGTGAGACTCTGTCTCAAAAGAAAATAAATAAATAAATAAAATATTTAGGAATAAATTCAACCAAGGAGATAAAAGACTCGTACACTGAAAATTACACGTATTGATGAAGGAAATCAAAGACAAATAAATGTAAAGTTATACCACGTTCATGGATTATAAGAATTAATATTGTTAAAATGTCCATACTACTGAAAGTGATCTACAGATTTAATACAGTCTCTCTAAATTATTAATGGCATTTCTCCCAGAAATAGAAAATAATCTTAAAATTCATTGGAGGCTCGGCACCTGTGGCTCAAGTGGCTAAGGCGCCAGCCATGTACACCCAAGGTGGCAGGTTCGAATCCAGCCGGGGCCCGCCAAACAATGATGGCTACAACCAAAAAATAGCCAGGCGTTGTGGCCCTAGCTACTTGGGAAGCTGAGGCAGGAGACTTGCTTGAGCCCAGGAGTTGGAGGTTGCTGTGAGCTGTGATGCCACAGCACTCTACTCAGGGGGACAGCTTGAGGTTCTGTCTCAAAAAAAAAAAAAAATTCATTGGAGACCACAAAAAACACTGAAAGATAATTCTGAGAGAGAACAAAGCTGGAAGTATCAAACTTGCTGATTTAAAAATATATTACAAAACTATTATAATTAAAATAGTACAGTACTGACATAAAAATAGACATATAGACCAATGAAATAGAATAAAGAACTCAGAAATTAACCCACACATTATGGTCAATTGATTTTTGACAAGGATGCTAAGACTTAATAGGGAAAGAACAGTCTCTTCAACAAACAGTGCTGTGATAAGTGGATATCCTGATACAAAAAGAATGAAATTTGACCCTTATCTTGTACCATACATAAAAACCAACTCAAGTTGGATTAAAGAACAAAATGTAAAACCTGGAACTATAAAACTTCTAGAAGAAAACATAGGTGAAGAGCTTCATGAAATTGGGTTTGGTCATAATTTCTCAATATGATATCAAAAGCACAAGCAACTAAAGCAAAACTAGACAAGTAAGATTACATCAAACTGAAGAGCTTCTGCATAGCAAAGGAAACAATAAAATGAAAAGGCAACCTTGGCTTGGTGTCTGTAGCTTAGTGGCTAGGGAGCCAGCCATATACAATGGAGCTGGTGGGTTTGAATCCAGCACAGGCCTGCCAAGCAATAACAACAACTACAACCAAAAAATAGGCAGGTGTTGTGGGGGGTGCCTGTAGTCCCAGCTACTTGGGAGGCTGAGGCAAGAGAATCACTTAAGCCCAAGAGTTTGAGGTTGCTGTGAGTTGTGAAGCCACAGTATTCTACCCAGGGTGACATAGTGAGACTCTGTCTCAGAAAAAAAAAAAAAAAGAAAAGGCAACCTAAAAATAGGATAAAATATTTGTAAATAATACATCTGACAAGGGATTAATGTCCAAAACACACAATGACTTCCTGCAAAGCCTCCAAGATTTCAGTAGACATTTCTCAAAAGAAGAAACATAGTCAACAGGTATATGAAAATGTGCTCAAAAAAAAAAAAAAAAAGGCGCTCAACATCACTAATCATAGGAAAAATACAAATCCAAAACCCATTGAGGTATCACCTCACACTTGTTAGGATGACTACCATTTAAAAAAAAAAGATAAATGTTAGTGAGGGTGTGGAGAAATTGGAACCCTTGTACACGGATGGTGGGAATACAAAATGGGGAACCATTATGGAAAAGAGTATGGTTACCATATGATCCAGCAATCCCCTTCCTGGGTATATAACCAAAATAAGTCAAATAAGAATCTCAAAAAGATAATATGCATTCCCATGTTCATTATAGTATTCACAGCATCCAAGGTATGGAAACAACCTAGCTATCCATTGATTGATGAATAGATAAAATGTGATATATTATATATTTATGTGTGTGTGTGTATTTTGCCACATACACACTGGACTATTACTTAGCCTTTAAAAGGAAGGAAATCTTGCCATATATGACAACATGGATGAACCTGGAGGACATTATACTCAGTGAAATAAGCCAGTCACAGAAGGACAAACACTGCATGATTCCACTTACACAAGGTATCTAAAATAGTCAAACTTGCCTGGGCTCAGTGGCTCACGCCTGTAATCCTAGCACTCTGGGAGGCTGAGGTGGGTGGATTTCTTGAGGTCTGGAGTTCCAGATCAGTTCGAGTAAGAGCAAGACCCTGTCTCTACTAAAAATAGGAAAAACCGAGGCAAGAGGATTGCTTCAACCCAACAGTTTGAGGTTGCAGTGGGCTATGATGATGCCATGGGGCCATGGCAACAGAGTAATCTGCCTCAAATAAATAAATAAATAAATAAAATCAAATAGACAGAAACAGAGAGAAGAATGGTGGTTTGCCAGGACCTGAGGTAGGCAGAAATGGGGAGTTGCTGTTTAATAGCTGTAAAATAAGTTATACAAGAATAGTAAGTTCTAGAAATCTGCTGTAGGACATTAAACCTATGGTTAATACTATATTGTGTACAAAGATGGTTGGCTTGATGCCTGTAGGTAAGTGGTTAGGGCGCCGGCCACATACACCAGGGCTGGTGGGTTTGAACTTGGCTCAGGCCTGCTAAAACAATGACAACTACAAAAAAATAGCTGGGTGTTGTGGCAGGCACCTGTAGTCCCAGTTACTTGGGAGGCTGAGGCAAGAGAATGGCTTAAGCCCAAGAGTTTGAGGTTGCTGTGAGCTGTGATGTCACAGAACTCTGCAGAGGGCAACATAGTGACACTGTCTCAAGAAAAAATAATTTTTTAAGAGGGTAAATCTTATGTTAATTGTTCTTACCACACTAAAAAAAATTATGAAATAGACCAAATAACTTATTGAGGATAATTACACAGAAGACATATAGGGCAGAGGCAAGTAGTAAATGGGGAAAATTCAGGAGGCTTCCAGACATGATTCTGCTAGCCACCTACTTCTGTGACTTTAAGAGGGTTTCTTCATTTTCCCACTTGTGAAATGATGGAGTTGGACTATAACTGGATGATTTCTAATGTTGTCTGTAGCTCCAGCAGTCTCTGAAGTTACATATGAAGCCATATTTATATAACAATGCTCCATTACTTCCAATCTGTCTGTTTCTAAATCCATTTCACAATTCTTCTCTAACAAGGTCTATTTTTCTCTTTGAATCTTATTCTCTTTCAGTCACCATTTTGCATTCTTCTATAAGTCTATGCCATTCTTTTGCCAATCTATCCAATCAGTGCACTTTCTTGGCTTTTCTTTACATTCCCCTGAATACATTGTTTCTAATTTGGGCTACAGGCAAGAACCCTATAATTACCAAGGGGGACTCTGATTATATCTTGAGTTCATTTTTGCCCTTACACAACCCAGCCCCAGGCTCAGTTTAAACATGGCTGCTCTCACTTTTCTTCCTTCAGTTCACTTAATAACTATTTATTTCAGTCTTCACAGCAGTGGGCAAGGCAGATATTGACCCTAACAGACTTGTTTCAACTTCTTTTCATCTACTTTTAGTATCTTTCCTAAGTCTAAGGTGCAAAATCCTAGGATGTTACCAATTAAAACGTCCACAGACCCCAGGTAGGTAACAAAAACAAAGCAAGCCCCAGGTGCAGTGGAGGGCAAGCAAGAAGGAAGGCTAAGCTTGCTCATGTTTTCCAGATGAACTAGAGATCTAGATTTTAAAGTGAAATCTGATTTACTGAATTTCAGTGTCTAATTAAAATATACTTTGAAAACTGCCAAACTGCTATGTGGGCCAGATGAAACATTTTCACTGGCTGAATTTGGCTCTGGATCCTTCCACTGAGGACCTCTGTGAACGCGGTATCACGGAGAAGGGCAAACATCTCTATTGTATCATTGCTCCTAACAACAGGTATCCATGAAACGTTCTTTCCCGTTCTCATGCTTGGTTTCGTCACTCCTTCACTTCATCCAATACTTTACTTACTACATCTTTCATCTTTTTCACTGAGTTTCCTTTTTTTACTCTCATCTTCTGTTTGCAGTAAATGCATGAGGGTAAGGGGTGAGATTGAACATTGAAATGGTGAAGTGAAAATGACTTCTGTTCCTGTTAACATGTGTCTGAAAACTCGTTGGTGCTCCAAAGGCAGAACTCCAGTTCTGCCCAGTTTTGCATGATGCTTTCTAGTTTGGGCCAGAATCAAAAGAAAAATCAACTCGGACTGAAAAGCAGCCGGGCTGAGAGGAGAGACACAGAAAAAGCCAGATGCAAAGGGTAACAGAGAACCAACCTTCTTTCCCCAGGACTGCCTTGCAGCAGCTGTGAAGCGCCATAGCCACCTCCCTCTGAGCCCTCTGAGTGATTACTGCTCTCTTACCAAAGAACCCCAGGTGCACTTCACTATTTTCATTTATTACTGGGGTACCCAATCACTAAATTGTCCCAGCCTCATGACAGTAGCCAATCCCTTGTTAATCCCTGCTTTTCCTTATCCTGCCGCAGAAACAGCATCCAATCCAGAACTGATCCCCGCTCTCCTTGGACCCTCCTCAGATTCCTTTGGCGGGAACACAAACCTTACAAAGCCGGCTTCCACCCCCCTTTTCCAGGGGTATTCCATGCTTCCTCCAATTGACCTCCCTCTGATTTTAAGTCTGATGTTATCAGACTATAGGCTTCTTTCTGGTGGCCTTTTGGTTCATTTGGCTTTAACCGTCGTATCAGGATCTTTAATAGATCACGTTTCATGGTCTCTGCTTAATCTCCCTCTGAGCTGTTTAGATATACAATTTTTAATAGCTAAAAACAAAGACAAATGCCTTCTAAAATTGTCCCATAACCCCACTGTAGTAAGCAACACCCCCCATATCGGCCCTATAATATCCTTTTTAAAATGGCATTAGTCATTTTATCGGGTTTGCTTCTCAGCGAATTCAGGTCTGAATTCTTGGGTTCTATCAAAAAGGAGCAGATGGCCATGTGTGGGTTTTGAGCTCGTAAATTTTTTATGTGGTAGTAATTCAAGACCAATGAGGGCTGGTTGGGACCGTTTTAAAAAGGCTCCTCTAGGAGGGAGCCCCGAATTGTATCGGGTTTTTTGGATGACCCCCGGAGGCACAGGTTGTGGGGTGACCTTTTGGAGCGTGGAGGGCAGGGGTGCTTCTTTCGCCTTCTGGAACTCCACGTGACAGTCCCAACCTTCCCCCAGGGTCTTCTCCGCCGGGGTCTCTGAAGTGGGCTCGGGGAGCAGGAGAGCTGGGAGTGTGGGCTGGGGCGGCCTGGGCTGCCCAGACTTCAGCTGTGCGGCTCCGCGGCTCCGTGCACGCCCCGCGCGGCCGCGAGGATTCCGGAGCGGACGTCTCCCCGCAGCGCCCGCGGGGCAGCCAGGGGCGCACATCTGCCTGCGGCCCGGGACCCGCCCCCGAGCTGCGGCGCCCACGCCCTAAGCGGTCGGCCGGCCCCGGCGCAGTGCAGCACAGCGCGCTCTCGTGCGGGGCCGGGCCGCGCTTACGCGCACGCGCGAAGAAAGCCCTCGGAGGGGGAGGGGGCGCAGGGGGCGTCGCGGGGGCAGCGGAGGAAGGAGGCGGCTGCGTCGCCTCTGGCGGGGCTCGCGCTCGCGCTCGCCCTCCGCCTTGCCCGAGCCCCGCGAGGGTGAAACGCTTTCTCCCGGCATGCAGCGGGAGGAAGGATTTAACACCAAGATGGCGGACGGCCCGGATGAGTACGATACCGAGGCGGGCTGTGTGCCCCTTCTCCACCCAGAGGTGAGGGGCCGCGCCGAGCGTATTCCTCGCCCTGTGGCTCTCCAACCTTTCTCCTCCGGACTTGCCGAGGGCAGTGGCCCACGTGTGTGGGGCAGTGGGACGTGCCGAAGTTGGGGAGGGTGGGGAGGCGAATCCAGGCCCGAGCGCAGCTGCGAGCGGATAACGGGGGAGGAGATAGCGGGGCGGGCCCGACCGGGGCGGGCTCTGGGACGCAGTCCCTGGCTGTGCCAGGAGGACAGAGGTGGAGATGGTTTGCTCGGTCCCCGCGCAGCTTGTAGGTGCAGAGGCGGCGGGCGGCCTCGTGCTGTTTTGGAATTGCAGCTTAGCCCCTAGTCCTGCTCCAGGGTCGGGAGCAAGGAGGAAGCCCGTCAGGTTTTGATTTCTTCTTTCCTTCTCCAGGGTGAATGACGGTATCTGTTCCTTCCCTTTAGCTCACTAGAAGGGGACAGTTTCTTGGGCATAGTGATATCCTTGCAGGTTATGCCATAGGCATCATCTCGGGGCACCTTGTGTCCTTTGTCCTTTTTTGAGCATTTGTCCTTAAGCGATTAAAAAGGTAGGTCAAAACTTTTGGGAATAGACCCATGCACACATTAGCTTGTCAAAGTACTGTTTTTTTAGGAGCCAGGGGAGGTCAGTGCAACACGTTTCCCGTCACAACTTGAGTATCTTCTTTTGGAAGTAAACAGTGCCCGGCTCCAGGATCGGTCACATTCTGCACTTGTTTACCTCCCGGTTACATGTCGTTGAGCTAGTGCTAGTTAAGGCCTGGAAGCAGTTCTTGATACATTCTGGTTTGTGATCTATGGATGGGGCAGCTGAAACTACAGCTTCCTGATAGTTTTTATGAGGTTGAGGGATGAAGACAATCTTGTGTTGTGGAGTGAACAAACATGGAAGTCTCTCTACCTGGTTTCTTTGCATTAGAATGATTCTATTTCTGGATTTTGGTTTAATAGCATGCTCCAGTAAATGTAAATAAGGACAATCACCTCTCATATGTTAGTACTCAACTACCCTCCCGTTTATCACTTTGGTTTATCAAAAACAGATGGGTTAATTTCTCAGAAACAAATGGCTGGGCCTGTCTCAATAGAAAAGACTACTCTGGACTTCTGACCAACAGAAACTGTAGAGTAACTAAACATTTTTTTGACCAAGTGGTAGCATTGTCAGAACTGGCATTAAAGACTTCTCTTTTGGTTCACACTTAGGCCCTAAAAATATGTCAAGAAGTAGACAAAGTTTTCAGATGATGCCTTGGAAGTGCTGCTAAGGAATTTTTCTACCATGTTTCCCTGAAAATAAGACACTGTCTTATATTTGTTTTTTACCAAGAAGACACACTAGGGCTTATTTTCAGGGAAATTTTTTTTTTTTTTTT
>NW_003852402.1:40894165-40909446 GCF_000181295.1 Otolemur garnettii | reverse complement strand
GCAAGTGGGAAAGGCTGGGAGAAAGGAGCTGTGGCAGATAAAAGGTATTGCAGTCTTCCTTACCACTCCACGCGGAAATGCATGCCCATCACTAGGTCTTATTATTGAAGTAGGGCTTATATTGAACAAATGCATAGAAATCCTGCTAGGGCTTATTTTTTGGGTAGGTCTTATTTTTGGGGAAACACAGGAGTAATCTGTTCCTTTGAAAATATTTCAAACACATAATATTCTATGTATTTTAACATACTATTCTTAATAAGCATTTGCTTTGTAAAATAGTATTTTGTTTGCTCTATTGTAAGAATAATTAACCAGACATTGGTGTAATAGAGTGGTCAGTAATAGGCTTGAAGTTTAGAGACCAGTCTTCAGCTTGTCAGTTCATGGATAGGATTTTACTAGACAAAGCAACCATCTCCTCATTAAAAAAGTGGGAATTGGAGTTAATGATATATACCATCCCTTTTTACCCAACAAGCAAAAGTCTGATTAGTTTAAGTGCTTTGGATCTTAAGTTTATAATCACATGGCTGAGGTCATTCTGCATTTCCCTCCCTGCCTGCCTGCCTGCCTGCCTCCTTCATTTCTGTCTGCGCCTGGTGCAGACCTGGTATAGTTTTGCCACTCCTAACAGTGTGTTCTTGGACAACATATTTCTCTGAGTTGCCTCATCATTTATAATAATGGGATGGGATGAAAATATTTAGTGAAGATTAAGTGAGATAATATATTTTTGTTGTCTAAGTAAGCCGTGTTTTTAGTTTTTAGTCTCTTTTAGAAAGAAACCCATTTTGTCTTGGTGAGCAATGAAATCCTACTACCTTTAATTACTTTTTGAAGAGAACATAGACTTTTGGGTCAAACAGACTTGAATTCCAGTTCTAAATCTTAAATAACTACCTAAGGGACTTGAGACCAGTACTTTACTTCTTTAAGCCTCCGGTTTGTTCCTCAGAAAGTGGAAATGTTGCTGAATTTACAGGACTGAAAGGGATTAGGTGAGACTGTATTGTATATTGAAGTTGAAGAGCTGGCATTTTGTAGGTGCTCTGTTAATGTGATTTCTTTCTTCTTTACCAGAAAGAGGGAAGTGTTATATGTTTATTTTGGTTTTGGTGAATGATTTAAAACTGAATGTGGGTTTTAATTGAGTGGAATTAAGATCTTGAAGGAACAAGATTTATTTTACTTTTTAATCTTCGGATTTAACACTGTCACAGAAATAGTTCCTCACTAAATATTTGTTAAACAGCTGAATTACTTGTAGGATAAAGAAATGAGCCATTGCTTAAATCTCTCGTTAGTATGCAAACTGCCTACTGTTAAAATCTTAGGATTATGCAATTAGATGGTAAATACTTTGTAAGAGGTATTTGTGGGAGGAGAACCTTACTTTTTAATGAATTAAATAATTCATTCACTGAGTTAGTCATTTAAACATTTGTTTATCATGTTTGGGTCAGGCATTGTGCTGGACTCTGTGTGAGATGGCAGGATTTTTTTTTTTTTTTTTTTTTGGTACATTCAGTGAGAGACATTGTAGGATGCTGGTTAAGAGCCAGAACTGTGGTGTCAAACCAAGAAATGTAGGTTCTGCCACTTTTATCATGGTCAAATTACATTTTCCTCATTTGTAAATTTGAGTTGTAGGTGCCTACTTTTCACAATTATTGCTTGTATTCGTTAGGAAAATGTTTATAAAGCACTCATCACAGATCTAGGCAGGAGGCTGCCAAGCAAATCAAACCTTCTAAAGGCCCTGGCATATAGTAAATACTGAAAGAGAAGCTGCGATTACTTTATTTTCTGTTAAAATAGGTGATTTTTTTTTTTTTGTATTATCATAATGGAAGAAATTAAAGGCTCTTTGGAAAAAGATGAACTGATTATCAAGGGGTTAGGGCGCTAATCCTAGCTCTGTGACCTTGAGCTAGTAGATATTTAACTGCTCTTAGTTTCTTTGGTTTTAAATAGAAACAAAACCAGATGATTTCTAAGATTTCTTCAAAATTGAGTTGTGACTTTTTCAAGATTATCAATTTATGTACCTGTTCACTAGGTACATACACAGTGTTAGGTTATATGGGTTAAAGTAAAATGGAAAGGGCAGCATATATTTTCCAGAAGGTAATGTTCTAGTTGGGAAGTTACACATGAAACACTTGACAGAATTCAAGTAAGTGCCAAATTGAGTAGTATCAGATTCCTGTCATTTAGAATCATTAGAAAAAAGACTTCAGTAGAGGAACAGAGACCACGTGTTGGTCTCCTGGTCCAGCAGACTTGCGTCACCAGTCTTCCATTTTGCCTGCTGGTACATCCTCAGTAAGTTGTCTGAGTTCTTTCGTGGAATGAGATCACAATACCCTCTTCTGCCAGACTATTGTAGGGTTTCTATTTCAGAAAGATCTGACTCAGAGCTTTGAACTGGATTACCTAATAGACTTTCATCTCTTGCATTCTTCCTTTTTTCTTAATTTTAAAATTTCCGCTACTACTGTTTTTCTTATTTTTCTCTGTCTTTTCAATGGCAACATTTTAGATTGTGCATTTATTTTATCCATACTCATGTCTAATGATTTCATTGTTTGGATATTAAACTGAAGTTACTACTATGACTACTCTCTTCACAGATTTCATGAAGTCTATTTTTTGAAGCATTTCTTTAGTGAAAATGATTTTCCCTTCATTATCTTTTTTTTTTTGCCCTATTATGTATTTAGAGATACATCTTTGTACATATATATGTGTATATAAATTATTTATTTTCAGAAGCAGATGGAAAATTACTTTGAAAGTTATTTTTTCTTCTGATAGGTTACAGGGAACTCTTCTCAAAGCACCTCTTTTTGAATTCTTTAGGATCTGATGCCTTTTTAAATTCAGGAAAAATACTATAGATCATATGATTTAGATTTTTAAAATTATATCTTGGGTATAATAACCATTGAGTCAATAAATAAAGTACTACTAACTGGTAACCTCACAGGTTGTGGCAAAGCTGAAGTTGAAAATTACCAACATAGAGAACTAAAACATTGTATTTGGTTTTGAGAAATGCTGTTTTCCTCTTTTGGCTTCTTTGTTTTATTTTGCTTGCAATTTTTATTTAATTTGAGAGAATCATCTAAGAAGTACTTATTAAGAGTGGACCCTGGAGTGAGTAGATGTAAGAGCATGTAGGTTAAAACTGTGAATGATGGTGTTAGGATGCTCGGGTGCCAATGCCAGTTCTACTCCTTTCTAGCTGTGTGACCCGGACAAGTTAGAGGAGTCTCTGTTTCCAATTTTCCAAACTAAAATGGGGATATAATAACACCTACTTTCTGAATTTGTTGTGAGGATTAAATAATATAAGCTATATTCCTTGTCTGGCACCTAAACAATAAATGTAAGCTATTAATACTGTGGTAAGCAGTGGTATCTCAAATAGATAAATCAAGCAGTAGTAGTGTGGGTATATCATATATGGAGGCAACCAACTGGCTCATTATTTAATAATACTATTCATTGATTGTTCTGGGGATTGAGGAGAGAGTATAGGCAGAGGACTTTTTTACTATAAACTGCCATCCCAGCCCCCCCTCCACCCTGTGCCCAATTTGTCATTTTGTTTTTGGAGACAGAGTCTCACTTTGTCATTCTGGGTAGAGTGCCATGGCATCATAGGTCACAGCAGCCTCAAACTCTTGGGGTCAAGTAATTCTCTTGCCTCAGTCTCCCGAGTAGCTGGGACTACAGGCGCCCGCCACAACACCTGGCTCTTTTTTTTGTTGGCAGTTGTCATTGCTGTTTTAGCTGGCTAGGGCTGGGTTTGAACCTGCCACCCTTGGTATATGGGACTGGTGCCCCACCCACTAAGCCACAGGTGCTGCTACTTATCTCTATTCTTATGAAAAAAAATAATCCTCTTTTGAACTGAAGACAGAAGATGCTTGTTTTGGTTAGTATCCTCTGGTTGCAAATGTCAGCAACCCTGTTGAAACTTGCTTGGGCAAAAAAGGGAATTTACTGTCTCAACCCAAACTCAGGGAGACAGGGAGGCAGTTGGATCAAGGACAGCAAGAATCTGAGCTGAGAATGCCACCAACATTGTCCTTTTCATTTCTCTTTCTTCCCTTTCTGCTTCATTTTCTCCTCATGGAAAGCAGTTTCCTTGTAGTGAGGTCATGGATGCCAGCATTTTTTGGGTCATATCTATCTCAAATCTCTACTAACCATTAGAGAGGGATTGCATATCTTTTCTGATTCCACACTGAAGAGTGGCATCAGGTGGTCCTGATTTAGATTATGTGTCCATTCCTATGATTGTGGGGCTAGCGCTGTAATTGGCCAGGATCACTTGGGTGGTAGACTTGGGGGGAGGAAGAGATTGGCAGACAGAACTATTTGTCTTCTAAATTCTACGTGAAGAACTGTTTATTTGTTTTGTTTCCAGCCTCTTTTTTTTTTAAAACATACTTTAAGTGATTGTTGTGATTACATTGAACTCAGTTATTTTTCACAATAAATATTTTCGTTGGAGTACTGAGTTCTTTGTGAATACAGGTAGTCCCCAGTTTACAAATGAGATACGTTCCTGTAGGTTTGTTCTTAAGTTGAATTTGTAGGTAAGTAAGTTGGAACAGCCTCTGTAAGTGCAAGAGTCATATAGTCACATGTTTGCAACTTGGGGACTTACTGTAATAGCTTCCGCTTGTGTGAGTTGTATGTAAGTCTGAGGTTTGTAACTCAGGTACTGCCTGTAATCTAGACCAGGAATTGACATCTCTTTTCCTGTATGAGGACAGAGAGCAAATATTTTCAAGTTTGTGGACCATGTGGTTTCTGTAGCAACTACTCTGCAGTTGTTGTGTGAAAGCTTTCATAAACAACATGGAAATGATGGGTGTGCTGTGTTCCAGTAAAACTTTATCAGTAAAATCAGGTTGTGGGCCAGGTTTAGCTCATGGGCCATAGCTCATTGCCACCCCTTCCTTGATTTAGACAATACATAGAAACTCCAATAGGAAATTTTTGTTAAGTATGTGATATCTCAACCCATTGGATTCTATTAATTTCTGGTATGTAGTAATAATAACTTTCTCAGAACTGGATTTATTTAGGAGCTGGGTTGAGTGAAGTAGGAAATATATGAATGTGTATATTAGAATCCTGTGGGGACTTTGTTAGAATACGCATACTTCCATAAATAACACTTCAGAGTTTCTGATTTAATATATGGATTTATGGCATGCATGTTTTGAAAAAGTATCTGAAGCAATTCTGATAGACACTCCTATGCTTTATCCTCTCTACCATCTACTTGAAATGTGGGGAAAGTTGTATTAGAGAAGAGAGAAGGAAGCTAACTTGACATTTACTGTGTGAGTGCTTTGAATGTGATCTCCTTAATCTCATAGATGATGATGTAGTAATTGCTAACAGTTATCAAATTGTAATTATGAGGTAGGCACTGAACTAAACAATTTTACATATACATTCATTTAATTCTCACAATTTTTTATGCCTATTTTAGAAATGAGGAAATGGAAGCATAGGAAGGTTAAGTAACTTGCTGGTGACAGAACCGAATTTCAATCCAAGTTACCCGTTTTTATAGCACGGTACAGTGTGATAGAGATGATAAAGAATTGGTGGTTACAAATGTCCTCACTTATGTTTTTTAAAAAATTAAAAAGAATTTTTTTTTGAATAGACTTTTTAAGTGCAGTTTAGTTCATAGCACAATTAAGCAGAAAGTACTGAGGGCTCCTGTATATCCACCACCCCTTTCTTCCCTGTGATGAGGATGTAGGTGCCAGCACAGTTTGATTTCTTTGGCCATATGTCTCACGTCTTCACCAACCATTAGAGAAGGGCTGCCTCTCTTCCTGTATTTCAAGAGTGGCGTTGGGCAGTCTTGACAATGTGTCCACTGCTGTGACCAGGGTATAGCCCTCCTTTGCTGTGAATATTCTGGACCATGGTGGTGCACTTGTTACAGTGGATGAACTTACATTTGATGCATCATTATCATTCAAAGTCCATCATTATCATTTGAACTGTTTATATTAGGGTTCACTCTGGTTTGATACATTCTGTGGTTTTTAACGTGTATAATAATGTGTATTGGCTTGGCGCTTGTGGCTCAAGTGGCTAAGGCACCAGCCACATACACCTAAGGTGGTGGGTTTGAATCCAGCCTGGGCCCACCAAACAACGACAGCTGCAACCAAAAAATAGCTGGATGTTGTGGAGGGTGCCTGTGGTCCCAGCTGTTTGGGAGGTGGAGGACAATTTGAGGCTCTGTCACAAAAAAAAAAAAATAATAATAATATGTATCCACCATTATATTGTCACACATAGTACCTCCACTGCCATAAAAATTCACTGTGCTTTCTTATCTGTCCCTCCCCCAGTCCCCGGCAGCCATCTTTTTACTGTCTCCAGAGTTTTGCCTTTTCTAGAATGTCATTTAGTTGGAATCATTCAGTATGTAACCTTAAGATTTGCTGCTTTGACTTAGTAATATTCATTTATGGTTTCTTTGTGTCTTTTCATGGCTTGGTAGCTCCTTTTTAGCACCAGATAGTCTTTCATTGTCTGGATGTACCGCTGTTTACCCATTCACCTAGTGAAGGATGTCTTGGTTGCTTCCAAGTTTTGCTCATTTACTTTTCACAATAGTTCTGCAAAATGTGAAATGAACTGTTCACAGATTGGGAGACAGGCTTAGCTTAGGTGAAGTAACTTGTTCAGGTTTCCATCATTTGTTTTAGAACTGAACTCTGACTCCCAAACCCATATCTTCCTATGTAGACTTTGCCATGTAAATTAGTAGGTTGTAACATAATTTACTTTTTACTCATTTTTTTACTATCTATTATTGTCAATTCTTTTTGTTACTAAAGGGGTGGATTCATTTTTGGCAGCTGTTCTGAGGCCACTTCTTTTAGTAACCCTTTGACTTGAAATAATAAAACTCCTTTCTAAAATTTTCTTTAATTCAGTTTTCCCCCCACTTAGTATAAATTACTAAAGTAAAAGACACTTTCATTACTTCTTTGAAAGGAGGCAACTTTCCTTGAAATAACCCTAGGTATAGATGGGGTTGGGGTTGGATGTTTTCAGTATAAATATGTGGCAGTAGCTGTTGAGAGGGCAGGTAGTGCTGGCTTAATTTGTGGGCACCTCAAGTTCAAACCTTTTTGAAGAGTCCACTGTATTATTTGTTAATCTCTTCTAAAGATTTGTTGCTGGACCCATTCTCCTACAGTTAGTAACTATGATCTTGGGCATATTAATCTGGCTGCCCCAGTTTTCTTATCTAGAAAAGGGGATGATAATAATAGCACCTACCTCTTAGGGTCCATATAAGATTAAAGTGAATTAGTATGTTAGTATGCCATATATATATATATGATTTTTTTGCAATTTTTTTTTTTTGGCGGGGACTGAGTTTGAATACTCCACCTCCAGCATATGGGGCCCGTGCCCTACTGCGTTGAGCCGCAGGCCCACCCAAGTATGCCATATTTTGTAGATTTTAACATGTATATATTTTAATATCTCTGAAAATGGGATTTGTGACGTAGAGTTAATGGTGCCTGTTGCTTTGACTAAGTTGCAGTAGTGATTAGTTGTCACTGCCTGTGCACGGGCTGTCTTTGTGGTTATTCCCGATGGCATGGTACCTGCAACCTCCACTTCAGTTTGCAGTCCGCTTAAGGACACTTAAAAAAGGAGCATGATTCCTAGTTGTTTCTGAAAACTGGTGGTAACTTTTGGTAAGATCAAGAAAATCATCAAAATTTGTGGAATGTGTCAGTAGCTTGGAAGGAAATCCAGCGATAAAAGTCACAAAATCCTGTAAGAAAGACTGTATGCCAGTGTTCTTGGTGACTCATAAACAATATTGTGATGAAAAAAACATGGGGATCGGCAAGTCTAAGTTGAACATGATTCAGAAGACAGAGGCTAAGCTTGGATGTGAAATAGTTTTAGCAATACAGTAACTGACTGATTTCTCTACTTTTGTTATATCCAAAAGAGTGATATATGATGAAAATATGTCTGTAAAAGATCTTTCAATTAGTATAAACAATCCTCCAATTTGCATAATAACAATTCAGATTGCTAAGAAAGCAACGAATTGTAGTTCAGTTGGCAGTGTTTCTTACTTAGAGGCAAATATAGTAGTGGTGCGTCTTACAATCAGCAGTTTTGATTCTGTGAAATTCTGTCTCTGAATAAAATTTAGAATAGTACCTTGCAAAATAGTTAAGAGTTTGCTATTATTTGTTTTGTAACATTTACTTTATTTCCATAATTTAAGATTATGAGAGCTCCTATATGCCAGTTAATCCTGTTTTTACTGGGGAGATTTTATCTCCACATGTAGTTTCACTGAAATTACATTAAACTTCATTTATAATTCTGTAAATATAATCATAAATAAATTATAGGTAGTGTTTGCTGTGGAAATTTTGCTTTCTGTCTGAATGCCAATAATAGATCAGACTCTTCCACCTGTTTATGTCAGTTACATTAGTTAAATTAATTTCAGAAGCCCCCATTATTTAAACTTTTTTTTTCTTATTTCTGTCTTTTTGTCCTGTGGATAATATTTTCTGAGTGTAATGAAGTCCAAAAGAAAAAAGGGGTGCACTTATACCAAAAAAAAAAAAAATAGATAAAACTAAAATCTAGCAATGTAGCATAGCAGATCAAATATTAACTTTACTATTATTTTCCTGACATCTGATTTATTCTGTATTGTTGAATAGTTTAGGAATTTTCAAAGTATCAGAAATTTAAGTCTCAGCATGGGATTTTTAGCCTTAAAAAAAGTGACATGTGATTATTTTTAAAAATTAAAAAGTACAGAAGGTGAAAGTCCCACTTTTCCCCACCCCCAGCAGACACAGATTTCTCTCCTCGAAGGTAACCATTACATTTCGGTACACTTAAATTTTCTAGGCATATACATTTAAATGTATAATATATATGTTTATGTGTATTTCTTTCTTTTCATTACATAAATGGTATTATGTGTTATAAAATGTGTTTTTATTTTGCATATAGATTGGACATAGTTTTATTTTAGCACATATTGATGTTTCCCATTCTTATAACGTCTAGACCTGCATTAAAATTAATTAAAAATGAGTAAAATTAGAAATTCAGTTTTTTAGTGATCCTAGTAAATATTCAACCTTGTGGCTAGCCATGTTTTAGGCAGCACAGAATTATGTAGCATGACTATCCTTGCAGAAAGTTCTTAGACAACATTGGTTTGGAGACAATTTTTAAAAAAAATCTATATGTATTTAGAAAAATTTTTCCTGCAGAACTGTGTTTTTTTGTTTTGTTTTGTTTTGTTTTTTTGAGAGACAGAGTCTCACTTTGTAGCCCTCGGTAGAGTACCATGGTGTCATAGCTCATAGCAACCTCAAACTTTTGAGCTTAAGTGATTCTCTTGCCTTAGCCTCCCAAGTAGCTGGGACTACAGGTACCTGCCACAATGCCTGGCAATTTTTAGAGATGAGGTCTCACTCTGGCTCAGGCTGGTCTAGAACCTGTGAATTCAGGCAATACACCCACCTAGGCCTCCCAAGTGTGGGGATTACAGACATGAGCCACTGCACCCAGCCCTTGCAGCACTTTTTCATTGAGGCATATTTAGGATAAATTGTACATTTAAAAAAAATAGCACATATTTTAAATGTTAAAGTTAAGTTCACAACTTTTCTTTATTTTATTTTATTTTATTTTTTTGTCGAGACAGAGTCCCACCCTGTGCCCCGAGCAGAGTGCGGTGGCTTGGTAGTTCACTGCAACCTCAGACTTCTGGCTTGTGCGCATCCTGCTGCCTCAGCCTCTGGAAGCTGTTGGGATTACAGGTGCTTGCCGAGGCGCCTGGCTGGGTTTTTCCATTTTTTTCATGAGTCGGGGTCTCACTTTAGCTCAGGTGAGTCTTGAACTCCTGAGCTCCAGCGATTCTCCCTCCTTAGCCTTCCACAGTGCTGGGATTACAGGCCTGAGCCACTCTGCCCGGCCACAACTTTTCTTTACATTAAACCCCTTTTTTTGAGACAATGTTTTTATATTAGCCTGGCTAAAGTGTAGTGGCATCATGATAGCTCACTGCAACCTCAAGCAGTCCTTCTGCCTCAGTTTCCATAGTAGGTGGGACCACCGAGACCACCAGCTAATTCTTCTATTTTTTTGTAGAGATGGGTTCTCTTGCTCAGGTTGGTCTCCAGTTCCTGGCCTCAAGCAAGCTTTCCACCTAGGCCTCCCAAAGTGCTAGGATTACAGGTGTGAATCACTGCACCAAGCCTAAACTTTTTTTTTTTTTTGCAGTTTTTGGCTGGGGCTGGGTTTGAACCTGCTACCTCGGGCATATGGGGCCAGCGCCCTACTCCTTTGAGCCCCAGGTGCTGCCCCAGGCCTAAACTTTTTAAAATAAATTGTAGGTTCACATGCAATTATAAGAAATAATATAAGAGAAATCATGTGTACACTTTACTTAGGTTGTTTCTCTGGTAACACTTTGTAAAATTATAGCATAACATTACAACCAGGAGGTTCTTATTGATACAGTCAAGCTACAGAACATTTCCATTACCACAGGGTCCTTCCTATTGCTCTTTCATATCCATTTGGTTATCCTTCTAGTTCTCATCCTCTTAACCCTTGGCAATCACTAATTCTATTTTTCATTTCTGTTTTGTAATTCTGAGAATGTTATGTAAGTGGAATCATGTAGAATGTAACCTTACGGGGTTGGCTTTTCTCATTCAGCATAATTCTCCAGAGTCATCAGGTTGTAGAGTGGCTCAGTTCATTCTGTTTGTTACTGACTAGTGTTCCATGCTGTAGATGTACCGAGGTTTGTTTACAACCGCAGTTCATACATTGAAGGTTGTTTCCAGTTTTTGTTATTATGAGTAAAATTCCTTTAAACATTTGTGTATAAGTGTTTATGTCAACATAAATTTTCATTTCTCTGGGATAAATGCCCAGTAGTGCAATTACTGGGTTATATGGTAGCTGTATATTAATGTCTAAAAAACTGCCAACGTGTTTTTCAGAGTAGCTGTGTACTTTAAAGATTCCTGCCAGCAGTGTATGAGTGATCTTATCCCTGTGTATGTGTTTTTGTGTTGTCACTTTGTTCTGATTTCTGTTGTTACACAAATCTGTTACCAAATCTTTCTAATTGGGTCTTAAGGTCTCTCCAGAGAGTGGCCATAAAGCCAAGCACTCGTGTCCTCTAGGAGGGCCTGGAGTAGGGTGGGGTTAGGTTCTGTAGTGTATGTGTCAGGTGAGACACTTGAGAAAATGAAACCTAAATGAGGGAAACAAGAAGTTTATTACTCATAGATCCCAGCAAGTTAAAATGGTTAAGATTAAGGAAAGAAGGCCAGGCGCAGTGGCTCAGCCTGTAATCCCAGCACTCTGGGAGGCTGAGGCAGGTGGATTTCCTGAGCCCAGGAGTTCAAGACCAGTCTAAGCAAGAGTGAGATCCTGTCTCTAAAATAGCTGGGTGTTGTGGTGGGCACCAGTGGTATCTGCTGCTTGGGAGGCTGAGGATTACTTGAGCTCAGGAGTTTGAGGTTGCAATGAGCTGTGACACCATGGTACTCTACCCAGGGTGGGCAAAGTAAGACTATGTCTCAAAAAAAAAAAAAAAAGGTTAAGGAAGGAAGTGAAGAGCTGCAGGGTAGAAGAAAGAGGGGACATCTGTGGAACTGTGCTTCATTAAGGTGCGTCCCTGTCATCACTAGGCTTTCCTGTGGGGGTTATGGACTGGCTGCTTTGAAGAGGGAGCTTATTTACATTACATTAAGTCTGGTGTCCTGCCTTTCTGGGACGCAGTTGGTACTGTGGCCAGGATTTGTGTTTGGGCTGCTGGTGAGAACAATTGCCTGTGGTTTGGGAGGGAAGTGAGGGTGGAGGGAAGGTGAGTTATCAGTCCAACTAAGAGATATATTAAAACTAGTCAGAATTTTAGAGTTGAAGGGTAAAATTGAGAATTACTCTCAAGTGAAATACTAAATTGGACATGTTCTGTACTGCAAGGGTGTCACTCATGCTCAAGTGAACATTTCTACCCAAATACAATGTTAATGTATTCTCTGGATTATAGTTGAATGTGGATGATTTAACAACTCTATATACTGGAAAAACACTAAAGAACTTTTGTATTAAAAATAGAGAAAAGAATACAAGGACATAAAGATACATTTTAAATACTATTTTTCAGAGTCACATTTGATGTTTTTACCAATTCCATAGGCCACGGAAATGAAAAAATTTTTTTTCTTTTTTTGCAGATTTGATTGCTTCTTAGACTATTCAAAGAGATTATCTAAAATCAGAGGTTATATATTAACATTGTAGCCAGGTATAAGATACATCTGTGAATATTAATCATAAAACCATGTAGTAGTTGTAACCACCCTCAAAATAAGATGAAAATGATGTATGTGGATCATTTTGCATGCTACTTACCAAAATAAATAACTCAGAATTGTATTAGTCACTATGAGCTAGGTTTTGCTACAGAAGCAGCCTTAAAATTTTTGTGGCTTAGCTGGGCCCAATGATACACACCTATAGTCCCAGCTACTTGGGAGGCTGAGACAGGAGAATCCTTGAGCCCTGGAGTTTGAGGCTATAGCGTTCAGTGATTGAGCCTGTGAATAACCACTGTACTCAAGCCTGGGCAACGTAGCAAGACTCCGTCTCTTTAAAAAAATGGAATATTCCATGTTGCACATATGTTGTGATTTGAATATAGCTGTTCTGGACAATTAATCTCTACTTTCAGAACAATTATCTCTACTTTCAAGAGGCTTGCCGGTCTCCACAGTGGAGGGAAAGAGAGGCTGGAGATTGCATATTGGCTTTGCTTTGAGACAGAGTCTCACTCTGTGTCTCTGGGTAGAGGGCCATGGCGCGTGTCATAGCTTACAGCAACCTCAAACTTCTGGGCTCAGGCAATTGCCTTGCCTCAGCCTCCCAAGTAACTGGGACGACAGGTACCCACCACAATGCTGGCTTGTTTTCAGAGACGGGATCTCACTCTTGCTCAGGCTGGTTTTGAACTCCTGAGCTCAAGCAATCCACCTGCTGTGGCCTCCCAGAGTGCTAGGATTACAGGTGTGAGCAACTGTGCCTGGCCCTGCATTTTGGCTTTTAAACCAGTTCTCTGAAAGCAGTAGGTTCCTTTTATTAGTATTCCATTGATTAAAAATCACTTGATCAATCACCTGGACAAACTACCTTTCAGAAGGCCAAAGGTGTGCAATCCAGTCATGGACTAAGAAGAGAACTGGAATTACTTGATGAATAGAGCTAATGACTGAGGAAATACTTAAATATGAAAAATGAAGACCAAAAATGTCCAAGGAAAACACATGTAGAACGTCCATAGTTGACCACCTTCTTAAGTTGACCTGATTTTCATAGACTGGACAGGCACCATGTGTACATTATCGGTACAGTAGGCCTAGTCCGTTGTGTGGACCACCTTCATATGTCGCCGTTCAGTTCCTTTGGGTGTCAACTTACAGAGGTTCTACTATATCTAAAGTTGAAATTGCAAGTTTAAATAGGGGAGAATTTTAAAATAAGACGCCAATGAATTTATGGAGAAATAGATTGCTGGTGGGATTATAAATCCTTTTGCCAAACAATTTAGATATATCAAGAACCTTAAAAATATTCACTTAATTTAAGAATCCCTGTTCAGGAAGTTTAGATAGAAGAAATATTAAACAACTAAAGAAAGTCTTTATTTTTTTGTTTCATTTACAGGCATTACTCTTAGGCCAGGTGCTGTTCTAAGCACTGGGGGTACAGAATGATTAAGATAGAGTTCCTGTCTTGTCATAGTTTATAGTCTAATGGTGAAGAGAATATTAGGGGTAGACATTGAAGAGGAATGCCTAAGATAACACTTGAGTTTAGTTATTAGGACTTCAGCAATTAGGAAATGTTTCTGAACATTTCAAAATATTGGTCTATGCAGTGGTTCACAGCAGTACTTATAAACCTGTGTGTAATGGCTTGAGGGAGATGTAAAGGGGAAGAATATAAAGTATATGAGTACTATGATTACAGACTAAAAATACATAAACATTTGGGCAAACAAAGATTTTATAGAAGCATGGAAAGAAATTTGCAAAACATGAGGTTGGAATAAAAACAACATTTCTTCCTTAAAACACTTCATTCTAAACTTTAGAACTTCATTCTAAAAATGAAAAGAAAAACATGAGACAAATCCCATTTGAAGGTCATTCTATGAAATACCTGACTAGTCACGACCACATAAATGGTCACGTGAGACATGGATTGACAGTACACGCTGCAAGAGGTGAGGCTAACCATAGGTGCAGGATAGCACTGAGCCCTTCTCACAGAGTCCTTTTATTGGTGTTTAATCCTCTGTAGCTAGTTATGATCAGAATTGTCATCAAAAATAAGGAAAGTCAGAGAGACATGTTGTCGCAGCCAAGAGGAGCCTAAGGATACGTAACAACTAAATGTCACATGTGGGACAGATGTCCTGGATGGGATCCTGGGACAGAATAAAGGACATTGTAAAAAAAACTAAGGAAATACGAAGAAAATATAGACTCCAGTTAAAATACTTTATCAACATTAGTTTATTAATTGTAACAAATTATACTGCGTAGGTGTAGGGAATATGGGAACTATCTCTGCATTGTTTGGGTGGGGGTTTTTTTTGCATTGTTTTTGTAGATCTAAACCTTTTCTAAAAAATTAAAATTTATTTTTAAAAAGATAGGGAAGAAACCTAGAGGCATTTGCTTAAATGTTCACCAAATGTATTTTATACATATTGTTACCAATATGTGTATACCTTTGGATTAATGTTAGAAGGAAATAAAGTGAAAACCAGTTTTTAAAGAGGCTAGAAGTTGATGAACATTTTCCTAGTCTAAAAATTTCCCTTATTGTCATCCTGTCAAACTTGTTGGAAGCAAGAAGTTTTGATAGTTTGGATTGAGGCAGTGATAGTACTATTGCATAAATAGCACCTATATCTCAAGTTGCAGCTATTCATTAGAACCAACAATCATATACTAGTAGCTAGGGACGGGACCACAGCACAATACATATTATGAAGAAGCTGGTGTATACTAAGAAAAGTGGTTTCCATTATATATTCCTAATCAAATCATTTTTATCTGCTCTTCAAGATGGTGCACCACAGAAAGATAAATAAGACCACATGTTCTCCCTCATATATACAAGCT
>NW_003852402.1:40891619-40894124 GCF_000181295.1 Otolemur garnettii | reverse complement strand
AGAGAGGGCAGCCAGGGATTGGTTAACCAATATAGAAGTATGGCCAGAAAGGAGTAAGTCCTAGTATTTTGTAGCACCACAGGGTGGACTATAATTAGCAGTTTTTGTATATTTTCTAATTGCTAGATTTTGATTGTTCCAACATAAAAAAATGATAAATCTTTGAGATCATGGATATGCTAATTACCCTGATTTTGTCATTACACATTGTATATATGTACTGAAATATCACACTGTATGCTCTAAATATGTACAATTATGTATCAATTAAAAATAATTAAAGATGGCATAAGTGAACGGTTAGTAAAGGATTCTGCCTTGAGTGTAGTGCCATCTGCCGGCACTGTTGACTAATCACATTTTAGGGAAAGTTGTTTTATATGGAGTAGCAGCTGGTTTTCCTTGCTAGTCATTGTTCACTTGGTTATGCATGCTACCTGCTTATACTGTCCTTTTTATTATAAACAATAAGTGTTCCTTTTAAAAAATCTTTATCCCTAGAATTTAGTTCATTACTACCCCAGGTTTCCTACCTTACCAAAATCTTTTGCCTATTCTTATGTGTGTATGGCTGTGACAAAATGCCTTTATTTTACAAATCTAATTTGGGGTAAAAGAGACTTTTTTTTCAAAAGTGGTCTGTATGTGTGGTTTTTGTTTGTTTTTGTTTTAAGAAGCTTTTACACTTGGTACATCAGTATTAGGTAGGATTTAGAAATAAGTACTTAAAGATACTATTTTTCCTTCCCTGTCTTCTTAATAGCAACACCATATAGTGTTGTAATATCTTACAAATTTAATGGAATTAAATCTCAGCAGCTCAGAGTGATGTCATTAAGTTCATTTAACTTCTTGGTTTCGAGGCTAGCCTTTTGGAATGATACCTGATGGGAGACATTTTCACAGGTCAGTTCGTGAACAGATGGTTCGACCCTCTTGTCTTGCTAGTTGACCCGTGTGTATGGTCTGTGCACCGAAGGCAGGCTGTGCCCTAGAATCTTCTGAATTGACTTTTCTCTGTCTGATTTGGAAATGCATTTATTTAATTATTTGAGAATTATAGCATCTTTTCATGTATGTATTTGTTGTATTTTCCTGTCTCTGGATTGTCTTCATAGCCTTCAGTTTTCAAATGTGTTATTCATGCTTCTCTCAGAGCTTGGTTACATTAGACTATTACTAGCAATATTCTTTATATTTGTTTCTTTGGTCTGCCTGGAAATTATTCTGATACAAGGAGTTAGGCAGGAATCTATAGGAAGGGCCCTTAGGCAGACCTGGCCTGGCCTCTAGATATTTATCTTCTTTTGTAGTAACAGTCAGGAGCTGTTTCAAACAAGTTACTTATTGCTGGTGAAGACCATGCAGGTAGCCAAGAGTCTTTAGGACAGTCAGGAGATGCCAGGAGGCAGGAACAGTAGGGTGTGTGCTTTTCTCACCAGGAGGAGGTCAGTATTCTAGGCCCCTGTGTGTTCTCATGGGGAGCATGGGGATCCTGTGGCTTCCATTAGGGAGCATGCTGCCCTGAATTCTGTTTTGTGTGGCCCCTTATTTGTGACATGTTTCAGTATCATTTTATATGCTTGGCTGTCTTTGTTGTCATCTTTGCATCAAGCACATCACCTTCCCACGTTGGAGCCTTCTGGGTGGCTAGCCAGTGGTCCGTTTGTACATTATTGAATAATGTGTCTTTCCCTTCAGATTCCGATTCTGATTCCCTTTTTGCAAGCTCTGTTCCATTGTCCTTGTTGCTTATTACTAAAAAGCAAACAAATAACCTTAGTGTTAATAGTAAAAGAGCAAATTCTGGTTTTTTTGTGAGCCAGTCAGTGACCATGGCTTGAGGTCTGAGAAAATGTGTCAGAAGCACTTGGGATGCAGCATGGTTTTTTCTTTTGACTTTTTTTTTGGCTGGCACTGGGTTTGAACCCACCACCGCTGGTGCCCTACTCCTTTGAGCCACAGGTGCCCCCCAGTACAGAGTTTTATATATTTCAGGGCGACAGGACTTGGAGGTAAGATTGTAAATTAGTACATGGAAGTTATGGATTGATTTGGCCCACAAAGGCGGGACATATGGAAGGTGGAAGCTTACAAGTTGGAGGTAGATACACATATTCTTTGATCTAAAATTGGTTAAAGAAATAAAGCTTTGTGTGAAAGGCTTGGGATTAGTGAAAAGGAACGCTTGAGTTAAGCTGAGGGGTTCTGCTGTGTGTCAAGTGATGATGTAGCTACCAGTGTCAGGTTGGAAAGTAAGCCCCCTTATTCCAGGTTAATAAAAAGCCCATTTAAAGAGATTGTATGGTTTGTAATGCCTAATTTAACTTTGTTCTTGTGTGGTCTTAGGCCCTGTTTGTAACTTAATATCTAATGCCACAAAGAGTCTGTTTTGTCAGTTTTAAGGATGCCTGTTTTAATGTTACTGCTGATCAGTTGTAGCGTCTGTAAACTCTAGAAGGGAAGGGGATGAGCCGTGTCTAACCTCACTTCCCGCCATAGCTC
>NW_003852402.1:40884133-40891403 GCF_000181295.1 Otolemur garnettii | reverse complement strand
ATGAGCCGTGTCTAACCTCACTTCCCGCCATAGCTGGGAACTCAGTTGTGAAGGTTTTTCTGGGGTCCCTTTGGCCAGGAGGGGGGTCTGTTCAATCAATCGAGGGCTTAGAATTTTATTTTTAGTTTAAATTGTAATTGGGGCAGAACAGATCTTGGTATAGGTTAATTTAAAAATGTTATGGAAAAAAATCTAATTTCCAATAATATTTGGAAGCTCACATTTGGTAATGTCAGTAAGACAGAATGGAAAGGCAGAAAATGCAGAAAACTGAGAATACAGTTTAACCACTGTGTGAGAGAAGTGAGGTCCCTGGGGATGAAAATATAATTAAAGTCCCTTATAAAAGCTTTATAATAGAATTCCTCAAAAAGGAGATTTATTTTTATTTTATGAATATTCATTATTTGTATGTAAAAACAGTGTGTTTGTCCTTAGTAAAAAAACAATAGCAGTTTGCTTTGGAACATTTTCACATTGAAACAGTTTTTAAAGTTTTGTTGTTATTTCCAGGATATTATTACATTGTCTTCATCTCTGTTTCAACTTAAAATTGAAAGGCTCCTGCTTGTAATATTTGTCTTTATTTTTCTCCCCTCCTTTGTCTTTCCTCTGGATTGTAAAGTCCTTGAGGGCAAAAGGCTGTACTTTGTACACATTCATAGAGCTGCTCTGAGCTGGAGGATCGCCTGGTGCAAAAAGAAAGTCAGTGATTCTGATGCTGTCTGAATTTAAAATGTTAGTATTTGGTTTGTCATAGTTTTTTTTTTTTTTTGAGGAAAGAACTAGGTTTTGATTTTTAAAATATATTCCATTAAAATGTTTTGTTTTGCCAGATGCAGTGGCTCCTGCCTGTAAATCCTAGCATGTTGGAAGACCAAGGCAGAAGGAACCCTTGAGGTCAGGAGTCCAAGGTTATAGGTTATAGTGAGCTAAGATTGTACCGCTGCACGTCAGCCTAGGTGACAGAGCGAGACGCTGCCTCTAAAAAAATTAATGAAATAAAATTTTTTAATCTTGATTACTGAATTTTTTGATACCCATGCAGCTTTGCCTTAACCTGTCCTGGTCCTGCCTCCCAGTACCTTGTAGAGAGCTTTGTTTTGTAGCAGTCAATCAATGCACATTTTCTTGGGCAAATTATTATATTCTGCTTAAAAAGTATGACCAAGTTTTTCAGATGTCTTCAGATGACAGAATTGAAGGTCTTAAAAATAATTTTCCTGGTGGTTGGAGAGGAGAGAATCAGAAGGGAAAATGTAGACAATAGGAAGTTTTTCTGATTTGAGAAGTTCTCAGTGTCTGTCTTGATCATCACACTTTGTATAGGGCATAGAGGAGTTGAAACTTGGAATTCCATGGAGAGATTAAATAGAAAAGATTTAAAGACAGCAGATATCTATCACTTTGCTTCATGAGTTATGAAGTTGCATATACCCCAAATTCTACATCTGTCTATGTTCTAGTATAACATTTTACAATTTATCCTTTTTTTGATATTGATGCACTTGTCTGTGAAAAATATCAGAAACGTAGCAATTTGAATGGATGATACTAGAGCTAAACATGTTCAGTGTCTCTCTGTTCTCATATGAAATAAACATAATTGTATCTATATATTCTATTGGGGAAGTTGACTATATAGCAAATGTTGTATTTTATTTTTGTTTTTAATTTTTTGAGGCTGAATCTCACTTTGTCGCCTTTGGTAGAGTGCCCTGGCATCATAGCTCACAGCAACCTCTAACCCTTGGGCTCAAGAGATTCTTTTGCCTCAGCCTCCGAGTAGCTGGGACTATAGGCTCCCACCACAATGCCTGGCTTTTTTAGAGATGAAGTCTTGCTCTGGCTCAGGCTGGTCTTGAACCTGTGAGCTCAGGCAATCCACCCACCTTGGCCTCCCAGAGTACTAGGATTACAGATGTGAGCCACCACGCCTGTCCCCAAATGTATTTTAAATAGAAAATTGCAGATAGCATATCAACTTTGAATGAATGTAATATTCTGTGAAATTTTCATTTAAATAAATTTTTATATAAAAAATTAGTTTTCTTCTAGGTGGGTGGATTTCCTGAGCTCATAGGTTCGTGACCAGCCTGAGCCAGAGTGAGACCCCATCTCTGAAAATAGTGGGGCATTGCTTCTGGCACCTGTAGTCCCAGCTGCTTGGGAAGCTGGGGCAAGAGAATTGCTTGAAGCCAAGAGTTGGAGGTTACTGTGAGCTATGACATCACATCATCATCTATGGAGAGTGACAAAGTGAGACTATCTCAAAAAAAAAAAAAATTACTTTTCTTAAGGATATTGACATTTTTAGAACTATTGAAGTGGATTTACTTTTTATCAGAGCTGCTCCATTGCTCCTTATTTATCTGATGGTGACCCTGAGCATGGAGTTTAAGAAAAGGTGGTAATATCTTTTGGTTCCTTCCTACAGGATCTTAGAGCTTATTTGGGAAATAGGACAGGGTGTGTGACAGATTTTAAAGTAAAGTGCTAGGGCTGGAGGTTAGCTAGAATAAAAAAAAAATTGATCTGAGAGAATGAATTGATTTGCCATAAAGATACGAATTTTGGGATGAATTTCAGTTACTAACTTGTCACTAATTTATAGTGTTACAGCTTTTTTATTTTGGGAATGTGTACAAGAGATCTATTTGAATATACTTTTTGTCTAATAAGAGTACAGACTTCAGAATAAGGTAAAATTTAATCACTTAATTATTTCAAACAGCAAAAACACTAGTATAAAATATTGAAAAATTTTCTATACCTGGTTTTTCACTTCTTGATTGTGTATGATTTTTCTCTTTAACAGGAAATTAAACCCCAAAGCCATTATAACCATGGATACGGTGAACCTCTTGGACGGAAAACTCACATTGATGATTACAGTACATGGGACATAGTCAAGGCTACACAGTAAGGTTTTTGTTGTAATTGTTTTCTTTGGCATTTGTATTTTAAGTGAAATATTAATCTGAATAACAGCCTTATTGCCCTGAGAATGTTGTCCATATCTCAATTAAATAAATAATTTCTTTTCCATTGGTTACTTTGATGTGTTTATTTGCTGTTGGTGCTTAGTAATCTTTCCAGAAGTTAATTATGCTCTAAGAACGTTAAAGTTGGTTATGAAGAATTGGAAAACATTGTTGGTATTAAAGCATTTTAAATGGAAAATATTAGTGCATATCCAATATTCTCTTCCCTCTCAACCAGATGTACAGATTAGAAAGAAAATGTGTCTCCTTTATTTATTTGTTTAACCTGCGCTGAGGGAACTATCACGGAGTTGTCTAAAATCTTATTGTCAAAATGCCAGATTATGTCAGTCTTTGAAGTAGGCCAAGGAAAAGGGTAAATCTAAGCATATAATAATGCAGCCCATATGGAACTTGAGATATTAACCATTTGCAAACAAAAAGGAGAAACTAGTTCATAGGGTCTTTGGCTTTAAAGAGTTGTCTGCAGTTCATTGCATCTAGTAGAGTTAAATAGTCACAACTTACGGTGTATGTTTTTTGGGGGGGGGCATCTCGTTATCTACATATCTACTTCAAGAAGAAAGCATGGCTCGGCGCCTGTGGCTCAAGCGGCTAAGGCGCCAGCCACATACACCTAAGGTGGTGGGTTCGAATCCCGAGCCCGGGCCCGCCAAACAACAATGATGGCTGCAACCAAAAAATGGCCAGGCGTTGTGGCGGGCGCCTGTAGTCCCAGCTACTTGGGAGGCTGAGGCAGGAGACTCGCTTGAGCCCAGGAGTTAGAGGTTGCTGTGAGCGTGATGCCATGGCACTCTACCCAGGGGGATAGCTTGAGGCTCCGTCTCAAAAAAAAAAAAAAAAAGAAGAAAGCATGAAGTGATGTCTCTTATACTAGTAAACTAAGTAAAACTGAGTATTTTTTGTTCTGTGAAGCTATGAAATAGTTTTTTTTTCTAGTGTAAAGAACTTGCTGTGCTTTTAAGTGCTGGAAACCTTAACACTTTTTCAGTGCAAACCAAATTTTAGAAGAATGTGGCCTTTATTAAAACTTGTTTAAAGATGTCTGAATTACTTAGCATCCTGACCTGGATACTAGAAAGTGCTTCAGACTTTGTTGAATGTCTTGGAATTGTATGTAGCATTGTGTGTGAGAGCATGTTTCTTGGTACAGTCTGTGACTTTCCTTACATTTTTAAAGGGGCTGTGATCCCCATGAAATTATTCAACAATCTGAATAATTTGACTATAAAGTGATCTTTATTCTTTGCATAGGCTGTGAGTGCAACAACATAAATTCCATGACATCTGTAAAATGATTCTTTTCTTTGTCTTTTTTAGTGTTTTTCAGTCCTCTGAAGATGATTTTTTTTCTTTGGTATGTTTGTTTATTGTTAGGTTTGACTAGGCGGTCTTAACTAAATACAGGTTGAATGTGCTTAATCAGAAATGCTTGAGACCAGAGTGTTTCAAATTTCAGATGTTTTTTATTTTGTAGTATTTGCATATTCATAAATGAGATATTTGGGGATGATACCAAAGTCTAAACATGAAATTCAACTGTGTTTCATATATGTATGTCTTATACACGTAGTCTGAAGGTAATTTTATCTGTAGTATCTTCAATAGTTTTATGTACTTGTTACATGAAGTAAGGTATGGAATTTTCCATTTGTGGTATCATGTTGACACTTGGAATTTTTAGATTTTGGAGGCTTTTGGATTGGGAGTGATCAGCCTGTACATACTTTTTAATAGACTAATGTGTAATCTTATTTTTTTTCCACATTTTAAACAATAACAAAAACAAGATGGAAAAAACTCCCAAGTTCTGTGTCATTACAGCTTAATTTATTTTATTCATGGTCTTCCCTTTCTCACTTGGAATTTGCTTAGAAATTGTTAATTATTTACAGTGGAAAGAAAAAGAAAATGCACCATACTAAATTTTGATATATAAATTTTGATTCATTTTTAAAAATATATAGGTTTGAATTTAATACTTTCATTAGTTACATTTAGGCCTTAATATATTATGTAAATAATTCATTCTGTGACATAGCTGAGGCTCATTTTGCTTGCCAGATTTAGCAAAAAACAAATACCAGGTTGCCTAGTTCACTTTGAATTTTAGATGAGTAATTTTTAGTTTTTTAGTATAAGTGTTCCATATATTGCATGGTAACCCTACTTCTGAACCTTTTATATTTGGTGAACCAAGTTTGATTATCTTTCATAAATTTTGACTTGGGATACTGTCCATTCTAGAATTATCTCTTACCTAAATTTTAACTGTTACTCCAGCAATCAGAAATATTCTGAGTAGAATAGAAATAGATGGTTTACTTAGAAATAATCGTTGGTGTTATTTTGCTGTCCAGCGTATGCTGTGTCATTTTTCTCTTTGCTTATATTTCTGCTTACCTCTGCATTTCTATTCCCTCTTTTCTCTTCTGCTGCTCTTCAGCTCAGTTTATGCTCTGGGTCTGCACCAGGAAGCAATAAGTAATTGCTTGCTCTAGCTGCCTTGGGGAGGGTAGAGTGAGAGGGAGAAGGTGAAAGAATAAGTTTGAGTCTTTTGATAGTTAATGATAACAGAAATAGTTTAACTTGCAATCTTTTCTGCTAAAAGAAAATTCTATTTCTGTTTCTTTCTTTCTTTTTTTTTTGTAGAGACAAGAGTCTCACTTTATTGCCCTCGGTAGAGTGCTGTGGTGTTACACAGCTCATAGCAACCTCCAACTCCTGGGCTTAGATGATTCTCTTGCCTCAGCCTCCTGAGTAGCTGGGACTACAGGCGCCTGCAACAACGCCTGGCTATTTTTTTGTTGCAATTTGGCCGGGGCTGGGTTTGAACCCGCCACCCTCAGTATATGGGGCCGATGCCCTACCCACTGAGCCACAGGCACTGCCCGAAAATTCTATTTCTTGGTAATCATGAATAGGATAATAATTTACCCAAATAATTGGTATCATATCAATATACAAATACCTAATACATATAAAGAGTTTATTATACTCAATATATGGTAAACATACTGTGAATGTTGCCTCCTTTATCTCTTGATCAAAGTTTCCTGGTCTGTCTTCATATTTTCAAAGGTGTTTGAACACTTGAGGATTCTTGACCTTTCTGTGAGGGGCCGTTAGCTTATTTCTTTGTATTTGAACATTTTTAGTTATCAATAGTGTTCACTTTATTACTTTTTTTGCTCCTGAAAGAGACTAAGAATGTTTTAATTTTTTTGATTATTTAAAAATATTTGGAAATTCTATAAAGATGCCATTTGTGGTATATGTAATTTACCTTATAAACATAAAAAACAAGCTTTGGAAAATACATAAAAGTAAAGGAGGAAAATGTGATCTGTATTACTTGCTAAGAGAAACAAGTAGCAATTTCATATTTCTTAAAAAGGAAGATATATTCATAAATTTAAAAAGTGTTGAAGGGGTGATTTTTATCCTCCTTGAACCTACATACTGAACAACAATTCTCATTGTTCAACCGTAACAAAACCTTAAAAAGTATACATTCTTTTAATCAAGTCAGTTAACTGGTTTATATTTGAGGCAATGACTGGTAAGGTAAGATTTAATTCTGCTCTATATAGGCTTGGTGCCTGTAGCTCACTGAGTAGGGTGTCAGGCCCATACACCAAGGCTGGTGGGTTTGAGCCCAGCCAGGGCCTGCTAAACAACAATGACAACTGCAAACTGGGGTGCTGTAGTCCCAGCTATTAGGGAGGCTGAGGGAGGCGTATCTCTTAAGCCCAAGAGTTTGAAGTTGTGAGCTGTGACGCCACGGCACTCTACCAAGGGTGACAAAGTGAGATGCTCTCTCAAAAAAAAAAAGAAATAATAATAATAATAATTCAGCTCTGTTTTGTATATATCTTCTGCCTTGTTTGTTCCCTAGTTCCTTCATTCCTGCTTGTTGAAGATCCCTTACATATGATGAGTCACTTCTCTCTCCCTTCTCTCAAGATTCTGTTTTTGTCTTTGTCTTTTGACAGTTTGATTATGTGTCGTCTAGGTGTGAGTTTCTGAGTTTATCCCACTTGCACTTATTTGAGCTTCTTAAATATAAAGATTATATGGCTCTTATTTATCTGTCTATAGATTTTGGTGTATCGATTAATATTCTCATCAAATTTGGGAAATTTGGCCACTATTCAAATATTCTTTCTGTTTTTTCTTCTCTTCTCCTTCTAAGAGTCCTGTTATGTATGTATATGTTGGTGTGTTTGTTTTGTAGGTTTCTGAGACTGTTCATTTTTCTTCTT
>NW_003852402.1:40871345-40883332 GCF_000181295.1 Otolemur garnettii | reverse complement strand
ATCCTCCTGCTTCAGCCTCCCAAGTAGTTGGGACTACTGTTGCCCACCACAACACCCAACTTGTTTTACTATTTTTAGTAGAAATGGGGTCTTGCTCTTGCTCAGGCTGGCCTTGAACTCCTGAGCTCCAGCAGAGTAGGAGCTCCCAGAGTGCTGGGATGATGTGAGCCACTGCGCCCAGCTCCTCTTTAGTGTTTTTCTTGACTAGATGTTCCCTGCATGGCTGAAACCCTTTGGTAACTGATTTCCAGAGTCTGGAAAATGTTCATTCAGGTAATTTTTGCCCCTTTCTTCTTTGCTTTTGTGCAGGGACAAAGAGCCCACTGATGAAAAGCATTTCATTCTTGAATGCTACATATACTCAAAGATCAAAGTACACTTGTGCCAACTGGGTTTATAAACAATTTACTCTGCTCTACGTTCAGTTTAAGGAATGCTAATGGTGAAAGTTTACAGCTGTGCTTTACTAGTGACGTAAATTACCAAAAATTAAAAGCTTTTTTTCTTTTAGTCATTTCCTTTGTAATATAATGGGTAGCAGGATACTATTAAGTTGTTAATAATTACAGAACTGGATATTTAGACATTAAGCAACTTTGTATTTTTTACTAACATTTCTGAAACTAAGCATCATAAACACATACAGTAGAAACTCCGTAGTTGACCATCTCCCTACCTTGACCACCTCAATTAAGTTGACCTAATTTTAATAGACTAGATGTGCCCCATGTGTACGTTTCGGAGCAGTTGCTCTAGTTCTATATGTTGACTGCCTCCATGTGTTGACCAGTTTGTTAACCATCCCATCCCTTGGCTCGTCAACTTACAGAGGTTCTATTGTATTAGATTTTATGGGACTTTAATGAGTGGTTCTTTTTGTTTGACTGTGTTTTGATTTTGTTTCTTGAAAGCTTAGCTGGTTTTTCCTCCAGTATTTTATTTTTACTTACTTGGACAAGTACTTCATGTTCTTCATACCACCAATTCTGCACAGCTCTCCATCTCTCTCTTTCTCTCTCTCTCTCTCTTTGGAGACAGGATCTTTGCTCTGTTACTCTCAGTAGAGTGCAGTGGCATCATCACAGGTCACTGCAACTTCAGACTCCTAGGCTCAAGGGATTCTTTTGGCTCAGTTTCCCAAGAAGTGGGTACTACTGGCATCTGCCCCTGAGCCCAGCTATTTTTTTCTTTTTTTGTAGGGAGGCGGGTCTTGGTCTTGCTAAGGATGATCTTGAACTCCTGGCTTCAAGCAGTCTTCCTGCCTCAGCCTCCCAGAGCTATACCGCCAGCCCATCACCCCTTTTTTCTTTTCCTCAGAGCCCAATGTCTTCATTTGAGACCTTCCTCCTTTCAATATCTCCTTTCTCTCCTTTGTCATTAATGTCACTACCCCCACCACAATGTATCATTTCTCATCAGAAAATAAATATATTCCTGTACTAACATCTTAAGGGAAAAAACCCAGCCAGTCTTGTTTATTCCTTACATACCATTCAAACTATCATATTGTTGAAAAGTATTTATGTATACTGCCAGGAATTTCTGTTTTTAAGTCATTTACTTAAGTTTGAAGCATAACTGTCACATCATGCAGGTGCTAGCATTTTGCTGTAGGTGCTCCAGGTTGCTTGCTAGTGTGTTCTTACCTTTACCCCCCAGAGAAACCTCTCTGGAAGTCTCTGTGACTCACTCTCATTCACATACATTTCTGTAAACAAAATATGCCACTATAATGTATGCTTACAATTTATATAAATTGTATTCTATACACATCCTTTTGCAGATTGCTTTCTCTCTCTCTTTTTTTTTTTTTTTTTTTTGAGACAGAGTCTCACTATGTCGCCATTGGTAGAGTGCTGTGGTATCACAGCTCACAGCAACCTCTAACACTTGGGCTTAAGCGATTCTCTTACTTCATCCTCCCAAGTAGCTGGGACTACAGGTGCTTGCCACAATGCCTGGCTGTTCTTTGTTTCAGTTGTCATTGTTGTCTGACTGGCCTGGGCTGGGATTGAACCCTCAACCCTCGGTGTATGTGGCAGGTGCTACAACCCCTGTGCCACAGGTGCTGAGCCGGTGCTTCTTTAAGAATTCCTTCCCTACCCAAGATCATAAAGATAATCATATGGAAGGACAGGGAGGTGGCATTTTTGGAGTGCTTAGACTGTTTTATTACTTGACTGGTGATTATGTGGATTATTTATTTTATCATTGTTGAAGATTCTACATGTTTTTAATACTTCAGTGTATGTGCCATAGCTTAAAATAATGTCCTAAAATGGAAGCATCTGTATTTCTTCTGTGAGTTTCAAGATTTTATCGTTTTACGTTTGTGTGCTTATTTGTAATCTTAATTTAGGAATTTTCTTGTATGCCAGACTTGTATGCCAAACTAGAAACGCTTCTAGTTTCATTTCTTCGCCGTAGATAACCAGTCATATCCCAGCCACCATTTACTGTGTCGTTCATTCTTTCTCTGTGAACTTACTATATGTCTCTTTTATGCTTGAAGCTGCCACATATGTGTTCCATTTCTGCATATTCTTTTCTGTTCCATTTATTGAGTCTTGTCTGGCATCTAAAAGTAGAAAAAGAGAGAAATGAAGGGGAGAAATAAAGGTGGCTGTTGGCCCTTTAAGTTACTCGATAGCCACCACCCTCTTTGTACCTTTGTCATCAGAAGCAGCCGTGGGCAATCAGAGCAATCAGATGGGGATAGTTGGGAGGTAAGGTTCTTTTTTGCCCACTCTGGTTCTGGCAGGCTGCGTACTGGTTACTCCAGGAACACATGCCTGCCTGGGGGCTGGGGTTGGAGGTTTGGTAGTTGACACTGTGCTCAGAGGTGAAATTAACTGCAGTTTACCATCTAAGCCTTTAGTGGCTGGTGCAGGCCTTCAGTAGACTTGAGAGTTGCAGAACAATTACATCACAGATTCGCCAGTGCGACTGCCTTTTGGTTGCTGCCAGTGCAGTCTGTGTCTGTGGTGAAACAGATTCATGTGTGTGTTTTCTCCTGTGTTCCAGAAATACTTCAACATTCACTTTTACCTGTGGGAAAAAACATAACCAGTGATTCTTTGGTTACACAGATTTTCATGATCACTTACCGTCTTATCCAAAGTATGAGGTAGTTACTGCTCTTTAAGGTGGTATGACCAGTTCACCTAACTGGACATGTGTAAACAAATTTTTGAAAGAGAACAAATAATGGAAGGTACCATTGTCTTGAGAATTACGAAACTTATGCTCTTCCTTTACTTTGATGACCTTGTATATATGTGTTTGTATATACACACTTCCAAAATAGAGCCAGCAAGGCTGTATTAAATGTTAGTAAAGCTAATTTCTCTAATTTCTCTATTAGATAACTTATACATATAAGTGGATGCTTTTTTTTTTAGAACAGAATCTCACTCCTCTGGGTAGAGTGCTGTGGTGAGCTCACAGCAACCTCAAACTCTTGGGCTCAAGTGAACCTCCTGCCTCAGCCTCCTGAGTACTGGGAGTATAGATGTCTACCACAATGCCCGGCTTGTTTTTCTATTTTTAGTAGAGACAGGTTCTTACTCTTGCTCTTGCTCAGACTGGTCTCGAACTCATGAGCTCAGATGATCTACTCATCTCAGCCTTCTAGAGTGCTGGGATTAGAGGCATGAGCCACTGTGCTTTAAATATTCTTTTATTACAAGTATCCTCTTATCTAACCTCACCATGTGGCGTGTCTTCCCTATTCTGATTAAGAAATTATTTTTAAAGCTCATTTAAAGCTCATTTCCCTTTATTCCTTTGTGTCATATATTTCCAAGGACCTGATATTTTGGTTAGGATAAAGTTGATGGTGGTTGTGACTTGATGATGGAATCTTGATGGTTTATTGTACTAGTCTCTGTTTGTTTATGCTTGCAAATTTCCATAGTTAGAAAGTTAAAAGAAGTCCTTGATTCCACACAGTAATGGCGGAAGGAAGGGTCAGACCAGATTCCTTGCTTAGGCCTGTCTCTTTTATCAGATACAAATATCTTTTCTAGAATTCTCCCAGGAGATGTATGTCTCATCAGCTAGAACTGACTCATAAGACTCTTCCCCACCCCCTCACACCCTTAACTTCAGGAATATCGAAGCTAAATTTGCAAATAAGAGAATCCTGAGGCTTGGATTACCTTCTGAGACTTCTATTGTTACAAATGAGAAATTTTAGAACTGTAAAATGGATTAGTAAAAGCTTCTGGAATGTTGGTATTTAAAAGTAATATTTTATGTTGAGAAGTATGTTTTAATTTCCATTTACTATAATGAAGCATTGTTTTGTTCTGAAAATGTTATGTTCAGCTGAAAATGTTCAATGATAGTAGTTAACAGTTCCATATATTTTTTCTTTTCAAGATATGGAGTATATGAACGCTGCCGAGAGTTGGTGGAAGCGGGATATGATGTTCGGCAACCAGACAAAGAAAACGTGACCCTCCTTCATTGGGCTGCCATCAATAACAGAATAGATTTAGTCAAGTATGTGTTTCCACATTTTTAATCAGTTAGTAGTTTAGTGGTTGGTTTTATTATTATAAAAATATTGGAAAGAATTGTTATTAAAACTAATAATTTCTATAATTGGTGGCTCTTAAAATGTAGATCCTGTGTATCTTTTTCCTGAAAACATTGCTTTTGATAATTTACTGTACTAACTGCTTTTTCATGTATGTTTCCTTTATTCTTCTTAAAATAACCCTATGTGACATATAACAATTACTACCATCCTTCTATGGAGGAAACTTAAGCTGAAAGAGGTTTATGTGTGCTACCCAGTGACACACAGCTAAGAAAGGTCGGAGGCAGGGCTTAAATGCAGTCTGACTGGGTGTCGAGATTCTAAATATGGATTCTATGGGGAAAAAAAGCAAAAGGAAAGAGAAGAGTTGAAATGATAATAGGTAATTACCACACCAGCATAAGTGGTAAATACTTTACATGCTAGCCTAAAATGATTTTGTCCTTTATCATTAATCTGTTTGTTTAGTGTCAATAACAGTTTGTTAATCAGGAGTCAGGATGATAAGAAATCTTTCTTCGTAAGGCGCTCTTTCATGTGAGCGTGAGTGTATGCTCGTCCGAGATCTTAGTAAGTTATTTAGTAGTTTCTGACATTTTGGACATTTACAGTGAGCAGCTTGCAGGTGTAGGCGTGTGCAACAGAGTCCAGAAGCAGACGGTGTATTAGTGCCAGCCACAGATTAGCCCATGGAGGCCTCAGCACGATGAAGCCGGTAACAGCTAAAGCATTGAGTTATGTGGATCACTTTCTCACAGGAAGTGTACTTCCACTCTCTTGTTTCTTCTTTTTCTTTATATATTCTTAACCTTGTCTCTGCCTTCAGTGTGGGTTTCCTGATACTTAATTGTGTTTTTGGCAGAAAAAGTTTTTATTTCATCTTTGTGAAGGAGATTTTCACATGGCATTGAAATAAATCTAGGTTTGCTGTTTTTCTTTGTTTCATTTTTGCTTTACCTGACTGCCTTTAAGATTTTTCTGTTTCTGCAGTTTTACAATGATAGATCTAGGTGTGGATTTACTTGTATTTATCCTGAATGAGATTGCAAGGAATTCTTGATTCTATGGATTGATGTTTTCATTGGTTCTGGAAAAATCGCAACCATTATTTCCTTCAGATATTGCTTCTGTCCCCTTCTCTTTTGCTCTGCTTCTGGAACACCAGTTAAATGTCAGACCTTTTCATTGTATATGCGCTAGGTCTCATACCCTTGTCTCTGTTTCATTTGGGAATTTCTTCTGCTATCTTCTAGTTCATTTACTTTTTGTGTATGTATAATATGTTATTAAATTCATTCAGTTTGTTTTTAATTTAAAAAAATTATTTTCAGCTTTAGAATACCTTTTTTCAAATCTGTTACTTAAATTGTTAGTTGCTGAAAATTTCAATCTTGTCTAAATGTAGTGAATAGTTATTTTATAATCTGTGCCTGAGAATGTGGCATCTGAAGTCTCTTCCAGTCCATTTATGTTATTCCTTCATGTGCCTGATTGTCTTTTAATATGTATTAGACATTGTATCTGAAAAACATTTGTTGAGTAATTTAAGACCTAAGTTGCAAAGATTTCCATTTGTTTTTTCCAGGCCCAATTTAATTTAATTTCTAGGCTTTCGGTTTTTCGGATCACGCAGGTGATGGAAGACCGTGCTAGAGCCAAGTTTACTTTGGTTCTTACTTAGGCTGACGGTGCAGCCTTGGGGGTCCCAGCCCTTATTTTACTTTTGTCTGCTGAGCTTTCTTCCTGGCCAACTCTCCTGCACCAGCACATTGTCTGTACGGCATATTGTATCTTGAGCATTTTTCTAATTTCTTTAAGTTTTAAGCATCTCCTGAATCTTGGTCAGGTAAATGTTCTGAAGGCTTTGCTTTTTATAAAATAGTTTTTGTATTTTATTGAGCTTTTTAGTTTTCTTTAATAGAAGGGTTGGTCCAAATTCCTTATTTTTTTAGTTAATATTATTTTAATCAAAATAATAAACAATTTGAAAAATTAAGAAATGCTTAAAGGCTTACAATGGGAATTATTAATTGTTCCTTATCCCTTGGTCCTGTACCTCAGAACTATTTTCAGTACTCAGCTGTTTCCTTTACTATTTATACTTATATATTTATATTGCTACTTTTCTTTACACAAATGATAGCAGATACTTCTTTTTCATTTCATTTATGTATCTTCAAGATTTTTCATATCAGTACAAATAGAGCTAAGTCATTTTCTAAAAATATCCATATAATATTTAGTTATATGGAGGTACCTGAATTTATTGAATGGTTTCCTTACTGATGGACATTAGATTGATTCTGGTGTTTTTGCTATTACAGTGCTGTAATTAATATTGTTCATATATCATTTTGCATATATGTTCATTAATATCTGCCGAATTCTTAGGAATAAGAAAGGTATTATAATAAATACTGCCAAGTTTGACGCTGTTGTGTCTTGATTTATCAGTTTTGAACATTTATTTGTCTTTATATTTTCGGATAACTAGAAGTCCTAGCCTGCCTCACCACTAACACTTTTTCTTCCATCCACTAGTATAGTTTCAGTTGAATCACTTTACCATACTGAAATTATTTGTATGTTAATATAAATGCACTAAGCCCAAAAGAGTTCTGTAATTTATCTGTTCTTTTCTGTAGAACTTTTGATTTTGTCTGAAGTAACAATTACTTTTTAAAAGTTGTTCAATTTTCTACATATTGTCACTAATTCTTCTCATATTCTTAGAACTATAACACCCCTCTGTATGCAAAGGGATCAGATAATTTATCAGTTCTTTTTTGTTGGAGGAAGGGAATGAAATGCTTCCTGGATTTCTGTGCGTCTTGTGTTTGCTCTTAAGGGCTGCCTTGTCCCCAGGACCTTCAGTCTCTCCTTTGTCCCGGGTGGTCTCTGTTTCCTTAGGTTGCAGGTTTTTGTCTTTTTGGGTTTGCTCTCTGCTTTTGTTGAGTACACTCAGGTTTCTGAGACACTATTTTCGAGAGAAAAGTTTTGAAGTTAATATCTCTTCTGCTCTTACACCTTATTGGTTTTTGAACATAGAATTTGAGATTAAAAATAGTTTCCTCAGAATTCTGAAGCATTTATGTATTACTTTCTGCTTCAGGTGTTGAGATGTGTGTTCTCATTCTGTTGGTCAAAAAACTTATATTTGTTTTGTTTTAAAAAAAATAATTTGAAGTGAAAAACATAAAACAGCTTGAAACTGTCTGCCTTAAAAATATCTGTAAACCACTTATAGCCCAGTGAGAATAAGCCAGCAAGTTACAGAGAGGGTTAAAATCACAGTGTCCTGTGTACAGTGCATCTTCAGATGGGTGAACTTAATTCTTTACAGTACAGAGTTTAGCAACTTACTGTGGTAAAATGGTAATGGAGAAATGTTTCTCTTAACAGTGACATTGTATCAGGATGTACTAAAAGAACTACTATAAACAAAGAAGTTGGTTCACTTTTGTGATGATAAATGATAAAATACAAAGGATGTATAATTTGGGGAGAACATCTTCATGCTAGCTGGGATTAAGCCTATATTCTTAGTGTTTTCAAGTGGTAATCTTTCAATTATTTCTCTGTTTTTACCCTAACATAATAAGTAGAAGTGATTCACTCAGGCCCCTGTCCTCAGTAGTTTCCTATTACCTTAAGATTCTTTGTCAACAACAGTTAATAATACTTATGTCTGTTTTCAGCTTGATTCTAATGCAAGGCTTTATTAAAGAACATGAGGCTTAATTTGAAAATATGAAGGCTATACTTTTCTTTCTTATCTTTTTTTTTAGGACAGAGTTTTATTTTGTTGCCCTCTGTAGAGTGCTTTGACATCCTAGCTCACAGCAACTTCAAACTCTTGGGCTCAAGCGATTGTCTTGCCTCAGCTTCCTGAGTAGTTGGGACTGCAAGCACCTGCCACAATGCCTGGCTGTTGTTTTTAGAGATGAGGTCTCACTCTAGCTCAGGCTGATCTTAAACCTGTGAGCTCAGGCACTCCACCCTCCTTGGTCTCCCAGAGTGCTAGGATTATAGGCATGAGCCTCCATGCCCAGCCTGAACCTATAATTTTTCGAGAACACATATGTGTTGCTGCTGTTTCTTCTTAACATTTAATATCTTTTTTTTAATTCCTAACTTTGTAAAAGTTTACATTACTGTGGATTGATTGATTGTGTGTGTGTGTGTGTGTAAATAAATCCAGTTCATGGGCATTCAGTGGCCACTTTTAATTGGAAAACTTGCCTTTTTATAGTAGTTCTGGGAAGCATATTTTTATACTGTGCCCACAGTAGTGCCTTGTCTTCATTTTCTGTGTTTTTTCTTTCAGGAACTCTTTTTTTTTTTCTTTCTTTCAGGAACTCTTAACTTGTCAGATAGTGGAACCAGTGAGAGAGATTATCTCATTTTCTTAGCTTTTCTCTAACTATCTTTTATACCCCAATATAGCCATTGTATATTGTCTTTTATTTCATGGAGGATATTATAATTTTGAATTTTTTAAATTTATATTTTATTTTCTTTGAGTCAAAGTCTCACTTTATTGCTGTCAGTAGAGTGCTGTGGAGTCACAGCTCACAGCAATCTCAAACTCCTAGGCTCAACTGATTCTCTTGCCTCAGCTTCCTGAGTAGCTGGGACTACAGGCACCAGTCACAACACCAGCTGGTTTTTCTATTTTTAGTAGAGACATGTCTCTCTCTTGCTCAGGCTGGTCTTGAACTCCTGAGTTCAAGCAATCTGCCTATCTTGGCCTTCGAAAGTGCTGGGCTTATAGGTGTGAGCCATCTTCCCTAGCCAATTTTGGATTTTTTTTTTTTTAAGGCAGACTCATGGGCTCAAGTGATTCTCCTCCCTCAGCATCCCAAGTAGCTGGGAATACAGGCACCTACCACAACGCCCGCTATTTTTAGACATGAGGCCTTGCTCTTGCTCAGGCTGGTCTTGAACTCATGAACTGAAGGCGATCCACCCACCTTGGCCTCCCAGAGTGCTGCCTGGCCCTGGACTTTTTTTAAAAAGTTTTTTTTTCTACATTTAGTCTGTTTATTTTGGTCTTCTTCTATATTTCTGTCTTTCCTCAATTGCCTGCTTGTATTTAACCATTTGTGTTTAGGACAGAAATATAGCAAAGTCGATTGGAAGTTACGGGACTTAAAGAGTTTTACAACAGAAACTTCTCAGGTATCAACTTCTGGAGGTTTTTCTCTGGGGCTGTTCAGTTTCTCTTAAAAAGAATCCTCTAATCTTTCTGTGGGGAGGAGCTCAGTGTCTGTCTGCCAGCTAACCTGAGTAAAGGAGTTCCTGTTCACCTTGTACCCTCTTCTTAAATTACATTTTGGTCAAGACTGAATGGTTAAGTGTTAAAATCCATGTGGGACTGAGACTGAAGTCAGAGATCACCATCACGCAGTGAAGTTTAGGGAGATGAAAATGAAGAAGAGTTTGGGTTACATACAACCGTTATCCTGTCAAGAACTTGAGCAGTCACATTTTAAGATTTAATGAATGCTACAGAATGTTCTTTTAGTATTATCAGCTGCTTGATCGCTTTCATGTCACTAAAATGCCTATTTGTGATGCTAATTAATACTTACTTTCAGCAGAAATGTATGTTAGAAAACACAATTATTCAGCAACATATTTGTACTGACTTTCAACTAGTGTTTTTGTTGATAGCCCAGCCACTTACTACTTTCTTTGGAGGTAACAGATGCCTTGAATTCCTTAGCCTTTCTAGGGTTTTGTAACATACTCTGGCTGTCTTTTCATCAGTATCCTCTCCAGAAATGTTTGGGTTTTAGCTGTTTGGTTTTTATCTATCAAATACTTATGGATAAGTTTTGTTCCATGATAACCCCTTCTCAAAACCTAGCATCATTAGTACCTGCTAGAAGATTCTTTGATAAACCTTCTTATAGTGTTGTATGGAGGCTTGAGTTTATAAATAAGAGTTCTGTGATCTCAGTAGTGTGTTATTTGAGCTCGGATCTTATAGCTACAAAAAAACATGTTATGAAAATTGAGTATTTCTCTTTCTGACCTTTACAATGAAAGGTAATAGAACTTATTCTTTTTTCAGAGCTCAGGAAAAAAATGTTTCTATAACTTTATGGGGAAAAATGAACTTGAGAAGTAGTTTGAAAATCACTCATTGATATCATCTTAGTAATAATTTAAATTTTGCTGTAAGTTAAAATAACTCAGAAACAGTTGACTATAGAGAAGGGAATGAAACTGGTTTATAGAAATCCCAGTTGAGATTTTTTAAGAAATATTATTTCTTGTCAAACTTGTTCTTAGAGCTGCTTGTCTTTGGGTTCTAACCTAACTATTCTCAAAAAAAATTTTCAACATTATTTATAATGTCTACCAGATACCTAAAGAACCAATCCAGGAATAGTAAAATGTTTGTTGTCTTATTAGTATGATATTCTGGAAATATTTTAGTAAGTTGCTTTGAGCAATTTTGCATGATAGAATTGGAGTTGGGCCCTTCATTGCATAACTCTTTAAGAACCAATTTAACAAATGTTGTATTTTGCCATGTATAATATGTACTTTTTGGCCCAAATTTTCTAGGGAAAAACAAGGATGTGCATTATACATGGATAGTACTATTTCCATATTTACATAAATGTTTTAAATTCTTTTATTTCTGCTGATATGTTAAAAGTGTAACTGTAGAAAGCAATAATATCAGTATGCAAAATAATACCCGGAGTATAGTAAACAGTTTTTGGGTTTTTTTGTTTGTTTTTTGAGACAGAGTCTTGCTTTGTCACCCTTGGTAGAGTGCCATAGCATCATAGCTTCAATTTTTAGACATGAGGCCTTGCTCTTGCTCAGGCTGGTCTTGAACTCATGAACTGAAGGCGATCCACCCACCTTGGCCTCCCAGAGTGCTGCCTGGCCCTGGACTTTTTTTAAAAAGTTTTTTTTTCTACATTTAGTCTGTTTATTTTGGTCTTCTTCTATATTTCTGTCTTTCCTCAATTGCCTGCTTGTATTTAACCATTTGTGTTTAGGACAGAAATATAGCAAAGTCGATTGGAAGTTACGGGACTTAAAGAGTTTTACAACAGAAACTTCTCAGGTATCAACTTCTGGAGGTTTTTCTCTGGGGCTGTTCAGTTTCTCTTAAAAAGAATCCTCTAATCTTTCTGTGGGGAGGAGCTCAGTGTCTGTCTGCCAGCTAACCTGAGTAAAGGAGTTCCTGTTCACCTTGTACCCTCTTCTTAAATTACATTTTGGTCAAGACTGAATGGTTAAGTGTTAAAATCCATGTGGGACTGAGACTGAAGTCAGAGATCACCATCACGCAGTGAAGTTTAGGGAGATGAAAATGAAGAAGAGTTTGGGTTACATACAACCGTTATCCTGTCAAGAACTTGAGCAGTCACATTTTAAGATTTAATGAATGCTACAGAATGTTCTTTTAGTA
>NW_003852402.1:40859567-40871325 GCF_000181295.1 Otolemur garnettii | reverse complement strand
TTTTTTGTTTGTTTTTTGAGACAGAGTCTTGCTTTGTCACCCTTGGTAGAGTGCCATAGCATCATAGCTTCAGCAACCTCAATCTCTTGGGCTCAAGCAATCTTCCCTCAGCCTCCCAAGTAGCTGGGACTGCAGGTATCTACCACAACACCTGGTTATTTCTTTAGAGCAGTGGTTCTCAACCTTCCTAATGCTGAGATCCTTTAATACAATTCATGTTGTGGTGACCCCAACCATAAAATTATTTTTGTTGCTACTTCATAACTGTAATTTTGCTACTGTTATGAATTATAATGTAAATATCTGATATGCAGGATGTATTTAGGTGACCCCGGGAAGGGATCGCAACCCACAGGTTGAGAACTGCTGCTTTAGAGAAAGTTCTCACTCTTCCTCTGGCTGGTCTTGAGTGCTTGAGCTCAAGCAATCCTCCCACTTTGGCCTCCCAGAGTGCTAGGAGTTCAGGTGCGAGCTGCCACACCCTGCCCACTAAATATGTTTTTGAGAACTATCACAAAAGATTATCTTCAATGGCATAAACTAGCATCTCTAAATGGATAATTTTTATTTTTTTTAATAATTTCTTGAAAATGAAAGTTGTCTAAATTGTTAAAATTTTGTCTTATAGATACTATATTTCGAAAGGTGCTATTGTGGATCAACTTGGAGGAGACCTGAATTCAACCCCATTACACTGGGCCACAAGGTTTAAATTTGCTTCTGAATTTGTTTTCCCTTTGGTTCCTTTTAGTATAGAATTAAGCATCTTTTTAAAAAATGGTATGCTAAAATGAAGAGGAGAACTTAGTTATGACAGTAGTTAATACCGTTAATATGATAATGTATTGCTATCCTGTGTTACCTTCATTGGAAGCATAGTTTGCTGTCCACACTGTTTTTAGGGAATTATCCATGCTGATATTCATCCAGTTACTTAGAAGGTTGGGGTAACTTTGGATTTGAAAATGTAATACTTTTGCATGCTATCTGTATATTTATGATGTAAGAACTAGGTTGGTTCTTGGGAACTTACTTTGCTTTCTTTCTATATCTAATTGAGGTCATATCTGAATAGAAAGAATATACTAATTATTATATTTTAAGAGGTCATGAGTATCTCTATAGATTATCAGTGACTGTTTTTCCTGATAGGATTTCTAAGAACCATAAAATCCTAAGTGTCTCTTGACATCTATCTATTTTAAAGCAAATTTTAAAAATATATCTGCACTCTTTTTACTATTATTTTTAAAAACAGCTCTTTCAGAGGATCCTGTTGGAAATAACTATACACCTAAGTGTGTGTTCTTTTATATTTTAGACAAGGTCATCTGTCAATGGTTGTACAACTTATGAAATATGGTGCAGATCCTTCATTAATTGATGGAGAAGGATGTAGCTGTATTCATCTGGCTGCTCAGTTTGGACATACCTCAATTGTTGCTTATCTCATAGCAAAAGGACAGGTAAAAAAAGCAGTATGGATTTAAATCAGATATTGTTCTTTGTGGTTTAAATGCCTAATGTTATTATTGGTGTTACATGTGACAACCTGGTGCTGTTTAAAAAGTGCCTTCTGATAGACGAAGAGAATATAGTTAATTTGATACTGACCTATTTAATACATTAACATCAAAATAGACAATCATCAACCAGATAATAAACCATTAAGTTGGGTATTATATTTCTTTTTCTTTCTTGAGACAGTCTTACTCTGTCACTCTGGGTAGAATGCTGTGGCATCATAGCTCATACCAACCTCAAACTCCTGGACTCAAGTGATCCGCTTGCCTTAGACTTCAGAATAGCTGGGACTACTGGCGCCCACTGCCTGGCTAGTTTTTCTGTTTTTAGTAGAGACAGGGTCTGGCTTTGCTCAGGCTGATCTTGAACTCCTGATTTCAGGCAATTCACCCTCCTAAGCCTCCCAGAGGGCTGTGATTACAGATGTGAGCCACTGCTCCTGGCTAGTATTTTTCTGAGGATGATAGATAGAAATTTCAGAAAGTAAGAGAGAAAATTTAAGTATTTTTTTCCCTTAATTATGTTTTTTGAATGTGTCGTTTGGATTAATCTAAAAAACTTTTTTGAACTTATTTGTTGGTTATTTTTTATATTAAGTACCTCTTGAGAGGGATAGATTTTTTAAAGATTAGTTTCTCAGTTTCTGCTGTATAAAATAATGCTGCTTCTTTCTTTTCAGAAAACTTCTCATGATTTAAGTGGTGGTTCTGATTTTTCTTGAATGTGCTGTGATCATAATCACTTTAAATATTACCAGTTTATGTTACCATGTTTTTGTGATAAATGTATTTTGTTAAAAGTAATGTCACCCAGTTTTTCTTCCATTTTTTTTTCTGGTTATATTTAAACGTTAATTTTTATAAGGATCTCATAAGAGTAACTATGATAAATGAGATCTATTTATTAGTATCAACATATATTTATGGTTATTTTAATTTAAAGTTTTAATGCTGATTAGAATGTCTATGTAATTTCTTTTAAGGAGATCTTTAAGGTATTTGTTTTGGGCAGTATCAAGCAATGGTGGTGTGTGTTGTGCATTATAGCTTAGGAAAAGGAGCACAGACTTATTCATTGCTGGAAAAAGTTTATTATTTACTACTGTGTTAATAGACTATCTGCAGAATCTAATGGCTTATGAGCAATACCAACCATTTATTATATATCACAGTTGTGTGGGATTTTCAGGATAGTTTTGTTCCTTGTGCTAATAGTGGCTGCAGTCATCTGGAGGCTCGACTGGGCTGGAAGATAAGCCCCTTCGTAGTCCGTTCCTTGATAGGAATGGCTAGATGGTGCTTAGGAGGGAAGCTGGGACAGCTAGACCTCTCTTTCTCCATGTGGTGTCAGAGCTCCAGCTTCTCCACAGTTCTACTCTGTGTGGCCTTGCTAGGAGGGGAGCTGTACAGAGTGGGTTCGAGCTCCCAAAAGAACAAAAGTAGGAGCTGTTCTGCCTTTTTAAGTCTTAGGTCTTGAACTGACACATTAGCATTTCTTCTGTATACTAGAGTGAGTGGCAAGGTCACCCTTGATTCTTGCGGGGCAGGACGAAAACAGGATTGTGAATACCAGGAGATGGGGTTCACAGGGGATCATCTGTAAGGACCAACTGCCCCGGGGGATTATCTTGTTGGCCTGCAGTTTCTTCTAGACCAGGGATTGAAGCAGATGTGCTGTGGCACATCAGTGTCCTTAGTGGGCTTCTACATTGCAGGCATAAACTCATACTGCATATTCAATGTTTTCCTTTATGTTTGTAACTGGGAAAGAAAGGCAGTGTAAAGTTTTGAGTCTTCATTGTCTTTAACTTACTGATTTCAAAGTTGGGATGATTTCATTAATCTTTTTACCTCAGTATGTAGGCTACAAAATTTTCTTTTTTTTTTCTTTTTTGAGACAGAGTCTTATTTTGTTGCCCTTAGTGGCGTCACAGCTGACAGCAACCTCCTCCAGCTCTTGGACTTAGGCCTCCTGAGTAGCTGGGACTATAGGTACCCGCCGTAACACCCGGCTGTTTTTTTGTTGTAGTTTGGCCAGGGCCAGGTTTGAACCCACCACCCTTGGTATATAGGGCTGGTGCCCTACTCACTGAGCCACAGGTGCTACCCAAGCTCCAAAATTTTCAAAGGCAGGATACCTACTTGTCCTGGTGCTTTTTGTACAAAAAAAATAAAAATAAAAAAACATGATGATGGTAAATGTCTGCCAAATAGTTTTCTTTTCCACAAGTAAATTTTTTTCTCCATGTAGAGATAACACATATTTATTATTAAATATTCAAACAAAAGAGTGTGACTTTGAAAATGAAATCCCGGCTCGGCGCCTATAGCTCAACCGGCTAAGGCACCAGCCACGTACAACTAAGGTGGCGGGTTTGAATCCAGCCCGGACCCGTCAAACAACAATGACTGCTGCAATCAAAAAATAGCCGGGTGTTGTGGTGGGCGCCTGTGGTCCCAGCTACTTGGGAGGTGGAGGCAGGGGACTCCCTTGAGCCCAGGAGTTGGAGGTTGCTGTGAGCTGTAATGCCACGGCACTCTACCCAGGGGGACAGCTTGAGGCTCCGTCTCAAAAAAAAAAAAAAAAGAAGAAATCCCACCTCTCCCCACCTCACTGAAGTCCCTTCCTTTAATAGTTTAATATATATTTTTCCACACTTTTTTCCCATGTACAGGTTGATTATCTCTAATCCCCAAATCCAAAATTTGTAATGCTCCAAAATTGGAAACTTTCTGAGTGCCAGAGTGAGGTTACAAGTGGAAAGTTCCACGCCTGACACTGCGGCTTTCTGGTGGTTGAGTGTACACAAACTTTGTTTCATGCACAAAATTATTAAAAACTATTGTAGAAAATTACCTCCAGACTATGTACATAAGGTATACATGAAACATAAATGAATTTCATGTTTAGATTTTAGTCCTGTTCCCAAGATAAGATATATAGATTAGATATATGCAAATATTTGAAAATTGAATAAGATCTGAAATCCAAAACACTTCTGGTGCCAGGTATTTGGAATAAGGGATACTGAATCCTGTATGCACTGATAGTTGGTAAAAGACCCTCTTCAGAGCCTGTTGGGTCGCACGGTGGGGTCCAGAGCTGTAGTATGCCCTGCAGAATCCCATGGAGTCTGGCCCTGGCCCCGCCTGCCCCGCGAGCCCCCTGGTTACCTGCTTCACAGTGTGGCCCTGCCTGCCCCGCGAGCCCCCTGGTTACCTGCCTCACAGTGTGGCGCTGCTCATCCAGCAGCTCCGCAGAGCTGTTGCCTCAGGGCTTTGTGTTTGCTGTCTCCTTCTGCTGGGATATTTTTTTCCTGAGATTCTCACACAGGTTTCTCTCCTCTCTCTTACTTCAGTCAGATGATTGCTCCAATTTTATTAGTTCAGATTACTTAGTTCTTAGTTATAAGCAATAATAAAATAAGTATTTTTTAAATTTCTTCTTTTCCTTTCCTGTCTATGACTTTCATTGATACTACTGTTTTTCTTATTGTTAACTTTGTTCTGATAAATTTAATTATATTTCTATGACTTGAAATTTCAGCTTTTGGTAATATCCTTTGACTCATAACTATTACCATGAGGCTCCAGGTATACTTTCTTTTCATCCTTTTTCCATTTTCCCCCTTTTTTGTTAATTGTATCAATTTTACATTGTCAGGACATAGAACATTTCCATTCAGTTTTATCATTCTGTTCTTCACAATGTTTTATTTTAGTTATGGTGTTAAATATATTCAGTGCTCACTACCAATTCTTTTGGATGATTTTCAGGAGAAAGAGGGGAAAATGCTAAGTTATGGAGCCCTGTTGATCATGGAATTTCCATAAGCTTTTGATCTGGGCTTGTTAATTCTTCCTAATAGAGAATACCCATACGTCCAGGCTGAACTTGGAAAAGAAGTACCAAGTTTTAAATCCTGACCCAAAGAGAGAAAAGGTTGAATTTCATTTTTCTTTTAGTACTCTAGAGATGTGGCATAACTTAAAATTTTTTATTTATTGATATTTTTAATACTGTCACTTTTTAAGAAGGATATAGAAAGACTCAACTAAGAAGAAGAAACTTAAACATAAAAATCTTCGTGTTTGCTGTAATTAGACATCAAATTTGGTTGAGCTTTCTTCAGGAGTAAAATAAATTACAGTACCTACCTTTCATATTAAAAAAACAAGGAGATTTGTAATTTCTTCAGAAAACATTTTTTCAAAGTCACATGATGATTTAAAAAAAAATCTGTAAGTTGGAAGTGTTGAATGAAGTTACAGATAAGTTACACATTATCATTAAAGTAAATCTAGAAATGGATTTGTAATGGGTAGGCATAGCATTCTATTACAGTATTCTGGAGTTTGGCTGTTCAAAGAAATACTCTTGTTTCTCTAATGTAGTGGTTCTTAGGGGTTTTTTCTTTCTAGTTACATTTGAGACGGATTCCCATCAGCAGTAGACTCAGAGAATGGCTGCATAGACATAAGTGGTGTTTTCCAGTAACTCTTTCCTTTTTTACATTTTTTGTTAAATGAAGTAGCACCACTTGGATTAGAACTACTTGTTTTACATAATCCAGTTATGGGAAATGGGGAAGGGAAGAAGAAGAAACTTAATATAGATTGAATATCTGTTATGTTCCAGGCTATGAACTAGATGCTTTACATATATTATTCTACTTAATCACCACAGAGGTCTTATGAAGTTACTATTTATTTTTAAATTTTTTGATAAGGAAGCTGAGAGTAAGAATTTAAAGTATTATAAATTTGCCCTCAATTTCATAGCTATTAAGTCATGAAGTTAGGAATTCAAAACAGTGTCTGTCTTATTCTAACAGCTGCACCTTTCGCAGGTGTAGAAGAGAAGATAAACGTGTCTTTTTATTTAACACAATTTTTGTTTTGTCTTTTGAGAGAGTCTTGTTCTGTTGCCTTGGCTAGAGTGCAGTGGCATCATCATAGCTCACAGCAACCTCTAACTCCAGGATGCAAGGGATCCTCCTGCCTCAGCCTCAGAGACTGTAAGCCAGCTCCACCTTGCCTGGCTAATTTTTTATCTTTTGTAGAGAGGAGGTCTCACTCTTGCTCAGGCTGGCCTTGAACTTCTGACCTCAAACAATTCTCCCATCTCAGGCTCCCAGCATGCTAGGATTACAGGCATGAGCCGCCATGCCTGCCAACAGATGGTTGTTTTTTTTAAACACAGTCTCATTACGTTGCCCTCGTTGAAGTACTGTGGCATAACAGCTCACAGCAACCTCAAACTCTTGGTTTAAGCGATTTTCTTGCTTCAGCCTCCTAAGTAGCTAGGACTACAGGCACCTGCCACAAAGCCTGGCTATTTTTTGTTGCAGTTGTTGTTTAGCTGGCCGGAGCCAGTTTCGAACTAGACAGCCTCGGTATATGTGGCTGGCACTGTAACTACTGTGCTTTGGGTGCCGAGCCAACAAATGGTTTTTGATCATCTACTCTACTGGGCATTAAGGATACAAAGAAAGATTTAATGTTTTTTATCCTCAAAGAATTCCTAATTTATGAGACAGATGCTTCAGACCTAGTGGATAATTAGTCCAGATTTGAGTGCATTTGGAATGGTAATTTTAAGGCTGTAAAACTGATAAAATCAGAATATCTTGAAAGGAGATACAGATAACTAGAGGAAGAGTTTTGGTTTAATACATGTAAGTGGTAGTTTTAATTCTAATTTACTAATAAAACTAGCCAAAAGCGGGAAAAGGGGTGAAAAGAGAAAGTTAGGTAAGAGAAAAAAATAATCATGGTTTATTACATGATTTGGCCAGCAGTAGTATTTATACATATTTATAATAATGTAAGTATCAAATATTTATATAAACAGCATTACAATAGCTCTCTTGAGAGGAAAGGATAGGAATGGTGCATATTTATGATGGATCAGGGAAAGGAAAGAGTGAAATTCTCATTTTTCATACTAAGAAGTCTTAGAAAATAATGCCTTACTGAAAAATCAAGAAGTAGCAGTTCAGTCAATTTAGTTAATGATATATATGCCAAAATAATGAGCTAAAAAAAGAGGAAAATAATGGGAAGTTAGGCAGGGGATTCTTTTAGTACATTGGTTTTTCCCCATAAATTTTGCAGAATTATTTAACTCTAAAAATGTACATATGTAACATTAAGATATAATAAACTTGAGTTTATTGAAAAGTCAGATCTTTTTATTATTTATTTTGAAATACCTAGGAAGAAACGGTTTTGTTGTTTCCTCCTATCGTATATTAGAGTAATGAAATTTTTTTGAGACGTAAATCATTTAACCTATCCTTTGTGGCTGCAAGATTACAATAGGTTAAGATCTTTATTTGTAAATCATTGAAAGACTGATTAAAACATTGTAAAATGGGAAATTTTAAAAGCATGATACGTCCATTAAAATATTTAGTGGCAATGGTTTTATTTTAAAGTTAGAAATGGAAAATGTTATGAATCATCCCTGATTGAGTTGTATTGACTTCTTCTATATGTGTAAATTAGATTTGTGAGGTTGCAGTTTTCGAGTTAATTTGGTTAGGAATTTACCAGATTTTATTGACCTTTTTCTTTTGATTCTATCAGGATGTAGATATGATGGATCAGAATGGAATGACGCCTTTAATGTGGGCAGCTTATAGAACACATAGGTATGTAACTGTTACAAGCAACTTAGATTATTTTCCTTCATAATACAATGTGAAATAAGTGATGAGAAAATGCAGCTAATACTATACTTACTAATATTTACAGTTTTTATTATGATTATGTAATATATAAAATACCTTTTTGAATGTTTTGGTGTCTCTGTGCTTACCTCTACCTCAGTCATTGTAGCTACCTTAATCTATTACTCTTTCAACAGTTTTCAACATTAGAAAAAGATGTTATCTACTTGTAAAAAATAATTAATTTTTTAATGTGATTTACGAGTTGGCATGTTTAATGTATAAGTAAGTTGTCTTAAATCATTTTTGGAACAATTTAGATTTAAATTAAAATATTTTTTATTCTTTAATTATATGTATAGACATTAATGACATCAGTTCCTAGATGAGAAATAGAGAGTATCAGGAATAGAGAATATTCCTTGGAACTATGTTACTTTATATGGTGTTGGATGTCTGTAATATTTGGTATTAGAATATTACCTCATTTTTGATTATAAAGTTGTTGAGTAGGTTAGAAGTGTTCCAAAATGGAATTCAAATAACAGCCACAATCAGTTTAGTATCTGTAATGATTTCTATAATTGAAATTAGGGTTGTTGTTGTTGTTTTTTTTTTTTTTTTCCTTTTCAGTGTGGATCCAACTAGATTGCTTTTAACATTCAATGTTTCAGTTAACCTTGGTGACAAGTATCACAAAAACACTGCTCTGCACTGGGCAGTACTAGCAGGGAATACCACAGTCATTAGCCTTCTTCTGGAAGCTGGAGCTAATGTTGATGCCCAGAATATCAAGGTAAAAATATACTGTATTGATGTTGCTGTATGAAATGTGGCTGCTAATAGATGAATTCCTTAATAAAACAGGTTTTTCATAGACTGTCAAAATTGGAAGAAACTTATAAACTGGACACTTTGTTTCCATATATACAGTATTAAAGCAATTTTTTAATTTCAGTGGTCTTTTCATTAGTGAATTCTTACTGGTTTTTGGAAATTGAATTATATAATCCATGTATTTATAGATGAAAGGGAGTGACCTCAAAGAAGGTCATTATAGAGAATGCACGTTTGTAGTTAACATTTTGCATAATTTTAGTAATTCTTCAAGTTAGTCATTTCATTATCTTATTTTTTTAAAGGTTAAAACGTCTAAATTTGATAAATACCTGTGTGATGTTTATAGGAAAACCCATCCCCCCTAATGTTGGGCTAATTTGGGAAAAATATAAAATTATCCAAGAGCCAAGCACACTTAACATTTATGTTCTGAACGTTTAGAAATTTTTATACATTTTACTAGTATATGTAAGAAGGTTCTATTGGTAGTGTCAAATTTGGGTTGAGCATAGACTCTGTTGAAATGTTAAAATTTTAAACACTATCTTTTAATAATGTGCATTTGTAAATAACTGTGCTTGTTGACAAATCTTCTTTAATTTTGGCTATAGTTCATAGTATTTCCTGGGTCATGTTTCTTAAATATCTAAGACATATTTGCCAATAAATATGAAGGAGGTCAAGACTACATTATGGCCAATCAAAAAGTAGGTTGTCTCCTGCTGGATCAGGGCATATCTTTATGTTCCAATGAGTAGTTCCTTCCTCAGGTCAGTTCGTTCAGAGGAGAAGGTTAAACTACTAAAATAAAATAGCTAGGCTAATTATATGGATCACAATTTATTGAAGATTATATTTAGTGTTTAGAAATGAGTCCAATTACAAATAGTAATTTTAGCTAAAAGTAAATATCTAATGTTAGAAACTGTCAGAAAATGATAAAATCATATATTTTCTTTCTTTCTTTCTTTCGTTTTTATTTATTTATTTATTTTTAAATTTTGTGTCTGCTTGTCCTTATCCAAAGTGATCAGAACGGCCCAGTGTCTACTGTTAAACACCGGGAAGAGAGCAGTCAGCATATCATAGTGCCTAATGTGTGATGGACACTCTTCAGTTATTAATTAAATGAATGAAACTTTGTGTTGTCCTGAGCTTTTGCTAACCTAGATTTGATTACTAGAATACCTCTCTGCCACTTCAGAAATTGTAGAGAGAAATTTTTACTTTTCTAGATAGTTTTAAATGAGAAGCTCTGAAAAGTTCCCAACACTGGTATTAGTAAAGTAGGCGATCCCAGGCCTAAAGGTTAAGATAAGAAAGGAGGAGTTTGACTAAACCTGATCACTAGCCAAATAAGAACAAATTAGTGAGATCACCTCATGTTTTATTATCTGAATTGCTTTTCTTTCCTTTGCTTCCAGACAGCCATTTGTAATATGATCATGTATTAGGAATATATTTCAATATATTACATTCAGCAAATTCTGGTTCAATGGCAGAGAGTCACAGTGTTCAAGACAGATGAGGTCCTTATTCTGTCAGAATTTATGTTCTATTGAAGAAGCAATAATTTTTTTTTTTTTTTGAGACAGAGTCTCGCTTTGTCACCTGGGTAGAGTGCCATGGTGTCATAGCTCATGGGAACCTCAAACTTTTTGGCTTAAGAGTTCCTCTTGCCTTAGCCTTCTAGAGTGCTGGGATTACAGGAGTGAGTCACTGCACCTAGCTTAAATAAATTTTCTAAAAGACAAATGTGATAGAGTGACAGGGCTGGGAGGGCCATATCAGGTGAATGATCTGGGAATGCTTGTGAGGAGATGACATATGTTTTGAGAATTATTTGTTGAGAAAGGACTAGTTATTCAGAGATTTTGGGGGAAAACTGCATGTGGAGGAATGTCCGAGCAGGAATAAGGTCCGAGCAGGAATAAGCTTGGCGTGTCTGAGGTGCAGAAGTAAGGACAGCTTGGCTAGAATCCAGGGAGCAGTGGAGGGAAGTCACTTGAAAAAGGCAATTGCCAGGTCAGGCAGTGCCTTGATAAGGAGCTTTAATTGTATTCCCAGTGATAGGAAGCAGTTGGCTAGTTACATGTTGTGTTTTTTGTTTTAAATATTTTTAAATGATTACTTTGGTTGATGTATGGCAAATGCTTTGAAGATTTAGGAAAATGGAAAGGACAGAGCTCAGACAGGCTGTTGCAATAAATCAGGCAAGTGATGATGTTAGCTTAACCTAGGTTCAGAGGAGAGTACAGATGGAAAGAAATGAATGGATTTGGTGATGATATTTTAGAGTAGAAATGAAAAGGTAGGTTAGATATGAGGATGAAAGCAAACATAGATGACTTAGGCTTTGTTTAAGTAACTGATTTGTGATAGTATATGTTGAGGTTGTGAAGACCGAAGGACAAATAACTTTTTTGAGATGAAGATGATAAGAATTGGTTCTGTTTTGGTAAAATTTGAAGTGGTGCCTTTTAGAGGGAATATTAAGCTAATTAAACTTAAATTGCTGCAGATTTTGAAAGGGAAAGATTTGCTTAAAAATGAAAAACCAATTTAGATTCTTTTTTGTTGTTTTTTTTGTTGTTGTTGTTTTTGAGACAGAGCCTCAAGCTATCCCCCTGGGTAGAGTGCTATGGCATCACAGCTCATAGCAACCTCCAACTCCTGGGCTCAAGCGAGTCTCCTGCCTCAGCCTCCCAAGTAGCCGGGACT
>NW_003852402.1:40842441-40859410 GCF_000181295.1 Otolemur garnettii | reverse complement strand
GAGAATTTGACAAGTTTATTTATAATAGTACATTCTTACTTTTTAAAAAAATTTTAAGCCTTAGGAAAAGAGAGTTTTATTGATAATAATGAACTATAACACTGGAGTGTAACCTGCAAATCTGGATAGCTATGAGTTACTTTTTTTGAAGAATATGAAAAATTATACTTTGTATTGTAATATACTAACATAAGTATTATTTGAGCCTATTTCTTCTAAAATATTTTCAAATAAGATTAAGTTTCCTAGAAATTTATCTGTATAATAACAGCAGATTTACCTTTATAAATTAGTTGAGTAAGGAACGCAATTCTTCTAATATATAAAAATGATTCTTTTATCAAAATAATATAGAATTTATTTTGAAGACAATTGATGTTAAATGATATGTAATTTAAAAATAGCTATTGTGATCTTCAGAAGGATTAGGAATAGTCACATACCTTAGATTAGAGATTTTTATTCTGAGATCCCCCAGTAGACTTTGGTTGGAGGAGGTGGGTCCATGGACCCTAGAAATTGCCAGAAAAGTTAACATGTATGTGTGTTTTCCTGGGGGAGATGAATGGCTTTCATCAGCTATCAATTGAAAGAATTTAAGAACCAGAGCCCTAGATAACAGATACATAAAGTAAATTTGAATCTTTTTTTGTTATGTAACATTAGAGAGAAAAATGTGATTTGGAATAGTAAGAGTAAAAAAAAAAAAATTAAAAAAATAAAAAATAAAATTATGGCCCATGTAACAATCATTTTTGTGGCAATATCTCATACAAATTTTTAAAATGTAATACTTTATCCCTTAGCAGATGTTTTTGGTTATACTAGTGAATTTAGATGGATTGAGTTTGGGAGGGGCCATTAATCTCTGAGTGCTACCCAAGCATTTATATAATCTTTTCTTTCTAAAATTATCAAAGGGCATATTTTTAGCTTGTACAGAATATAAAATTACTGAGATTTATTAATATATTGAAAGACTCTTATATGCTTTTTTATTTATTTTTTTTGGTTGCAGTTTGGCCGGGGCCGCATTTGAACCCGCCACCCTCGGTATATGGGGCCTGCGCCCTTCCCGCTGAGCCTCAGGCGCCGCCCTTATGTGCTTTTTTGAAATAAGGCAAGAATTTTTTTCAGAAAATAGTTTTCACTTAAATACCTGACCTAGATGGTCTCCAATAATAATTTTCCTTAGTTTTGACAAAGAAATTCAGCCTTATGCAAAATTTCAAGTGATTCCACCCCACCTCCCCCAGCCATAATGTTTATCTGACCAAAGCCCTTGAAGAATTTCTTTTATTCCTACCAGTTACCTAGTCTGTAAATACTCCATGTAGACTCTTGCTGATGTTGCTGCTGTTTTAATATTATTTATTACTTTGGCTGAAACATGGAGTGATCAGAAGCCTGGTTTTAGTATACTTCCTTAAATTAATTGCTATTTATTTTACCAGCTGAATAAAAGATCTATACAAAAACAGCCAAATGACTACAGTAGTAGTTCAAAGATTTTTTTTTAAAGCTCCCTCAATCTTTTTGTCTAGGGCGTCAATCCTTAGGTGTCACATGGCCCTCTAGTGGAAGGGATGCTCAGCTGGACCGAGGCAACTGCAGGATATTCTCTGGGAGTTGTTACCCAAGGGATTGCTTTTATTCAGGTAATCTTTATAGTTTGGATTAATTAGCTGGTTCTGACAATTTAGGTGGTGGAATTTTGGAATAGGTAAGGTGACATTTTAAAGTAAATATCTCTATTTGTGGAAAACTCACCTAGATTAGCACATTTCTTATTAAATACTATGCATTGATCTTTGTAATAAAGAATTGATTGGGCTTTTTGTTATTGTTGTTTTGTAATAGTTGTTGCTGTTGGTGGTAGTGGTGTGGTTTATTTTGTTGTTTATTTTTATTTTTTAGGGTTTTTGGTAAGGTAAACTATTCTATACTTGATAAGTAATCACCCCTCATAAGAAAGGTACCCTAAGGATCGTTATTCCTTTATTCTTTTTTATTCAGTCTTTTGAGATAATATTTCAGTGTTTTTTATTTTTTTAAAGTAATTTTGAATGTTCTTCAGTACATTCTTGAAATTTTGGCAAACATTTTAAATATTTTGCTTTTCTATTTTAAAAACTAGATAAATAGTGGAGAACATTAAAAGCATGATAGTGTATGTGGGTGTCTTAATTTGCAAAATGAGAAATAAGATTTTAAGTTAGTTAAGGCAAATAGAAGTATACATCTAGAATTAGGAACGCTTATTCCTTGGTTCCTTAGTTCATGTAAAATACATTTTAGTTGTATTAAATGTCTTGGCATTCTTTTTCTTGAGGTTCAAGGGAGTTTAGGTTCGTAACAGACTTCACTATTTTTACCTCTCTCTTTGTGTTTGGAGATTTCTGGATGGGTGGATGAATTTAAGACAGGTCAGGAGTGCCATTACAGTATAGAAGACGTAGAAATCGACTTTCCTTTTTCTTCCTTACTCCCTTCTGAAGACGTTTATCATTGCTGAAATAAAATTGAGGGATTTCTGGCAATTTGGTATTAGGCAAGATATTTTGTAGCAATAAGGTAAACTTAATGATAGCCTCTGATCCAGCATCTACGAAAATACCTACTTTTTGATTTGCTTTCTAATAATGTCAAAATGCAAGCATAAATAGAATATGCAAAAGAAGATGAGAAAACATGCATTTTGATTGTATTTTGAGTGGGAAAGCATAATAAGAAATATGTAATGAGTTAGGTTCTTTTAAAAAGTTAACTTTACCCAATGTTAAAAAACAATGTTAATAAATTAATAGTGCTAACAATTTATTTTTATGGAAGTTCTTTAAAAGTTAATAATTAAGATATTCTGCTTTTTAAATTTTTAATGTGAACTTCTTATATCATCAGGGTGAATCAGCACTTGATTTGGCAAAGCAGAGAAAAAATGTGTGGATGATCAATCATTTGCAAGAGGCAAGGCAAGCAAAAGGCTATGACAATCCATCTTTCCTTAGAAAGCTAAAAGCTGATAAGGTAAACTCATGATCAAAGTAAGATTCATAGGCACACTTTTTTAACATGAACATTTGCAGCTTTTTATTTTATTTTAATTTTTTGGAGACAGTCTCACTTTGTTGTCGCCTTTGGTAGAATGCTCACAGCAACCTCAAACTCTTGGACTCAAGCGATTCTCTTGCCTCAGCCTCCCAAGTAGCTGGGACTACAGGTGCCCATCACAATGCCTGGCTATTCTTAGAGACGGGGTCTCATTATTGCTCAGGCTGGTCTCGAACCTGTGAGCTCAGGCAGTCCACCTGCCTCAGCCTCCCAGAGTGTTAGGATTATAGGCCAGAGCCATCTGTGCCCTGCCTGCAGCTTTTTATTTTTACATTTTTTCACCCAGAGTAAATAGCAAATTTTTCATAGATTTTTTCACAGATTTGGTTGATGGCCTATTTTGGGTTGTCTGATAATTAAGAAGGATAAGAATATATGAAGTTGTTTAAGGCTCCATAGGTTACTAATACAAATTTTAGTTCATTGATTCATTGGGCTTCTGATAAGTAAGAGATTTAAAATAAAAAATTTTTTTGGTATATGTTTATTTCTTAGTATGATAATAAATTGTGAGACAACTTAGTCCTAATACTTATCTTTTTTTTAGCTACTCATAATGCTAGCTCTAATTAACTTGAGCTTTCTTTTGTGATATATAACATTTTTCAGAGAACAAACTTACAGTCTTGACTCCTATAGAATGCTCATTTTAGATCTTCTGTATACCTTCAATTTATTTTTATTTTTTCTTGAGACAGAGTCTCACTTTGTTGCCTCAGGTTCACAGCAGTTTCAAACTGCTGGTTCGAATGATCCTCCTGCTTCAGCCTCCCTAGTATGTGGGCCTCTGTAAAAGTTTTGAGATATACAAAAGTCAAGAAACGTAAAATCCACTTGGATGAAAGCAAATGAAGCCGCCCGAGTGGCATGGATAAGCCAGCAAGTTGAAGCTTGCATGGGTTAATCAGAAAGGGTGCTGTCGACTTTGTTTCTTGGAAGTGAAACAATGGACCATAACACAGTCTGTCTCAAAACTTTCATAGTGACCCACTAGCTAGGAGTATAGGTACCAGCCATGATCCCTGTCTAATTTGTCTGTTTTTAGTAGAAACAGGGTCTTGCTCTGGTCTCAAACTCCTGAGTTCAAGCAGTCCTCCTGCCTTGGCCTTTCAGTGCGCTAGGATTACAAGTATGAGCCACTGTGCCTGGCCATATGCCTTCAGTTTTAAACTGTATGACTGTGGGCTCAGTTGCCTAACAATAAGAAGAATATGATTTTTAAACTAAGAACTATTTTCCCCAAAAGAGGATTGAAATTCTGACTTTTTTGTTACATAACCTAAACAGCTAACAAAATGTCTGCTAACCTGTCAGTAATCACAACTTGAATACCATCTCATGTATGTCTTATTTAGGCTGTTCTAGTAGTAATACTAATTGTTCAAAGTTAACACAAATCTGTCTATTATCAAGAAAGACAAGTTTTTAAATAAAGAGAAACATACTCGAAAGCAGTGCCACATTTATTCATTGGTGTTCATATTCCCTTAATGAGTAAACTGGTCCATTACTTAGATATCAGAAGAATGATATCATGTATAGTTTATAAACTTGCCTGTTTTTAACCTCATACCTGAGAATGATGAATGATTTTTACATGTCATATGAACTCTTTAATTTACATATTATATATGATATAGACAATGATACATTTTGATTTTGCTTTGTTCTCTAATATTTAAGCAGTTTTGCTCTACAGAGTGAAATATGGTTAATGATAAGGGTATTAATAAAAATATTTTGTGTTACTTTGGAAAATCCCATAATTTTTATACTTTCATTTTGTTGAATGTAAATATTTATAAGTTTTTTATGTACATTCAAATGGCAATATTTATAAATTCTGTATGTTACTAATAGCATGAATAAATCAGGTTTGTGTGTTTGGATTTTTTTTTTTTTAAAAGAGCTTCTTTAAAGGTTCAGTGCACTTTTAACATTTGTATATTATCGCGATCAGGTCACAAGTTGAGTTTCTTTTCTGTTTTTCCATTAGTAGCTTTAAATATACTAAATTTTTTATAAAAGGCTACTAAGTAAAAATATATGATGATTGGGGCTCTGTGAGATTGAACATCTGTAATTATATAGAGTGTTCATTTCTTTTCCCATCTTATGTTAGACAAATTTAAATCAAGGTGAGTGTGGTGGCATGTATTTCCAGCTCCTAGGAAGGCTGAGGCAAGAGAAGCACCTGAGTCCAGGAGATCGAGGCCATGGTGAGCTATGATTATACCACGGCACTCTAGCCTGGATAACAGAGCAAGACCCTTTCTCTATTAAAAAAAAGGAAAAAAAAAAAGGAAAAAAATTATTCATTCATGAATATGATTTTATTTGCTAGCTTACTAGTGTATTGTGTGCTGTGTTTAAAACTAAACAAAAATATAAAGACACATAAGATTCAGCAGTACTTTATTTTTAAAACAATCATCTCCAAGGGGGAAAACATATTTTTGAATAATGCTAGTAGAAAGGGAAAGAATCTTGATTTTAGAAAATTATTTTAAAAGTTTCTAGATTTTGGGCAGTGCCTGTGGCTCAGTGAGTAGGGTGCCAGCCTCTTATACAAGGGGTTCCAACCCAGCCCCAGCCAAACTGCAACAAAAAAAAATAGCCTGGGGTTGTGGCAGGTGCCTGTAGTCCCTGTACTCGGGAGTCTGAGGCAAGAGAATTGCCTAAACCCAGGAGCTGGAGGTTGCTATGAGCTGTGACGCCGTGGCATGCTATTGAGAGCGTGAAAGTGTGACTGTCTCTAAAAAAATTTTTAAAAAACCTCCTAGATTTTTAAAGTTAAAATATTTACTGAATAAGTTAGAGGGAAATCTCTAAATTAGTATTTTTTAACATTCTAAAATCTATGATCCCATTTGTTAATGATGGAAATCTCATATACTTTTTAAATTTTGCTTATTGATTATGTGAGACTAAATCTGAGAAGATGGCATAGATAGACTTTTTCCTATTCCTTCTACTAAGAAATAAAAATCCTGGACAATGTATATACGGAACCCTGAAGGATAGATAGCAGGCAGAGTCACTAGGGAACTCAGCTCCTGAGGAAAGACAGGGTGGTGAGTTCCTTGGGTTTTCTTTCTGGCTCATGTGTCTTAGACAAGTTGCTGACAAAGGTGGCAACTGAGAGTCACAGATGCAGACAAAAAGGCCCAAACAAAAGCTTACTCTTTAGCCAGAGGACCACAGAAAAGACAGGCTAGCAAGATAGACAACGTGTGGGAACTAACTGTTCTGCTATTGCTGAACACTATGGGAAAAAATATGGTCCACCTAACTCATAGCAACAAAAGACCGTTGGTGAGCCTGGACTTCTTCACTTGCCAGGTTGTAATAAAGTACTCCAATTTGTCTCCTAGGCTGAGCAGGAGGTTAGGACTTTCTGCCCCACTGGCTGTTAACGGGGTCCCAGCTCCCTTCCCACTTCCCCACATCATTTGAGACCACATGGGAAACAGTGATGAAGCACTCGTCCCCTCCCAGTCCCTGAGAGCTATCAGAGAGGCCTTGTGGAGAGCTGGAAGTCCCACCCTTGCCCAGCAATAAAGAGGAGCACCCTCCTTAGGTGTCATTGGGGCCTACATGGGGGATCCTAGACTTCTGTCCTACCTGGTATCCCTCTCCTACACCGAGTTTATCAGAAGAATCCACCTATAGAAGATTCAGATAAGATCCAGAGCCTCATAATGCCCCAAATGTTCACATTTCAATTGAAAATCACTTGTCATACCAAGAACCCAAGAAGATAGGAGAGAGAATGAAAAGAGACTCAGTAGATGTCACATCATGGTGACAAAGATGTGAGAATTATTTGACAAAAGATTTTAAAGCAGCCATCATGAAAAGGCTTAAGTAATTATGAACATGCTTGACACAATGAGTCTAAGCAAAGAAATAGAAATAATGGAACTAGAATATAAGAAGATCCAAGTAGAGATTTAAAAATTATTTAAATTTTAATAAATTTGATAAATTATTGTAACCAAAATAAACTGGATGGGCTCAACAGCAGAATAGAGAGGACGAAGGAAAGAATCAGTGACTCTGAAGATAGAAAAATTAAAATTATCCATTTTGAACAACAAAAGGAAATAGAATGGAAAATCCTAATAGAGAGCCAGACAGAAGATCTGACATCTAACGCTGATGTGATTGGAGTCCTGGAAGATGAGGATAAAGAGCATGGTCTGACAAAGTATTTAAAGATAGAGTGGCTAAAAAAAATCTTCAAATACAAACTTACAGATTAATGAACTGTAGGTTAGGCATGGTGGCCCACACCTGTAGTCCTAGCACTTTAGGAGGCCAAGGCAGAAGAATCACTTGAGGCCAGAAGTTTGATTCCATCCTAGGCAACGTTGTGAGACTCTGTTCTACAAAAAATTTAAAAAATTAGCTGAGCCTGGTAGTATATTCCTGCAGTCCTAGCTACTCAAGGAGGCTGAAGCAGGAGGATCTCTTGAGCCCAGGAGTTCAGGCTACAGTGAGCTATAATCATGCCATTGTTCTATAATGTGACTGAAAGAGCTGTGACCCTGTTTCAAAATGAATAAATAAATGCAAGAAATGATTATAATGGCTTTATTAATAATCACCAAATTTGGAAAAAACTTTATTTGGTAAACAAATGGTACATCTATGCAATGGAATATTACTCAGCACTAAAAAGGAACAAAGTGCTGATACATAAAACTGGGTAGATGAATGTCAAATGCATTCTGTAGGTAAAAGAACCCAGACTTAAAAGACTGCATTTTTTATTCTATTTATAGGGCATCCTGCAAAGAGAACATTATAGGGGCAGAAATGTGATTAGTGGCTACATGGGGTTGGGACTCTAAGCTATGGGGAACTTGGAGACTTGATGGAACTGGTCTGTATCTTGATTTTGGTGCTAGCTAGTTATATCACTGTTAGAACTTAAAGAAAGGTACCCAGGAATAGGTGGATTTCATTGTTATGTAAATGTATCTTTTAATTTTACATTTTTAACATTTTAAATTTTTTAAAATGAAAACAAATGTAGCCAGTGCTGAGGGATAGCAAATATTTTGATTAGAAAGAAGCCAAATTACAGATAATTTTAGAAAATGCTTTTTCACGTGACGGTGTCTGCCTTTCCCCCTTTAGTACCCACACTGTTTGTCCTTTGAGCCGTAAATCTTCGCTCGTGTTTTTCTGTAAGTCTACACATGCTAGAAAAAAATTGGATCAGTTTTTATCTTACTGTGGCATAAAATTAAACTCTGAAATTGATGTTTAGTTGTTAGTCTAAGTTAAAATTATACATTTAGTTGAGAAAAAATTACAGTGGCAAATTGGGAAAGACATGGTCATTTATATGAAAAAATACTCATTTTACTAAAAGCCAGCAGTATGAAAGGGGTGTTAAGAATGTATAATACATTCTTAGCTTTGAGAAAGATAAAGGTTCAGTGAAGAAAGCAATATTCATACTCAGGGCTTAGTTAGGCCACAGCTGGAATATTTTGCAGTTTCGTCTCCTTGAAGGTAACTTAGAGAGACTTGATAGCTGCCTATCAGTTTGCAAAGGGCTATTATGTGGAAGAGGCACTAGATTTACTTTGTGTTACTATAAAAAGGAAGAAAAATTATGATAGGTATTACAAGGAGGTGTGTTAAGTCTTATACTTCTGGATGTGAACTTTCTCACAGCCAGACCAGTGACAGGAATGAAATGGAACTCCCTCGAGAGCAGTGTGGTTCTCAACCTTCCTAACACTGCGACCCTCTAATACAGTTCCTCACGTTGTGGTGACCCCCAACCATAAAATTATTTTTGTTGCTACTTCATAACTGTAATGTTGCTACTGTTATGAATTGTAAATATCTGATATACAGGATGGTCATAGGCAACCCCTGCGAAAGGGTAGTTTGGGGGTGGGGGGTCATGACTCACAGGTTGAGAACCACTGCTCTAGAACAGGGATCCTCAAACTTGTTAAACAGGGGGCCAGTTCACTGTCCCTCAGACTGTTGGAAGGCCGGACTGCGGGCCCCGGGACTAGTCCACTGCTAAGCAGGACAGGCAGCGGCGGCAAAAACACCCAGCGGGCTGGATAAATGTCCTAGGCAGGCTGCAGTTTGAGGTCACCTGCTCTAGAGTATCGAGCTCTGTCTTGAGATGTGTAGACAGGAACTTGTGTTTATTCTGTGGATTCTGGAAGCCTGTAGATTGCTTGATTTTATTTATCTCATTTAAAGATTTTAATATATACTGTTCATGATTTGAAATTTCTTCTTCAGGCTAAGCCCTCTCTGGTTTCCTTGTCTGATACTATTCTTAGACCTTCAGTCATTCTGAATGTCCTTGTCTCTAGTTATCAGTCCCCCTGTTAAAAATGCACCGGTGTTTGTCAGGGACAGTCTTCAAGCCAGTCTTTGTGTTAGCAGGTGGTCTGGTGTCTTCTGTATGTGACTGTAGAATCCACTCCCATAAGTTATAGTCTCATTTTCCACAATTTTAACAAAGATTGTTTAAATTGTTTAACTCCTGTCTCCAGAAGACAGACACCAGTACCATGCACATAGTAGTCAAAATTGAATAAACTAATTCACCCCATTGTGTGCCTTCATGAAGGTAACAGTGGTTCAGGTTGAGGTTTCTTAAAACATGACAAGATTTTCTAATTGTTTGTTTCTGTACAGGAATTTCGGCAGAAAGTAATGCTAGGAACTCCTTTCCTAGTTATTTGGCTGGTTGGGTTTATAGCAGACCTAAATATTGATTCTTGGCTCATTAAAGGGCTAATGTATGGTGGCGTTTGGGCTACAGTACAGTTTCTTTCAAAGTAAGTGTATTGTTTTTAACTACATCGTTAACTGTATATTGAAGGAATATAATTTGTATGTTTAGAATGCTGTCTTTTTGCAGTATGTTTGATCTTAATTTATTGTTTAAAGAGTTTTTAGAAGTTTATATGTGAAATATTTTAGATTTTTAAAGATTAAAATGATTCAGAAGTTTCTTTTAGGCAAAAGTCTAGCATATAATTTTTAAGACAAAAGTATAATTTTAGAAATATTTGAAATATTGCAATAGACATAAACTTGAGTCTATTGAACTCTAAATGTATATATCATTTCTACATAACTATATTGTTTGATCTTAAGCAATAAGCAAGGGAAAGGTTTGATTTTAGAAGCAGGGTGAAGTCTAAGTACAATTATGAAGTAGGCTCAGTTGCTTTTGTTTTTTCTTTTTGAGACAGGATCTCATTCTGTCTCTCAGGTTAGAGAACCGTGGTGTTATAACTCACTGCAACCTCAGACTCCCTCAGGAGAGCCTTCTGCCTCTGTCTCCCAAGTAGCTGGGACTGTGGGAGTATAGGCACCTGCCACCACGACTGGCTTCTTTCTTTCTTTCTTTTTTCCTTTCCTTTCCTTCTTTCCTTCCTTTCTTTCTTGGATCTGTCTCACCTTTTTTGAGACAGGGTTTTGATTTTTTTTACATTTTTTTGAGACAGGGGACTCAGGTTTAAAAATTCTTTTCTTCATCTTTTCTCTTAAACATTGCTGCATTCCCTTTTCCTTGTGTCCTGTAGCCCCATTGCCTCAGCGGTGCCCCAGCCAGCTAACCTAAGCAGATGTCTGTGATGCAGAACTTCCCATCGAATTTCTGTTCTTTTAGTATCTATTTTTCTCACATAAATTTTATGAAAGTGTTCTGAAAATAATTTACACAGAGGTGAGAAATAGCTAATGATGTGCTAATGAGTTAACTCTCAAGTAGGGTCATAAGCCCATTGTCATATTTCTAGGAGCTCTGAGAAATATTATAAATAGGAAGTCACTAGGATTTCTGATTTAGATTGCATGGATATTAATTCTATGTTTAATAAAATTCACTAGTTTTTTTTTAAATTTTAAGTATTAGAAACACAAACCTTCAATTTCACTAAATCATCTTTTCATTATATTTGAAAAGATGAGCCCTCACTTTAACTGGAGTGTGTAGGTAAGGAGAAATCATGATGGAGCCCAGAGAAACCTCAGAATTACTTGGACTTATTTGTACTCAAGTTATAATGCGTCTTTGGTGAACAGTATGCTGGATGCTAAAGTGAGTTACTTAAGAGAAGAGGAGTACACTGAAATTATGAGGTTGAAGAGTATATGAAATAGGTTTTTAATTCTTTGAGAATTAAAAGGAACGTCAGAATCTTACAGTCATTCAGCTACAAACTTGTTATGAAAAATCTCAGTATTTGAGCATCTTAAGCTTGAGTCTGGTTAGATCAGGGCTGGGGTGTATGTAATTTTCATTTGAGTGTTCATTTTAACGAACTACAGACTCCTATCTTACCACACTTGTGTTTTGCAGATCCTTTTTTGATCACTCAATGCACAGTGCATTGCCCCTTGGAATATATTTGGCAACCAAATTTTGGATGTATGTGACGTGGTTCTTCTGGTTTTGGAATGATATCCTTTGGTTATAAAGGTCATCCTAAATAAATTTTGCTTGCTATTTAAATAAACATTTAATAGTAATTTGACCTTGGGACCGAACTACTCATAACTTCCTACATTAAAACTGTATTGCTAGAAAAATAAGTGAACGAATGTAGTATTTTTAAATGTTTCGTTTAAAAGATAGTTTTGAAGCTGATTTTAATATTAATAACATAAAAGAAATAATAAATCATTTCTTGAGTGTTTAAAAACCATTTTTAACAATTACTCATTTAATCCCCATCTCATAAATTAGCATTGTTTCCATTTAGTAGAAAGGAAAAAATTTAGGCTTAAGGAGTCCAAGGTCACTTGCTAGTTCCTAATAGGAAGAATTGAAAAAGATGGAATTGAAACATGTATTTGTCTAACTCTAAGCATATTCTAAACTGTGGGTTTTATATTTTAATATCATTTTTTTTTCTAATGGTTTTCCTGATGTCACTGCTTACTTTGTTGTGGTAGCTAAGAGTTCATCTCTTAAAAGTATTTCATCTCCTTCACTTGCTAAAGTCAGCAAATGTTTGGAGATACAGCATTATAAGCTTTTTAAAAGTAGTTAATATAATTTGAAATTGTGCATGTGTGTGTACATGTGTGTGTATCAGAGAAATCAAGCCAATATCAATTTTTGATCTTTTCACACAGACAAATTTTAATCGGGAAAACAGATTGGTTTGTTATAATAAAAACACATCTTTCATGAATGTCTGGTAATTAAACATTTTTGAAAATATTATAAAGAAGTATATAAGAAATGTTTTGAATAGCATATAATTTTTGGTGACTTATAAGTGTCTATAAAAAATTATAGTTAGTACCTGGAAAACCAGGTATATAGTATCATGCAATACTATAATACTCTTTTTATTAAGTTAGTTGCCTTATATTTTAGTTGAAAAACAAATGTGGCTATTTTATTTTGACACTTAAAGTACTGAATAATAAATATATTTATAATGCTTACATTCTTGTTGCATTCTGTGATTATCTTCAGAAAGTATAGTATTTTTAAATATTTTCTTAGTGTAAGTATTTATTGAAATTCTTCCACATGGGGCGGCGCCTGTGGCTCAGTGGGTAGGGCCCTGTCCCCTTATACCGAGGGTGGTGGGTTCAAACCTGGCCCTGGCCAAACTGCAACAAAAAATAGCCGGGCGTTGTGGTGGGTGGCTGTAGTCCCAGCTACTCAGGAGGCTGAGGCAAGAGAATCACCTAAGCCCAGGAGTTGGAGGTTGCTGTGAGCTGTGAGTGCCACGGCATTCTACTGAGGGTGACAAAGTGAGACTCTATCTCAAAAAGAAAAAAAAAAAAAATTCTTTCATGTGGCAGTTTTGGCTAGCTAATTCTGGCCTTGTATTATACTTTGACATAAAAATTACTCCTCAAGGATATATTAAACATTAGATTTGCCATATTGGAACATTTATTGAGTAAAACAGATCTGCTTGTTTTCATTACATCATCCATTTTAAACTTGTAAAATTCCTTGACCTCTGAAATGACTTTGGTATTCCAGACATATTTTCTATCTTTGTTTTAAAATTGTACATTAAAATTTATATTTAAGGGGGGAAACACAGATTTATATCTCAAAATAATGTTAAAACTATTGTCCTAATCTGTGGATAAGTGGTGAGAAGCAGAACATTTAGTAAATTAGACAGGGGGGCAGCAGCAGTCACAAGTCTGGGGTTGGAATGTCCCAGTGCCCAGGGCTCACCAGCCAGCCATGCCTTTTCTCTAGAGCAGTACAGCTGTACAGCCTCCAGTCAGTTCTCTGAGTTGATCCAGAGGCCTGAGGAGGGTCCCTCCCCCTGCTCCAGTGGCAGTATCCTCAGAGGAAGCATGGAGCTGGGGATCCTTTCTTGGGTCCCTTCCCCTTTGTCCTCCCTAATACCTCCAGTCCTCTTGAGCAGCTCTTATCCCGGGCTCCTCTCTATGGATTCCCGGTGCTCTGTTGATCTTTTGATTAGATTATTACTCCAAAGGTGGATGTCTGTTCTCCACTTGCAGTCCTCTGCATGAGAGTGGCATTGTACAGGCTGTTTCTATTCCGCCATCTTGGCCCCCAACCCCTAAATCTAATTTAGTTTATATCCAAATGAATTTTAAATACATACAGTTTATTTTATTTAAATATTTATGTATGTATGAATGATACTCATGGGATATGAAATAGAATCACAAATAGCTTTAAATTCTGATTATCCAAAGAAAAACCTTATACTTATATCCTAGAGCCATAGTTTGAGGACTCCTATCCTAGAAAGTTGATGCAAGCACTCAGTTAGAAAATACCGAACCATTGTTTTTAAAGGAAATGCAGGTTTAGCTTTCTGCAAGGCAGGTCACAACATTGTCATCAGCTGATTGGTATGTAATGGGAATATTTGTGTATTTCTGTTTAAAAAGCCTGTTTAATATCACGTCCAAGATCACTGCAACTCAGACCCAAGAGAAGCTTGCTTATCTAGCACGTGTGTTCGGTCAGTAAGGCACATCACAGCTTCCTTGTGCTCAGGAACATGAGGTAGCTCTCCAGCATTGCACTTGAGAGCTCTTTTAAACAGCAAAATCAACTGAAAGCTCAAAAATGTGCCAATAAATAGACCACAGAAAGAACACTTGTTTACAGTATGAGAACTAAAACAAGAAGTCAGAGTGTTGCCTTGTTCAGCCTCGGCTGAGAATGTGTGCATTGGGTGACCCAAGATTTTTCACTGCTTTGTTCATGTCTATTGAATGATTGAAAAAGTGCCATGAATATTGATTTGGGGGGTCACAAATAAACTTTACCAAATAGGTGTGAGAATCAATTGCATAGACTTTATTTTGGTTTTCTATATAGGTGTCATTTAGGTAATAATGAATTTTACATTGATATAAATCAATAAAGTAAGTTTTGGGTTAATGTCCATTTAGTACTTATCTTTCATATACCCTACATGGAGTGCTTTTTGGTTTATAGCTTCTTCAGATAAATTATTTTACTTGGTTCTGAGAATAATTCTTTGAAGTTTAAAAAAAAAAATCCATACATCCTAATGCTTGTTTTCTAACTGATGGAAAGATTGAGGCTCAGAGAAATTGTATATCTTTATTGAAGTCATAGAGGTGGGTAATTACCACGAGTTTGGTGTAGAACCCAGCTTTCTGACCTGATTCAGTATATCTTCAAATGTTTTTATATCATGCACATAATTTAAGTTTGTAAAACTTGCTTAGCAACCTGTAGAAAGAGCTTTAAAGATACCCTTTATCTCTGAATCAGATATAATAATCGTGCAATCACAGATTTTTTTACAGGGATAGTTCTCGTAGTGTTATTACTCATATGGATAAAATGGAAATTATCTGAATATCCAGACTAAAAAAGAGGGATAGTTTTATCAGTTATGCTATATATGAAACAATATTAAATAGTGACTGAAATGGTTTTATAATGACGTGAGCTCATATATAAGATATGATAAATAAAAAATACTAAATTATATTTACATTCTAATTTTAAAATGCACAAAGGAAAAAGCTGGTGATGAGTATATGTAATTTCAGCAGTGGTTATCTCTGGGTATTGGACTCATAGTTTATTTTGCTTTCTGTTCATTTGAATTTTTTTCTCCCACTGGCAATTTTTTTTTTTTTTTAATTAAACAAGAACTCCAAAATCCACTGAAATAGCCAGTGTGGTCAGTCAGTGGTTTATCATGTTGGCACCACTTTGAAATGTTGACAATAGATTATTAGGAATTTTATGTCTGAAAATATTATTTTTCATCTGGTTTTAATCTAATTAAGCTTCTCTTAACGCAAGAAGATGTGAATAATGTCTAGACTCTAGAGTGATTACATACATAAAATCAAGAACGTATGAAATTACTATATTACTGTTAGCTCTTGCATTTAATTTTTTTAGAATTAGCTCTTTGAAGTTCTGAAAAAGTCGAGTGCACTTTTGTTTGAGATTCTATTTAAACTGTAGATTGATTTAAAGAAAGCTATTTTTTGATATTTAGGCCTATTTTTTTAAATCATATATATTTTTTGAGACAGTCTTGCTCTATGACCCAGTGACATCAGCATAGCTCACAGTAACCTCAGCCTCCTGGGCTCAGGTGATCTTCCTGCCTCAGTCTCCCAAGTAGTTGGGACTACAGGCATGTGCTTCCTTAGCTGAATTTTATACATAAAATCAAGCTTATTAGTTGGGTTGCTCAAGTAACTGTATCCTCACTAAATTTCTCCTTATTTGTGGTATCATTTATTGAGAGAGTTGTGTTAGAATCTCCCACCGGGGGTTGTATCTGTCACTTTCTTTTTGTGGTTCAGTCTGTTTTTGTTTTACATGTTTTGGAGTTACATTGTTCAGTACATGTAGGCTTTAGGATTATTTCTTTCTAAGGAATTGAACCTTGTTTCAATGTGAAGTATCCAAAGTTAAAAGCATCAAAGATGAATATTTTAATCAGTATTTGCTTTCAGCCTTTCTATGACATAAAATTTCACAACTGTCTCTTGTGATGGTCTATCACACGTAGGAATAGAGAAACCTCAAAGACTAGACTCTCAATTTCTGAACCAGTTTACCTCTAGATTTGTGCTTGTTAATCATGTCTGTTAATCTGTTAATCACCTCCAAGGGGTTCTCTAACACCACTGTCAGCTCAGCAACACATCCTAAAAGATTTTTCACAAGTTTACTCAAGAAGACATTCTTTATCATTGATATTGAAGAACAACGAGGGTCTTTCAGAGGGTCCTTATTGTCCCTCTAATTTTCTTAATATACAGTATGTTTTTTCAGATGTGATACGTAAAGTGGAGATTTTGTTTATTTGTATATTGTGTATATAATATGCAAAAATGAAAGTTTTCTATATTTTGATTTCTGAATTTCATTTTCTACTTCGTGAATAAAATTACCTGTATGTTGAGTCATCTTTGACTATCTGTGTTCATGCTCCCGTCTCTGATAATTGATGTCTGTTTACTGTGATTATTGTAGCCTCTGTATCCTTGTATTTATATTTACAAATTTCTAGTTCATACATTATGTAATGATTTTGTATGGTCTTACCCTTTTCATGTGCTTCTAATTATTTTATCATCTTATCTCTAAATCTCTTACAGGATTGTCTTCCTAGGAAACATTTTGGGTTAATTTACCTTTGTCCTAGGTTTCCAGACAGGGTTCTTTGCTTTGTGAATGCTGTGTACCTTTTTCCTCACTTGATTTTTTTTTAAGTGCTCTAGCATAGTTATTATGCCATTTCTTTTCACCTTTTAACTTGTCCACAATTGGGCACATTTATTCAGACATCTGTGTTTTCTCTGGTGTACTATGGAATAATTTTTTTTTTTTTTT
>NW_003852402.1:40837186-40842269 GCF_000181295.1 Otolemur garnettii | reverse complement strand
GCTTGTGCCGGGTTTGAACCTGCCAGTCTGGGTGTAGGTGGCCAGCACCCTATCCCCTGAGCTACAGGCAACGACCTGGAATAATTTTTAAAGTTTGTCCTATCCTCTCTGGTACAGGATATCTGTTCAGTGCTACAGTTTGGCTAAATTTCTGTCTGTTTTCTGTACAACTCTGTTGTAAGTTCTTGCTCAGGAACCTGGTTTAGCTGTCTTAAGATCTTGTTAAAAGTTCTGTCTAAGGTTCCATTCTCACCAGCCTTAGAGATAGAGTGTTGTCCCCCACCAACTACCCCTCAGTTTAATTAGGTTACCTTGTTAATGCCAAGCCTTGCTATTTCCTGATACTTGGTGGGAGCCGTGCAGCAGTATTCAGGGGCTCGTGTTCCTCGGGATTTTCTTGACTTGTTAAAGTTATCTGCTCCCATTTCAATTTTTGTTCCTGTAGTTGAGGGGGGTGGAGAAGTGAGTGTATATTAATTACTCAGCTCAGGCTGCCAGAACAATATATCAGAGACTGGTGTTTTAACCAACAGAGGGAAAGTTATTTTCCCTCGGTGCCGGAGGCTGCTAGTTTGAGACCAGGGTGCAGCATGGCTGGAGTCTAGAGGGGGCTGTCCTCCTACCCTGCAGATGACTGTCTTCTCAGGTGACATAGAATTCTCTCTCTTTTCCTCTTAGAAGACCACTGTCCTGTTGGTTTAGGGACCCACCCATGTGACCTCACCTTACCTTAATTACCTCCTAAAGACCATTTCCAGATGGTCACACTGGGGCTAGGGCTTCCCTATATGAATTTTGAGGGGGATGCGGTTTAGTCCATAGCAGAGGGCAGGGTGGTGATGACAAGAGTGCTCATCTGCAGCCTTGTCCTCGGACATGTGGCGGCAGGATTGACAGCTGCCCCAGGCCTCCCCTCAGCAGGATTGACAGCTGCCCCAGGGCTCCCCTCAGAATCATTTTCATTCCTTGGCTTTCAGTTTGGAGGTCATGGTGCAGTGTGGCTAGTTCCCCCTTCCGCAGTTGTTGGTGATATTTTAGTTGATGTGTTTGATTTTCTGCTTTTGGTTCATTTTGTTGGGTGAAGAAATGTAGTGTATGAAGTTCATTCTTTACTCTTAGTTTGAAAGTGTAGTTAGATATGTTTCTTAAAGTTAGAGCTGCAGTTGAACGTAGGCATCAGAATGATATCCAGAGTCAAGGGAGTTAAATGTAAAAAATAATTCTATAAACATTTCAGTGAAAACATTGATGATAAATCCTGGTTTTATCTTCAATTAGAGGACTGTTTAACATAAAAGCATAAATATAAGTTAAAACAATAAAATAAAGCTGCTTTGGCCTTGATGGTTGGCAGCATGGTTTTTTTCATTCAGTGCTAATGCAGATGTGCTCAACAAGCCTTCAGCATGCTGGTGGAGTTGTAACCTGGTGCATCTTTCTGGAAAATAATCTCACAGTATAAAAGTGTGATTGTGTGTACTAAAAATGTTTATATCTAAAGATATGGTTTCTATGACATTTATTGACCTAGGAAATTGTTTTGGGTGCTTTGGAGAGGCAGAGTAGCATAGGGAATGAGAGACTGGGCTCTGACTCCCTCTGTGATCTTGGACAGCCGCGCCTCTGCCTCAGTTCTGTCATCTGTAAAGTGAGCATCAGTCAGGATTTATCATAATGAGCTTGTGCTGCTGCAGTGATACACAATTGGTGATTAATGTGTTATTCATGTTATCAGTCTTAATAATTAAATATATTGTAATCCTGATTATAATTTAAAATGCAGAATACCAAAATTTAAAGGAGTTATCTCTGGCTTGTCAAGTTATTATTTTGGCCTTTATGTTTTTTCAGGGTTTTCTTGTTGCCTCTAATAATCACATTAATACAAAAACAGCATCCAAATGGTTTTTGGATGGTGTAGAGAATGCTACTTGTATTTGTAGAGAGTACCTATTTAGTTAGACTTTTAAAAATTAGTTTGTCTAACATATTGTTGAAAGTAACTTCAAACTACCATTTGAAGATACATCATCTCTTTACCATTTAAGAACAAGCAAAGAACTTCTTGAAGTTCATCTGATACTTAATTCCTGAATGTCGCTTTCAAATAAGTAGTCATCCTCTGAGCTGCTAGCTGGCCTCCTGCAAGTTGAATCCAAGTTTTAAGAGCCTGAGCTATTTATGAAACTGTTGTGATAAGTGAAGGTGCCATCCTGAAACAATGCCACGGTTCACCATTCTCTTGCATACTTTATTCTTAAGGGCTGGAGTTGGAACAGCTGAAAATTACAGTGCCTAATCTGCTCGCTGTACCACTATATTTTCTAAAATGAGGAAGGTACAAGTTTGGGCAGGTGGGGAACTGGAGAAAGAAGGAGAACAACTAATCTTTCTCTGCTTCCTTCGTGTCTCCTGTATTTTAAGTGGTTATTTGGTGCTTTGGGATTTACCAATCAGATATAGGATGATTTAAGTTAAGAAGTTGTTCTTTTTCTATCTGTACTTCCTGAGAAATATAAAAAGTGTTAACACATCTTGTAAATCTTGAGAATTTTTGAAATTTTCGTGTAGTGTACTTAAAGCTGTCTTGGGTCTCAGAAATGTATTTCTGTAGCAACATTGCTTTATTGTTTGGTGTTATTTAAAATAGTTTTTGATGATTCATTTACATTTTATAAATGCCTAGTCCTTTTTTTATATATTTTTATGTGATAGGAAAGAATGTGGATATAGAAACTATTTCCGTTTTAAGCAAGTTTATAAATACCTTTTTTGAAATTAAGATAAACTTTAGGGTGTTCAAAAATGGCCAAGGAGTGGATTTTTCTTTTTTTTTTACTTTATTATAGTTAAAAGTAATCTTCTTCACATGTGAGTTTGATAACTGAAGCATTTGGTAGATATATAAGGATTTTAATGCATATACATAAAGTATATGTCGATAACTTTGAACATGAAAAATCCCTTTATTTTTGTCAAAAGAAGTATTGGTCATTTAAAAATACTCATTGAATTTTTACTCTGTTCACTGAGTTCTGAAGTGTCGGGTTGGTGTACATGATTTAAAGTTTATAAAGAAGTCACATTGCTTTTTATATTTAGTTATAAACATAATGGGAAAATGTACTTTGATGAAAAATCACTTGTATATTTTTGATTGGTAGATACGTTCTTTTGTGGTAAAATTTTGGGGATTATAAGTTTAGGTATAATAGTAACTCATTGATCATTGCCTCTTTAGATTCCTTAACTTTAGGCACATCTCAACTTTTTATTTATCCATCTTCCATTCCTTGCCAATAGTGTTGCACTTTTCTACAATTTTGGAAAATCTTGGAAATCAGATCCAGGGATTATTAAAGCTACAGAAGAGCAAAAGAAAAAGGTAGCAAAATATAAGGCGTGTGGCAAATTAGCAGTATCTGTAGAATTTATGGCAGAGAGTAGAAGAAACTGTCCTTTAGAATATAAAGACATTTGGAACTCAGTTGAGACTCTGGGTTTTATTCAGTGCTCACCCCTGGTGTTCTTGTGAAACCTGTCCTGACACTTCCAGGGCCTGTAATGATTCCGTGTTTCCCTCCCTTATAAGGCTACTGTGATTGCTGTAGGGGTGAGCGTGTACCTTAAACATCTCTGGAAAGTCTCGGGAAATAAAATGCATTTAGTACAGTGTTTTTCAACTTTTTCAAAATCTCACAGCATACTTGATAGTTAAATTTCCATAGCATACTGAAATTATGTTGTTTAAAAAAGGGTATACTTACTGTGCTTTGAACTTCTTTCAAAAGAAATTAATTAATGAACCTTTAAAAAATTTTGCGGCACACGTAAGATCTTCTCATGGCACACCTGTTGAAAACCACTGATTTAGTAGACACTGTGTTGAATGACTATATAAACTAAAAGGCTGGTATACTGTCACAATAACTAAATATTTATATTAGTTATTTATGATCCAGGGCCCTCCTTCCCTTATTACCCAGGTACTTAGAGTTAAGAAACCAAATTTATAATCTAAAGAATATTTTGTATTTAGAGAGTTAGACTGCAAGCATTTTCAGTTATTTTAAGAGCTGTTTTGTTTAGTCTCTTAAAAACAGCAAATCCTGAAGGATTATTCCTGCCCACAGGAGAGTAAGACAGTGGCAAATTCCCGTTGCCTCGTCCCTCCTTTCTGGGCCTCATAGATATTGTTGTCCTTACGTTCTTAAGTATTTATACTCTGATGAAATAGCACAAGTAAATGAGCAAAGGATTTTATTTCTTTTGAGCTGAAAACATGGGTAAATTAAGGATGAACATCATGTTTGTTGACTCAGAATGATGGCAAAAGAGTTGGTGAGCTTTGTTCAGTTTTGAATAAAATGACTTTTTTTAATTCACAGACAATAGTTGAGCTTGCAGAGACAGGAAGTCTGGACCTCAGTATATTCTGCAGCACCTGCTTGGTAGTATTTTCTTTTGTTCATCCCTTTCTCCTGACAAGGCATAGCATGGAGGGGATGGGGAACAAGGACAGGAATTTCTTTGGTTGAACATACATTTTTGCCCCCCCCCCCCAAAAGTACCATTTAGACTGACACAAGAGGGAAAGATGGTCAAGAGGTATTTCCCTGGAAATGTGCAGACCCTGACTACATTTCTGATTCAGCAGTGCCATTTATTCATACTCGTTCTCATTCTTTTTCTCTTAAAATGTAACTCAGTAAATTAAAAACTAAGTAATAAATTACTTAAAATCAAAGATTCAGTGTGATTCCCTGTGAGGTTGTTTTAAAAACTACATTTTAAGAAAATTTGTTCTTGTTTTAAAAGTTACAGTGAGAAAAACCCATTAGACATCTTGGGAAATAACATGGCCTTCAGACAGGATCCATTTGAGTAGTTTTTGTCTGAACATTATTTTAACTTTTTTTCTTTGTTTTTTTTTTTTTTTTTTTTAAGACAGAATCTCACTGTGTCCCCCTTGGTAGAGTGCCACAGCACACACAGCAGCTCATAGCAACCTCAAACTGTTGGGCTTAAGCGATTCTCTTGCCTCAGCCTCCCAAATAGCTGGGACTACAGGTGCCCGCCACAA
>NW_003852402.1:40821304-40837047 GCF_000181295.1 Otolemur garnettii | reverse complement strand
TATTCTTTTTTTTTTTTTTGAGACATTCTCATTGTGTCACCCTCGGTAGAGTGCTGTGGCATCATAGCTCACAGCAACCTCAAACTATTTGGGCTTAAGTGATTCTCTTGCCTCAGCCACCCAAGTAGCTAGGTGTGCCCACCACAATGCCCAGCTGTTTCTTGGTTGCAGTTGTCGTTGACTTCAGCTGGCCAGGCTGGGTTCGTACCCGCCAGCATTGGTATACGTGGCTGGCGCCCTACTCACTGAGCTGCGGGTGCCACTGTATTTTAACATTATTAAAGTGATCATCTTCAGCAGGTCTGTAGGGAAAGATATACATGAAATTAAGTGGTATTTATTTATGGAGTTAGGTATAGTAATACTGATGTTGTTTATTTTATTATACATACTAGTTTTCAACAGAAGACTATTTTGTTATTTATAGGCTGCCACAGTGGTTAAGTCATGTTCCATTTCTACATGGAAACTGAAATATCCCCAAATCATACATGAAACTAAATGCTCTTTCATTCCTTTAAATTATATACTGCAAGTGAGCTAATGTCTTAGCATTTGGTTAACAAGATTGACTTAGTTCATGATTATTGAGTGAGTTTTTGAAACAGAATTCTCGTTTCATAAATTGTTTTTAGGTTATTTAACTTAATGTTACTTGACCAGTTATGAATTTGAATATTCAAAGTATATACTGCTTTACTTTTGATATCAACTTTTAGGATACTGACTGGATTCTTTTTATGTTCAGACATTATGTTATAGGACTTTTATTTGTGTGCTTTACAAGTGGGTAATTTATAGGATTGATGTTCTTTGCTTAACCTGCAGAATGTTTGATATGCTGCTGTTCTGTGGAACTAATATTCTGTTCCCCAGAGTTAAGTATGTAGCACTGATATCCTTGCCATGTGGCAAATTATTTATGTGGTCACTCAGTAGAGACAGCAGTTTCATTTCATCATGCAGTCAATATGGCAAGAACAAGACTATTTTTGTCATCATAGTGTAGCTATTTTATCAGCCATGTACTTCTAGATAAATAATTTCTTGTTATAAAATAAAGAGCATATCCTATTATAAAATGATTCAAATTGATAAGAGGTAGTTGTTGTTACATGGGAATATTTCACTTTGATAAACAGACACATGTAGTAGAGTTTGTTTTTTTTTTTTAAATGAATTACTTTGTAAGTCAACCAAGGAGACAGGTTGAGGAATCTGGAGACATACCACCCCTTAACTGGTCAGTCTGTTATTGTACAGATTTTCAACTAGTGTTGCCCAAAGGGAAAACATAGTTGAAGGTTGGAAGTGAGGGTAGAAGTCGCTTGATACATCCCACTGCATTGCCCTTAGTAGCTTTAGGCTCACGTCTATGGTGAAGAATCACTTCCCCTGTCGTAGGCTCACAGATTGTTTTGGTAAATGTAAGAATTGCACACTCCACCTATACCTCTTACCTGTTTTATAGTATATAACCTTATGCAAACTAATGAGGAAATGGCAGTGCTTTTGCTGAAACTCCAGTGAAGGGTATTGTAAGTTTTTTCTGGCATGAGTTAGTAACTCTAGCTCTTACCACATACCCGGCACTGGGCCTGCCAACACTTGGAGATCAGCGTTGAGTGTTTGTATTCACTTGGCTGATTTGGAGTAATGTAGGGTAAAAACACTTAAAACAGACATCATAAATGTGAATTCTTTATTCCCTGTAAAGAGCTGAAGAATGAAAAATTTGTGTTTTTTTGTTTATGCAATAGTGATTATCTAAACCTCTTAAGCATGTTCTGCTTTCTTAGATACAGTCATACATTTCAGCAGGGAAAATGCTTCATCTGAGATCTTAGGAGGGGAACAGGGTGCTTATTGTTTCTTGATGGATTTGTTAATTCGGGAAAGATAAGTATTTTGTTAATGATTTCGAAAGCCTCTTTTATTCACTTCTGACCTTCCCTTTAGTAAGGAACAATTTCATTTTATTTAATAGCAACCACAGTATCATGACTATTAATTATTAATAATGAGACATAATATAGAAGTCTGCAAAGTGATGTTTTTATTCAGAAATTTAGGGGATGTGACGTATGTGTAGTGTCATTCATCATATCAAATTGGTTTTTAATTCTTAGTTATTTTTGTAAATTGATGATTCTCTTTCATTCTCAAGAGTTTATATTCTGGAGTAACCTTATCCTTTTAGTTTTTGTGGTTGTAGTTGAAATTTCATTAAAGAAAACAATAGTTATTTTTGTTTGAATTCATTCATTTGGAAACATTGGTATAATGCTTTTTAAATATAGGGGGTTTTTTGATAATTGTGTTTTGTCAAAATAAATGTCTTTTCTCTCTTAGAATAGTGTCTTAAATAAATCCTTTAACGTGCCTATTAACAGATACGGAAACCAGTGAGGTCCAAACATTGTGGTGTGTGCAACCGCTGCATAGCGAAATTTGATCATCATTGCCCATGGGTGGGTAACTGTGTAGGTAAGTTACGCTAGACATTTCTAAATATGGTGTTCATTTATGTTACTTTAGGTAACTAATAAAGTACAGTAATAAATTGATAGTGAAAAGCTTATTCCTGTAAGATGCGAGCAGTCTTGCCATGTCCTTTCTCTGTCAGTTCTCTCTGGTACCTGCTTGCCCTGCTTTCTCCTCTGGGTAACAATGAAATTGACAGGAGGTAAATAATACTGATTTTTAATTAAACTAGAGAAAGTAAGGCAGTGATATTTGAAGTACTGTATGTAGCGACCCAGAGGAATGGCTGATGAGAGTTTATGCACCCTGGTGTAGAGGAGCGGCGTGGTAACGGAGGTCTGAGACCCAGCCCTGGAGATCATGAGGTGACAAAGGAAACATTACGAAGATTATGGAAGTCTACTGGGGAGAAGCCTTTGAAAATTTGAATTATAAAGTTTGTAAAATCAAAGAGAAAGTAGGGTTAGCTTAAATCCTCAAAAAGGAAAGAATAGGATTAAAGTCAGAATTGCAGTTTTGGGGACTCCTTTGCCTTCAGAATCAACATCTTTTCAGCCATCACATCTTTGTGTGTAATTATAGGCATTATTATTTTAAGATTTTTATTAAAATACTTATTTTCTTGAAAACCATTTTATAAAGTAATGTATGTGGTTATTGTCCCAGTTGTATCACACGTTACGTGGCTTACCCCTCAAAGGTGTATTACCAGTTGTTTTTTCTCAGGTTAAAAGAAAATGGCTTTATGTTGCTCTCCAGGTGCGGGCAACCACAGGTACTTCATGGGCTACCTGTTCTTCCTGCTTTTTATGATCTGCTGGATGATTTATGGTTGTATTTCTTGTGAGTACAGTTAGTTTTTTGCCTTCTTAAAACATAAATGTTTGCACACTCAGATTTTACTTACCATATTAACAAATTATTAAAGTGATAAAAACCTAACTAAAATATGGTTTGGGACACCTTAAAAAGAACAAAAAGTAAATAGATACAGATCTATCAGATATGTTCAACATTTAGTATAAGCAAACAGTGATTATCAGTTAACTACCATTTATTTATTTATGTATTTTTGAGACAGTCATACTATGTCACCCTCAGTAGAGTGCCACGTCACAGCTCACAGCAACCTCAAACTCTTGGGCTTAAGTGATTCTCTTGCCTCAGCCTCCCAAGTAGCTGGGACTACAGGCACCCGCCACAATGCTCAGCTCTTTTTTTGGTTGCAGTTGTCATTGTTGTTTAGCAGGCCTGGGCCGGGCTCAAACCTGCCAGCTTCGGGGTATGTGGCAGGTGCCATACTCACCGAGCTATGGGCAGTGAGCCTAACTGCCTTTTAATATTGTGTTCTTTGAGAAAGTATGTTGGTTTAACAGGCTTTGAAAAGCTTCTGGGTAACATAGACCGGTGTCTTTCACTCTAGTAGTTTATAGATCAGTGGTTGTGCTAGTTGTTCTTTCTTTCCAAATAGTTGGGAAAATAAAGTTGGCACAGAACTTGAAATATTTTGAAAAGTAAGGTATAATTGTTGCCTATTAGAGAATATTAATATATATCAGAAGGTACCTTTTTCAGGATAAGTTGTCCTTCATTCAATCATGTGGATTGAGTACCTTAGAAGAAATAATGGGTTTTTATTGCACGAAGACCACAGTCTGAAAAGAGTTTAAATCACGATACTACTTGAAATGCTTTATGCTTAGCATAAAGATGTATTAGATCCTGGTTTAAGAACTAAATCTTGGAAAGCTGATTTTCTGGTTCTCTTAACCCTATAGATTTAAAAATAATCGGTGTTATTGCCCTAATGATCAAAAGGAAACTACTTCCTAAAATAGAGATGGATAGATTTGGTCAAACAGCTTGACTAAATTTCTGATCCAACATTTCTGAAAGAGAAAAGTATTTCCTGGCATAACAGTAGTTCTTTATGGCAGCAGCTCTCAGAGAGCAGAAGATTTTGTATTAGATAAAGCTTCACTAGGGGGAGCCTGTTATGTTATATACCTCCCCAACACACAGAAATCTCACCATGTATATCCTCTTATCTTTGTGTAAAGAAGATGTTTTTTAAAAAATATTGTGTGTATGTAGTACCAATCGAATATGACCATCCTTAAGATACAGTAATATTTTTATAGATAACTGAATGTTATCAGCTAAATCTAGACTGTTAGGCTGTGCTTTCTAAGGGTGCCAGCACAGATGTCTGTGTGAGGTACTTGAGGGGTGCTGAGTAACGTGAGTACTTCTGGTTTAGACTGGGGGCTGCACTGCGAGACCACTTACACCAAGGATGGATTTTGGACGTATATCACGCAAATCGCCACGTGTTCTCCTTGGATGTTTTGGATGTTTCTGAACAGCGTTTTTCATTTCATGTGGGTGGCTGTCTTACTCATGTGTCAGATGTACCAGGTATGTGCAGGTGTGCTTTCGTTCCTTAGTGCACCAGCTGAAAATTCTCATCCCTGCCAATATGAGAGGTGGTAGCGTATTCTCTGCCTAGCCATCCCTGCTTTTCAAGGATTAATTTGTTTCAATTTACGTTTCCCTTTCCTTTCTACTGCCCTCTTCTATTCCTTCCTCTTCTGTTAGAACTTTTAGTACTTCTCTCAACAAAATTTTCGTTATTCTTGAGTCAAATTCATGATCTATATGAGCTTAGATTGATGATGCCATTAATTTTATTTTAACTGTATTTTATTTACAGATGTCAATATTTATTCAAAAGCTTTTTAAGAGTAAGGATATTTTAACTGTACTTTCTAAAAGTGGCTAATGGAGAAATTGTCTGGATACAGGGTCTGTCTGTCTACATGCATTATGCTAAGTAACCTGTTCTCAAATACAAACTGTCATTGATGATCTTAATGGAAAACCAAAAACATACTTTATTTTTTTTTTCTGCATGCTAATCCTTTTGAGAATTAGCTTGTTTTTACATTAAATATTCAGAAAGAGTAATGGTCTGCTTTTTCTTACCTCATAGATATCATGTTTAGGTATCACCACAAATGAGAGAATGAATGCCAGAAGATACAAGCACTTTAAAGTCACAACAACATCTATCGAAAGCCCATTCAAGTATGTGCATTTTATCAATTTAATTTCTCTTTTGTCATACAAATAATTATTAACCAGACTCAGTAATTGTCTTGTGAATACATCTAAGAGAAATATCATCTGTAGCAGTGGTATATGAAATAGGGGATATTTCTTTTACTTCACTGTATGTAAAATGGCTTTTAAATCCTGCGGAATTTAAGAGTTCTGCAGAAATAGCATTGGTTCACTCAATATGACACCATAACAGATTCATGACACCTCTTTATATATGTGTGTCTGTGTGTATATATATATACATATATATATATTTTTTTTTTTTAATTGTAAATTTGCATTTGTGTGTTTTGGGGAGGTATATAACATAACAGGCTTACCCTAGTGAGGTAAGCTCTCTCTAACACAAAATCTTCTGCTCTCTGAGAGCTGCTGCCATAAAGAACTACTATTACTGGCAGGAAATACTGGTGCTTTGAAACAGTAGGGTCAACCCTCAAGTTTTTACAGTGATAGTAACTATTGCATACTTGCAGAAAAGAAGCAGACTTTATAAATAAAAACAAAGGGAGTCAGTTGGGCAGTTTTGATAATTCTTCCATAGGTACAATAATTATATCGGATATAAAACTGATTGTTTTTCCAAATGTGTTATTGAAGTCCTAAAATTCCATGAACTTGTCTGTGACATTTCTTTTTCTAAATTGTTATTCCTAGCTCCACTGCCAAGGTCATGCTATTTATAATTCGTATTTCTTTTTCTTTCTTTCCCAATTTTGGAGGTAGTTTGGCTTCTTGCAAAAGAGCCACCAGTCAAGAAAGATTTGTAACAAAAACTCCATAAGGCATAGGAATGAAGTAAATGTGAATTTGAATAACTTTAAAATTTAATTGTGTAGCCCCTTAAGTTAGCAAAAGAGTAAAAAAAATTAGTGTTGACCTCTGAGAAGTGCAGAAACATAAATTCATATATATTTCGTAGAGTTACAGATTGGATCTTTCTTGCAAGTATCCTGAGTTTTTAATTCTCGAAAAATATATTTAACACTAAAATTAGATTGAACATAGGTATTAAGTCACTTGTACTAACTGACATTTTTTTCTTTTTGTTCTTTTCGGGGGGCCATTTCTAGCCACGGATGTGTAAGGAATATTATAGACTTCTTTGAATTTCGATGCTGTGGCCTCTTTCGCCCTGTTATTGTGGACTGGACCAGGCAGTATACGATAGAATATGACCAAATATCAGGATCTGGGTACCAGCTTGTGTAGCAACATCTTTATCCTATGAAGCATATTGCTGCGTGGTGCCTGAAAATTGTGTCTGTCCGTGTCTCTCTCACACTCGAATCCACAGCCTTTGAGCAAGAGCATGCTATGTGTAGGGCTAACAGTAAATTTAATGGTCTTTTTTTTTCAACATTTTTATTAACAAAAGTAAACATGGACAGAACACACTGCCATTTCTGGGAAGAATAAAGATCATAAAAGGAATTTTAATGGTTCTGAATGTGGGAATTCACAATGTACTCACCGTTTTGGTTTTGTTCTCATAGTATTTTTCATGAAAAGTGGGTGAACTTGTTCTTTCAACAGACATGGGATACTGATCAGAAATGTTCTATTTTAATTAAAACTAAATTTATGCGATATGACTAAATTTTATGATGCAGTCTGTTAAAAAGTATTGCATCTCATTCCAGGAGGATTATCTTACATTGATTGATTAGTATTATGTACATTTTAGAATGTACATGTAAATACTGTGATGAAAATCATGTGGTTTTATTAGGGATCTACTGTAATGTGTCTTCCAAGGCACAAGAAAATAATGTTCACAATAAAATGTGCTCACAATATTTTGTTCCTATCAGCTGTTGAGCAGTGCTAATATATTTCTAGTTAAGTGAAATAATTTGTAGTAACCTTGTTCTGAGGTTTTATGGTCTGATAATGAAGCACTTGCATGAGTATAGTAAGTTATATTATTTTGTTCAAATTTAAAAGCCCTACTAAGTGCATGATACACCACATAGAATGTACACTAGCAGATACTCTCCAGTGAAGCATAAATTAGAATTTAATTTGATGTTCAAACAGGCCCATTTTTAAAAAGTGTCAAGGTGATATTTTCAAGAAAAGGCAGAATAATGCAAAATTCTCAGTAACGGAGATGAATGGATATACTTCTTTTTAAATTCTGAACTGCAAAGTAAATTATAGACAAAATAATGGAGTTTGTATACAGGTAGAGCATGATCTCTGTACAACATGTGACTAGAAGAAAAGCTATTGGTATAGTCTGGTTTCTAAAAAATGACCTGTCAGAAAGCAGAATTTAATCCCCAAGATTATTTCCATTTTTCTATTATCGAATCTGTTTTGAAATTTATTCTTTCTGAAATGATTGCAGAAAGATGTTCTCACTGTTAACTGTGATGCACTGATGAACTTGTGTCGCAGCATTTCCACACCTTCACGGTGAGCTGCTGGTCGCTGCCTCCATGGCTGCTGTTCACAGAGTGAGACTGGGTTGGTCATCTTACGTGTCGTAGCAAACTGTGGTTCGAGCAACCTGTGGGAAGCCTGTGAGAGGGAATGGGGGGGGAGAGGGGCCGGGAAGGGTGGTCAGCCTGATAACAGATCTAGACCAGTGTAAAGAATGTATCTCTATGTAAATAATTTACCCAAATAGTTTTCTCTTTGTGTCTGACGTTGAGTGTTTTTAAAGCTGCTCATTTCATTTTATCCAACCAAAAAGAAAAGGGAGATAACTAATGAGCTTCTAGTGATGTTCAAAATTGCTGTTAATAGGCATTATACCCTGCAAGTTCACTGCATGTCTGATGCTTGGTAAAATTAGTATTCTCTGTAAAACGCAGACCACAGGTATTAAAGCATCTAGTGGTATACCCACCCCTGGCCTTAGTAAGAGGAGCAGTGAAGATGTATATAGTTGATGTTCAGTATTTCCGAATACCATTTTTATATAGTAGTTTCTTTGACTATAATTCACACATCATAAAAGATTACCCTTAGTGTATGTGAGTGTTTTAATATTAGAAAATTGGCATATGTACTTTATTTTTGAAAAGGGAAGAGATGGGTGTGGGTGGCAGTAGCATTGTGCCATTTTGTCATAGAATGTAAAAAATTGGTTAACGTTACAAATGTATCTGCTAGTTTTGACTACTAATTGGGGGAAATTTTAGATAATTTTTAAATTCAAAGTTATTTATACAATGCTAGAATTTGTTTTAATTTTTTGTATTTTGAGCCACTTCACATGAAGACTCAGTTGCAATTTTTATCAAATACATTTTTATCAACAGTTGGAGACTACGGTGGTTTTTTCAGAGTCTGGATAAGAATGGGGTTACCATGTTCTTTCTCTGTGGTACAACATTCTTTTCAGTACAAAAGAAATGTTTTTTGGTTAAGGAGACAAAAACCTCTAGAAACTACATGGAAAATTTTAGCAATGTGAATGTTTCAGGATTAACCATCTCACAGTACCAGTGAAATCTGTCACTTAAACGGTCAGATGGTCAGGAGCTAGCCATGCTGCCCTGTGCCATCTCATAATATTTTGGTAAGTCCTGTGTATAGAACCAACTAAATCCAGTTCTAAAGTTGTGTATGATGGTGAACCTTTTGGGACTAGTTCATATCAGCTTAATTGGATACTTTTAGCAGATAGGAACTTAATTCTCAGCTCTGAACATGAATTACTTCGTTGGAGTTTTTTTGTTCGTATTTTTGTTGTTTCCAGGAATTTATTTGAAATATTAATAAGTGTAAAACAGCATCATTATACTTAAGCTATGGATATTTTTATTTTATATTTTCTTTATTTATAACTGTGCCAAGTATTATTTTGCTACTTACCGTGTTACTCTGTGGAAAGAAAAACCTGTAAAGTGTTTAATAAATTAGCTCTCCTTACATAAATTAAATCTGTCAAAATTTTGTAAAATATTAATCAGAATAAATACTGACTCTTAAGTGTGTGCTTGTTTATGATTTCACTCAGTTTACTTTAGGAAAGTGCTGAACCACGGTAGTGGTTCCTATAATATGACAAGAGTCTTCTCTTAGATCCTGATCAGCTAACTAGGAGTCACATGGCATAAGGCCGTAGGAATTCGCAAATGTCAAAGGTGGTGCTAGCATACTAAAAAAAAAATTCCAATTCCGTGTGTATGCATGTGTGTGTGTAATAATGTTTTTTTTAATAAAGAGAATACATTTTTCTGTAAGAATTATGGATTCCATGGAGTTAATTAGGATCCTCAGGGACTGTGTAAAATCTGTAAGTTTTAAATGTAAGTATGTACTATTGTAAAATATGGCAAAATGAAACCGACCAAATATTGATCTAATATTCATGGCAAAGAGAACTTCTTTGAGGATTTACAAAGGAAAGATTATGAAGGAGCCCTTTCCTGTTGTTTACGTGGCCGTCTATGGATTGAGGACCCAGTGTATAGAACGAGAATATTTTCAGATTGGACCAATACTCTATTTGGAATTATTTTGCAATATTGAAAAAAGTGCTTCAAGAGTAGTCTAGAGCTCAGGTAACAGTGTTCAGAACAACTGTATAAAATAAAGCAAGCCGTTGGCTTTCATTCCCGTCAAGTGCTTTGCTCCTCTGTGTCGGTCGTCTGCTCATCTCGCTCGGTCCTGCCCGGTTGGCCCTATGATAGTGATGTCTGCTGCTGCGAGTGGTCAGACCAGGATGAGAAGTCTTAGCTACTTTTTTTTTTTTTTTTTTTGAGACAGAATCTCACTATGTCGCCCTCAGTAGAGTGCATCACAGCTCACAGCAACCTCAAACTCTTGGGCTTAAACGATTCTCCTGCCTCAACCTTCCAAGTAGCTGGGATGACAGGCCCGGCTATTTTGCCCTGGTGCATGTGGCTGGCGCCGTAACCGCTGTGCTACAGGCATCAAGCAGAAGTCTTATCTTCTTGTCAGAAAGTAAACCCTCAGTTCCATAAAGCGATTGCCATGAATTTCCCTTTTTTTTTCCTTTGTGTGTATGCGTGACAGTCTCACTAGAGACTGGCTAGAGTGCAGTGGTGGCGTCCTTACAGCCTCAAGTTCTTGCACTCACCCAATCCTCTTACCTCAGCCTCTTGTCATAAGTTTACCATTGAATATTCATGTAACTTTTAAAATGGAAACATTTGTAATTCCAAGTGGAACAAACACTCAGAATGTTTCAGCTCAGTCACAAAGTCAAGGAAACCAAAAATCTCTCTTGAGGGGTGGTGCCTGTGGCTTAAAGGAGTAGGGCTCTGGCCCCATATGCTGGAGGTGGCGGGTTCAAACCCAGCTCTAGCCAAAACAAAAACAACAACAAAAAAGAATATACTTAAAAAACTCTTGAGTTGGGTATGAATATTTTGTTCGGATAGATTTTGTTAAAACATCGCTGTCATCAGACATTTATGAGGATTGATAAATTTTTCACAGATTGGGCAATATATTTAGTCCTTTGAGAGTGTCTCTCTTCAAACCATCAGAAAAAGTCTCGTTGCTGCTGTGCTTCTTGGAGCTGTATGTTTACAGTTTTCAACAGATTTGGAAATTTAGTCATTTCTTCAAAATTTTTTCTCTTTAAGGAAACTCCCAAGTGCACATATTAGCTCACTTGAGATTGGCTTTTAAAATTCTCTTCTTTCTCAGTGTTTATTGCAGTGGCTAGTCATTATTAGTAATCTGATTAGTAATTCATGTCACATCTTTAAAGTTTTCATCTACAAAGTGTGACATGGACCTTTTTTTTTTTTGTAGAGACAGAGTCTCGCTTTATCGCCCTGAGCAGAGTGTCATGGCATCACACAGCTCACAGCAACCTGCAACTCCTGGGCTTAGGTGATTCTCTTGCCTCAGCCTCCCAAATAGCTGGGACTACAGGCGCCTGCAACAATACCTGGCTATTTTTTTGTTGCAGTTTGGCCGGGGCCAGATTTGAACCCATCACCCTTGGTATATGGGGCTGGCACCCTACTCACTGAGCCACAGGCGCCGCTCTGATAAGGAAGTTTTTAAAAAATCTTCCATATCTCTACTTAACTCTAAGTTAAAACTGCTTTAATGTCCTCCCTACCAATTTTCTTACCTCTGTCAGTTCTGGGTTGGTTTAGATCAGGTGTCCTCAAACTATGGCCCCCATGGGCCACATGCAGCCCGCCTAGGACATTTATCCGGCCCGCCGGGTGTGTTTGCCCCTGCTGCCTGTCCTGCTTAGCAGCCGACTCGTCCCGGGCCTGCAGTCTGGCCCTCCAACGGTAGGAGGGACAGTGAACTGGCCCCCTATTTAAAAAGTTTGAGGACCCCTCATTTAGATAAGATTTTTTTGCCCTTTCTACAGATTGTGTTTTCCTTGTTTGCATGCCTGGAAATTTTTGACTGAAGGCCAAAACACTGAATCGGGTGCCGGATATTCTTGTAATTCTTATAAAAATTCTTGAGGATTGTTCTGGATGCAGTTAAATTACTTGGAAAATTTGATCTTTTTAGGTCTTGCTTTTAAGATTTTAAGTAGGACCAGAGCAGTGCTCCTTTGAAGGCTGATCAGTCCCCCATTACTGAGGTAAGAAACTTCTGTGTCTGCAGAACCGCAGGGGTCAGGTTTCCTAGTCTCCCTGGTGGGAATAGGCACTATACCCACTCAGGGTGACTCCAGACTTCAGAGCCTTTTGGATGGTTCTCCCTCTGGCCCTGGTGGCCACCTAATGTGAGTGTCCGTCAGAGCTCAGCTGAAGGCCCCCAAGGCAGGGTGCTCTGCACCACCCTAGACTTCTCTGTGCAGCATTCTAGTTCTGTGAACTTTGGGTACCCTGGTCCCCCTAGACTCTCAGCTCTGTCTCCTCTGCTCCAGTGGCTTCTAGCTCCTCCTGTGTTCTCCCCTCTTACACTGTAGCCTGGAAATTCTCAAAGCAGTAAGCTAATTAAGAGCGTTCTCATTTTTTCACCATAACTGCTCTTTGTGACCTAATGACCAGCATCCCAAACATTTTATCATGGAATTTCCTTTGCATCCAGTGAGCAGGTAAATCTGGTCCCTGTTACTTCATCTTTGCTGTAAATGGAAGTGTGAATTAAGTTTTAAAACATGTTTTATTATGTGGATAATATTGATACAATTGTCATAAACAAAAGCTCTTTGGAGTCCTCGATAATTGAAAGGGGTCCTGAGATCAAACTGCTTGAGAACCACAGCTCCAGACCAGTATTTCCCCAGACGTTGGCGTTTTCATGGACAACTAATTCACTGTAAAACTTTCAGATTAACACATACTTTTCAACTATGGAATCTCCAGGCCTTCAATATGCAGTATATACTGTTTATCTACAGGGATATACATATACACATGCGTGTGTATTTTATATCTGCAACATTCCCTAAATGGATTTGATCAGGCAGACTGTTAGAACTAGAGTTGACAGTAGTTGTTCATAAGCGAACAGAAGCAAATACATCAAATGTGTAGTTTTTAAAGAAAAGATGTACATATGAACATACAGCACTTCACTACTCCATTTAGGTTACTTTGAGGCTACTTTACCCACTTAAATTCAGATGACAAAAGTGATTCCTTGCAGGACCATGTGGCCCAAAGCTAGGTTCCTTTTTCTAGTCCAAGAACCACTGGAAATTTTTATAGTTTTAGAATAGTTGTGTTGTGGCTCCCAATTTAATCAAGAGTGATTTTTAAATATGGATATCTTGTTTTATTTTACCAGACAAATCTCAAATAGCCACACACTGTCAACTTCAACATTATTTTTTCCTCTAGAATATCTACAAGCAACCAACTTCCAATTCGGGATACATGGTAGGGATACTGTTTCACATTACTTCTTTCAGCTATTTCTTACTGCCCAACAAATCTTCCAAAAGTTTGGTGGCTTCTGCGATTTGGTCAGGGCTCATCAATAACTCTGGTTGCATCAGGTAAGATGGTCCAGAGTGGGGAGGAAATTGAGTAAGGATGTACTGGGTGGAATAATCAGAAGGCTCGCTCACCTGCATGCCTGACCTGTGCTGAGAAAGATTCTTAGCTGAAGCTATACATGTAATGCCTACCTGTGGCCTCTGCATGTAGTCAAGGCTTCCACAGAACATGGTGACCGATTTTCAAGAATGAGCATTCCAAGAGAAAAGAGGCAGACAAGATTGTCTCTTCTAGCCTTGTCCACCACTCTTGGTTAATAGCCAACCTCAGTGACATGTTTTTATTTAAAGGGAGGGGAATTAGACCATTTGATGGTAATGTCAAAGAATTGTCAAACTACCACCTGCAGAATCAGAAGTTATTCTATAACTCTTGAACCTCTTTAATCACCAGTTAACTATTTTCCAGCCTGGTTATGCCCTCCTCTCCCACAATGGACCTGGTAATGCTTGTAGTAGCAGTCCCCAACCTTTTTGGCACCATGGACTGGGTTTTTCTTTCATGAAGGTGAGGAGGTAGGAAGAGATGGGATAAGAGGAGCGCAGGCAGTGATGCTACGTGCTGGGTTCCTCCAGCCTGCAGCCCTAGAACACCTGAAGTTGCTGAAGGCAGATATAAAATGTCCACCCACGGGCAGTGCCTGTGGCTCAAAGGAGTAGGGCACCGACCCCACAGCAGAGGTGGTGGGTTCAAACCCAGCCCCCCCTCCAAAAAAAAAACTTTAAAAATGTCCACCCACTACTTCCTCATTCAATATAGTCCCATTATAGTGCTCCTTATTTTTTTGGATGTCATACCACACCCCCTTGTCAAACAATCTAGATCTTAGAAAATATGCTTCCACACCAGGCAGGTTCAACTTTTCTAATGTCCTTTCACACCGATTTCACACCTTATCCTTTGGGAGAAAAAAGATTGGATTGAATGTCTGGTAAAGAACTAAGCTTCTGGGAAAGTAATGAAGCCATACCTCAGAGTCTAATCTCCTTTCTACCTGAGCCTGCTGATTTTGCCTGCCCAGAAAATGCAACATTCTGTGCTATTTATGTAGAATTGAAATATGTGAGAACACCCCATTTCCAGGAGTTAGCAAATCAGAATCTATCATATTAGAGCATTTAACATGTCATGCCAAGTCTCAGTCTATGGTTGTCTGTAAATAGTTTGATTTTCAGGTATAAAGGAACTAAACTATAGTGGGGGTAGAAGGAAAGGGGCTGCAGTGCTCATCACAGCAGTGCTCATCACCGCAGTGCTCATCACCGCAGTGCTCATCACCGCAGTGCTCATCACCGCAGTGCTCATCACCGCAGTGCAGTGCTCATCACCGCAGTGCTCATAACCGCAGTGCTCATCACCACAGTGCTCATCACCGCTCTGAGGGGCGGAGACGGAGCTGCCTGCAGCCTCCGCCACCTCCCTCCTCAGGGACACTGGCCAGCTCAAGACGGACATTCTTTTCAACACCTGTGATGCAAACATCAGCCTATTCTGGGTACAATGGGGTTGATTCTCTTTAACAGAGGCCCAAATGATTTTCTACTAACAAATACAGGAGCTCTTTCAAAAGGTTAATTAAAAGACAACACAAAAATCAAGCTGAAGTTTTATTTAAAAAGAAATGGTTCTTAAAAATGCTGGAGAATAAAGCAAAAGGATACAGTGCTCTCTTCCTACAAGTTAGCCAGCCTATCCAGGAACAGAGTAACAGTAAAATGCTAGTGGAATTTCACAGTAGTTTAGTGGTACACAAGATTATCTGTGCCTAGTGTATGCAGATTCTCGGCGGGCAATGCTTAGATCTGGGTTTTCCTCTTCACTGAGCATGAACGAGGGCCCCTGCTCCTTGGCCATAGCCGAAGCCCTTGGGCCCAAAGTTCTTAGCATAGCATCCTACAAAAGAAAAGGGAGAGCTGGTTCAAGTCTGTAAGCTTTGCTAGCATTGCTTAAGACCTACTCAACAAATCCCCCATAAAGTAATAAACAAGCTGCTGATTGTAGCAGAGTTCACAGTCATTTAGGACGTAAAGTGTGCCATGCAGCAAATATCTTAAAGCCCCGAAAGCAAGTCCGGGCCTTTTAGTTCCAAAGTGCTCAGCTTGGTCCTGCTCAGTTGTGAGTGTGAAAGATCAATTAGGTATTGTTTATTACTTTCAGATAGCCAGTGTTGACCTCCCTTTCCCTATTTTCAGGGTAACTTGTTTTCTTTCTTTTTTTTTTTTTTTT
>NW_003852402.1:40796433-40821151 GCF_000181295.1 Otolemur garnettii | reverse complement strand
GGTTGCAGCCATCATTGTTGCTTGGCAGGCCCGGGATGGATTTGAACCCACCACCTTAGGCGTATGTGGCTGGCGCCTTAGCCACTTGAGCCACAGGCGCCAAGCTGTAACTTGTTTTTTTTTTTTATGGTGGTGACATTTTATTACACAAAAAGCAGTGTAGGATATTCATATAGATAGCAATACATTAATTTTACCTTTACAATAGATTTCACCTTCTTTTTCAGTCAAAGTTGTTGATTCAAGACTCTTCCCACACTTGGCACATCGAAAGCAATTTTTATGCCAGGGCTAGAAGAGAGGAATGTGTTAGTGCCTCTGAGAAGCCTGAAGTATGGTTAGAGGTGTGGCCAGAAGTGGGTCAGGAAGATCACTGCAAAGCAGGCTTGCCTTGTGTGGTTCAACTCCAACTAGACACCGGAAACCGGCCCTCCTCACTAACTCACTGTTAACACTCTTGGTCATCTACACAAGGGCCGTTTCCCTAAGAGCAGTCTCAGCCCTTGCTGCAAGCCTGTCTGCTCCTTTCAAGACTGCCTCCTTTCTGGCTGAGAACACTGCAGCTCAAAGAGGTTAAGGGGCAACTTTTCCAAATCCATGTACCCAATGAGCACCAACAGTCCTGACTAGTTACTTAAAGGGCAGCTTCTAGGTTTTGGGTTTTGTTTTGTTTTTTTAAAAAAAAGTCTGGCCTTTTAATGTTCAGGAATGGCCCCCTAAGAAAACAGTTTCTTTTATACATAAAAGTGATCTGCTAAATAAGGACATCACTTTAAGAAATTAAGAGTCTGATGGAAATTCATTTAAAAGTTTCATACCAGGCATTTACAAGACAGCACCTGAGTGAATGTGGCCAAGACTGGGGGAGAAAGGAGAGAGGAGCTGCCCACTTTACCTTCCCAGCGCCAATGATCTTCTCGGCAGCGTATACAGAGTCCCCACATCGGGAACACTTCTCAGCACCTCCGTATTTCTGAGCAAATTTAGAAGTGTTTGGATTTGTTGTAGGCCTGTGAGGTTGAACACTTGTGAAAAGAAAAAAATAAAAATCAGGCAAGGCACTTGTAAAACAACAAGGCAGGAACGACTAGACTCTAGGACTTAACCACTGCTGTGTGTCAGGCCAGAGTCCTTTGCAGGCCCGTATAGAGGAAAGAAGAAATTAATTTCAGGTGCCAGTTATTTTGTCTTAATTTACAAATTTAAGTTTGGGACCTGCCTTTTTTTTTTTTTTTAAGAGACAGAGTCCATATTGTCGCCCTCGGTAGAGTGCCGTAGAGTTACAGCTCATAGCAACCTCCAACTCCTGGGCTTAGGTGATTCTCCTGCCTCAGCCTCCTGAGTAGCTGGGACTACAGGCACCTGCCACAACGTCCAGCTATTTTTTTGTTGCAGTTTGGCTGGGGCCAGGTTCGAACCCGCCACCCTTGGTATATGGGCCCAGCACCCTACTCACTGAGCCACAGGCACTGCCCATATCTGTCCCTCTTAAGTTTGAAAAGAATTTTATTCCCAGCACTAGCCTCTCTAATAAGTAATTGTTATGCTTATAAAAACCTACCAGAGCACATGTTTTACTCCAGATTCATATTAATCACATCTAGCTTTTAAATAGGTCAGTTGGCTTACATAGTCTGTAACTGAGAAAATTAAGCATGTTTTATAGATTAATTCCCTATAATGTCAAAGAGGAAAATGTGAATAAAATACTTTCTTCATGGGAAAATATTTCAGAAAATTTTCCTATTCCTATGTGTTCTATTTACTTTTTCTCCAGAGGGTGGCATTTTTATCACTATAGGTCACCAGATTAAACCATATTTCTCACTCTTAGTAGGAATTATGTTCCATTGAATAAATATACCTACTACATACAGAACACCTACTGGGCTTTGAGAAGACTTAAAATCCCTTCTAGAATCTTATAAATTTGTTGAGCTTATCAATAGCACTCAGCAAGTGGCAGGTTAGGTGTCAATTTTTCCTACTGGGAAAACAAAGTTCTCCAGTCCTGGACAAACTGAGACTTCAGTGGAAGGGAGTAAGGGGGAGTAGTATGTGGTCAGGTCAACTAGGAACAGGGACAGGGGTGGCCTAGGCTCTGAAGACCATTGCAAAGACTTTGGCTTCTTCTGCGAGGAAAATGGGAAGCTATTCAAAGGTTTTGAGAAGTAAAATGGTAAGAATTGAGCTAGGTAGGTATTAGCAAGATGACTTTTTTTTTTTTTGGAGACAGTCTCACTTTGTCACCCTCTTTAGAGTGCTGTCCTATCACAGCTCACAGCAACCTCACACTCTTGGGCTCAGGCGATCCTCTTACTTCAGCCTCCCAAGTAGGTGGGACTATAGGCACCCACCACACCCCCCCTGCTATTTTTAGAGATGGAGGTCTTGCTCTTGCTCAGACTGGTCTTGAACTGCTAAACTCAGGCTCCATCTGCTTCAACCTTCCAGAGTGCTACACTATAGCCATAAGCCACGGTGACCGGCCCTACCAAGATCACTCTATCGCTTTGTTGAGACAAGACTGAAGGAGAGCCAGAGACAGAAGCATAAGCCCTGGCGATCAGTTAGAAGTCTGTTAGAAACCCCCAAAATTATATTCACTTAGACTACTTTGGATTCTAGATAGGTGTAAAGATTTGCTGATGAATCCAATCTTTCAGACTTGATTGGCTATAAGATGAGAGAGAAAGAATGACCAAAAATTTCATTCTGAGTACTAGATTGGAGCTGCTGTTGCTGAGAAGGGGGTGACGGCGGGTGGAGCGGTCTGAGGAGGGATCAGCAGCTCAGGTTTGGATGTGTAAGTTTAGGAAGCTGGCTGGACATTCCAAGGGGAGAGAACCAGTAGGCAGTTGGATCTATGCGTCTGGGGTTCAGGTAAAACGGAAATTTGAAAAGCAAGAGCAGACAGACTTTGAGGCGAGATGTGTTCCCAAGAGTGTACATAAGTAAGGAGAAGGTCCAAGGACTAAGCTTGAATGTTCCAATGCTAAGAATGGAAGATGAAGAAGGGACCAGCCAGAAGTGACTTGGGGACTCAGCAACACCCAGGTAAACGGAAATGTTTTCATTTTTAGTAATTAACCAGTTGTAAATTTAAGTTCTTTACCTCTGAGTTACGGGGCTGTGAAACTCTAGTTGCAGTGGAGACCATGATGGGCTTGCTCCTGTTGAATTTAATGTCAGACGAAGGATGGAAACTTTAAAATGTCTTCCAGCTATGTTCAGGTGACAGCCTGATTTAACAGTCACATACCAATGGAGGGTTGGGCAGGGATGGTTTCTTTTCGAACGTCCCTGACACTCTCCCCTTACTGGTTAGTGACGTTTAAAATGAAATATATGCTACGTGGAACTAGGGTACTTTAAGAACATTAAAAAAAAAAAAAATCACCTAGGGTCGCGCCTGTGGCTCAAAGAAGTAGGGCGCTGGCCCCATATGCTGGAGGTGGTGGGTTCAAACCCAGCCCTGACTAAAAACTGCATTAAAAAAAAAAATCACCTAAAATCTGATCTTGTCACTTTTCCTACTCTATGCCCTCATTTACCATATTATTAAAGTTGTATAAATGTTTAAAATCAAAATGTTAATTTAGAAATGCTGCCTTTTCATAAAACAATTCAGTCATTTGACATGCATCTTTAATATTTTCATCTCTATTGTATCTCCTTTCAAGAGTTAATTAACAATTTTCTGCACTTCCTCCTAAGTTGTTTAATATACAGCATTTTTTTCGATCATAGTTACGGCCACTAGAAATTCTAGTTGAAACTGATCTGTAAAAGCTTGTTATCGATAATATCCAGCACCTGCAGTTAAGAGTCCCAAGAAGATTTTCCAAATCTGCCAATCACCACATTAATAAGAACTTTCCACAGAACATCCCCCATCTGCCTTCTAAGAACTTCACAGGATAATTGTCACCTCGGACTACGGAAGAACTGGAGGCTTGGTGCTAAATAACTTGCTGAATGACTAGAGGCTTAGTGAATTTGTGAGCCTGAACTGAAAATGCATGTTGGCCTCGATGGAAATAAATTTCCCAGAATGCTGCCTCTCCGGGAGATCCTGTGAAGATGTTCAGTCTCCATGACGGTTACAATTACCACATGCCACAGGGGCAGTCCAGACCATGGGTGCTCAGTCATTAAGAAAGGCTTCTTAGTCTGGGCAATGATTTTTTTTAGAAAGAAAGAAAGAAAAAAAAAAAAATCACAAAAGCAATGACAGACAAATGCGATTAGAGCAAACTAAAAAATGTTTACACATGAATGGAAAACAGTAAAGAGACTATAGGATGAGAGAATATGTATAAATTATACTTCTGATAAGGGGCTAATAACCAAAATATACAGGGAATTCAGTTCAACAGCAAGAAAGCAAATATGCCAATTAAAAATGGGCAACAGACTTAAATATTAAAGACATACAATGAGGAACAGGTATATGAAAAAATGCTCAGTGTCACTTATCAGGGAAATGCACATCAAAACCAAAATGAAATATCACCTCCTGTTAGAAGGACCATTAATCAGAAAGAAGGGTAACAAATGTTGGTGAGGACGTGGAGAAAAAGGAACCTTGCACACTCTAAGAATATAAATTAGCATAGCCACTATGGAAACAGTATGGAGGGTCCTCAAAAAGTTAAAAATAGGACTACTGTATGATCCAGCAATCCCATAACTGTGTGTGAATATATATCCATCCAAAACTAAAATCATGTTGAAGAGGTATTTGTATTCCCCTGCCCACTACAGCAATCACAGTAGCCGAGACATGGAATCAACCTAAGGGTCCATCAGCAGGTGAGTGGATAAAGAAAATGTGCTGCATATACACAATGGAATACTACTCAGCCAGAAGAGAATGAAATCTGTCGCTTTCTGCAACACAGATGAACCACGTTGATTTCACGTTAAGTGAAATGAGCCAGGCCCGCAAACGCCGCACGATCTTTCCCCTACATGGAATCTAAAGTTGATCTCAAAGTAGTAGTAAAATGGTTGTTACCAGAAACTGAGGTGGTCAGGGGAGAGGGCTCAAAGGATGTGTAATTAGATAGGAAAAGTCAGTCAAATGATCTATTGTATAGCACGAGGACTACAGTCAGTAATGATGATATTCTTGAAAAATGCTAGAAGAGTAGATATTTTTCACCACCTAAGTGATAATTATGTGAGGTAAGCCATTTGTTAATCAGCCCAATTTAACCATTCTACAATGTATACCTATTGCATACAAAGCAATTTTGGAACTCTTTCTGGAATGGCCATCAAGAGCTGTTGCCATACCAGCTTTATCCTACAAAAAAGGGCTTTGAAGGGTGGGCAAGGCACTAGCATTGGTGCATAGCTTCCCAAGGTGGGGTACTTTGAACGTGACAATAGTGATATTCAGCAATGAAATCTGTAGTACTTTTTCTACTATGAGTTCGTAAACTTTATTGTCCAATCTTGGAGCTCACTACAACCTCAAACTCTCGGGCTCCTCAGTCTCCCGAGTAGCTGGGACTACAGGCATGCACCACCATGCCCTGCTAGTTTTTCTAATTATTTTAGAGATAGGATCTCACTCTTGATCAGGCTGGTCTCAAACTCATGGTCTGAAGCAATCCTCCTGCCTTGGACTCCCAAATGCTGGGATTATGGGTGAGCCATAGCACCAAGCACTGCCTTTATTATTTTTTAAATTATTTTTGATGGGATACTGACTCACACCTGCAATTCCAGCACTTTGAGAGGCTGAGGCGAGAGGATTGCTTGAGAATAGGAGTTCAAAACAAGCCTGGGCAATAAAGACAGACCCTGTCTCTTAAAAAAAATAAAAGCTTCTTGGGCAAGGAGGTCCTGAAGGATGAATATCATGTGGCCAGGCTAAACAGGGGAATGGGCATGGTTACATATTAAGAAAGTGGCACAGAGAGAGAGAGAGCTGGCCCATTATTGGAGAAAGGGAAACGCATCCACAGGTCTTTGACTATAAATCTCTTGCCACAATCACTAACTTTTAGGGTCATGGATAAATTTGGTTTGGATTGAGGGATGGTGAATAGGTAATACATATTTTGAAAAGTTTGCAATCAAATCTTCAGAAACAACAGATTTAACAAGTGGTAACAGGAGAGCAGAACAAGTAAAATAAATTTTAACACAGACAATAAAGCAAGCTGGGCTCCTGTGCATGGTAACCTGCAGTCATGAATGAGTTGGCCCTTGCACAAATGGTGTATACAAGGCACATGGCCCACAAACTCTGAGGTTGGGAGAAGCCCAAAGAACAGAGAGGTGAGGTTTAATGCAGGGGAAAGAACATAGGTTTTAGGACCAAGAGGACACTGGTTCAGATCCCTCACTTGATCTAACTCATCTAAGATCTAACTCATCTAAAATATCTACCCTTGGGAGTTATTGTCTGGATTACACGGAAGATAGATGTTCAGCAGACAGTGGGCACTCGGTCTATCGTAATTACTATTTCAGCCAAGTCAAGCATCACGTTTCATATCATGTGCTTTAAGCAATAAGACTTAGGCAAGTTACTTAATTCTTACTGTCTCAGTTTGTTCTTAAGACAGAACGTTGTGAGAACTACATGAGTTAACATTTGTTACCATTGGCTAAAGCCTGGCATAATTATGGTTTTATCCAAAGCAAGGCCATTTTATTGGAGTATTATACCAACTTTGGCCTCTTAAATATAAAGTAGATGTGAAAAATCTAAAGCTCAAATAGGGAAATTAATAGGTTAAAGGTAGGAGTTAAAAGGAAATTCCAAATGAATTTAGCCTGAGTATGAAATACTAAGTGAACTTAACAGCACCTTGATACTTTGGTACTAAGGCCCTTAGAGTTTAGCGCTAGTCTCTCAAAGAATCCAAAACAGGAAATCATTTCAATTTTTAGAGAGCAAATCTTGCTACATTTTTCAGGCTTGTCTTGAACTCCTGAGCTTAAGCAATCCCCTGCCTCAGCCTCCCAAGTGCTGGGATTATAGGTATAAGCCACTGTGCCTGGACTAAGTAAGTCTCTAAGTTAGAGAAAATTTCTTGATGAGGAAAAATTCTTACATAGAAAGACTGAGAAATTTTCACTGCTTAACTATACATGAGAAACACCTCTCAGGATTCAGATGATACATTTCTCTATCCTTTAATTTCATAATTATCTAGTCTCCAAAGTGCTATGCAATGGAAGGTTTTTTAAATAAACAGCTTTTACAAACATGACTCCCAGAGACACACGGAAATAAGAAATCTGTGAGATTTAAAAGGGTGAACTTTGAAATGAAGACCAGTCATTAGTTCACACTGTATTTGCTTAGTTTAAAATCTGGGAACTCGCCGGTTCCAGTGCACCACGCAGCATGAGGTGTCCCAACTCACTTCTGAAGGTGACAGTCTCCGGGCTCACCTCTCTGGCTTGATGCCGAGCCTCTCCCCACGGTCCATGTTGAGCGTGCCAGCGCCCTGGCCGTAACCATAGCCTTTTGGCCCATACTTCTTCCCATAGCAGGATTTGCAGTAGATTTCTTCATCATGAATTGCTACTGTTGTGCTGTCTAAGTTTTTCCTGCAAACCACTGGAGGGGGTGGACGGGAGGAGGAAAAGTTAGACTTTAAACTTGATCAGAGTTGCCTTTTTCCTCAGAACTGGTGGCACAGACACATGGTCTACGCATGATAAAGGACCGTCTCCCATTCCTACTTAATCCTGTGGTTTCCCAAAAGCCACGCGCAGCCGCATCTGGACTGATCCACTGCATTTGGGGGTTATTCGCTTTCCTCAGAGGATATGATAGTTGAGACTTAAGAAATATATTTGATTATTAACATCCAGAAGCCTCAAACTTTCAATGATTTGCCTGTGTCTGAGATGGCTAGAATTACAGGAACAATAGCCTTGCTCACAACGCTCCTTCCTAATTTTCAGCCTCTCCGCACCATGTAATGTTAAATCCCAACCTAACATAGAACCAAGGGTAGCTCAGTGGCTTGGAGAAGCTGCTAGTCTAGTACATCTTCCCCCAAAAGCACCCCCCGGGATTAAAAACAGCCTTAAATCCGAATTCTCATTGTCATCACTTGTCTAGAAGTGGGAGGAGTATCCTTCATTCGGCTCCCACCAGCTTCTCCAGCAGCAGAAGCATGTCTGGATACCTCAAGTGGTTTAAAGTCCACATTCGTTTCCTTCCCTCCCAGAGGAAAAGACATTCTTGATGGATTTCTTGCCACAAGGTATTTCCACATATCCCACTTCATACAACTGCCAAATGTATCAGGTCTTATCCAGACATTATTTCACTTTCTAAAACTTCAATTAAGCTTGTGAAAAAAAATATAAATTGTTAGGGAACCCACTGGTAGCTCAGTCTGTAGCCAGAAATCAAAGATGAGAAAAGTTGGAAAGAGGACACCCTCCCGCCCTTATTTAAGGAGAGGGAGAAAGGGGGAAGGGAAGGAGGACAGATGGAAAGAGAAGCCAGGAAGATGAGCTGGGAAGGTTCTAGGGTCTTCTGTGGGAGAATAAAGTGACAGCCATTCTGGAACCCACCTGTTGAGGCTCAAGTGCTGAAATACATTTGCCTAAAAATACCATTAACCTAAAAATACTCACTGCTGAAGGACAAATGCCCTCCATATGCAGAATATTAAAAACTATTTTGAAAATAACCTGTATTAACCAACCAAGTTTATGTACATAACAGTTTACTGTGTCAGTACTCCTCTCGTCCCTGTCCTCATATCTGTCCTCCTCTGCAGACTACTCGGAATTCTTTCCTTACAAAGCTTTAGTCAGCAGAGACAAATATTAGGAAGACTTCGTAAAAATGACATGACGTTTTGAAAACACTGACTTTATTATGGCACAGACATCATGGTTTAACTTAGATAAAACTGAGCTATTTCTGAAGTACTTGCATTTTCTCTGTTTGCATACTTTCTTGGTTATAAACCTGCTAAAAATAGAAGACTTAGAAAACCCCAGTAACTTCTAAAAAGTAAAAGTTAAACCAAATCTTTTAAGGAACAGTGGCTACCAGGAGGCATAGACAGCAAACATTCATATGTAGTATTTCTATTTTTTATAACTATAATGTTCTGTTGTCTGTGAAACAGTTACACTAATTTTTTTTTTTTGAGTCAGAGTTTCACTTTGTAACTTGGGTAGAGAACTGTGGCATCATAGCTCCCAGCAACCTCCAACTCCTGGGCTTAAGTGATTCTCTTGCCTCAGCCTCCCAAGTAGCTGGGACTATAAGCGCCTGCCACAATGCCCGGCTATTTTTTAGAGATGGGGGTCTCATTCTTGCTCAGGCTGGTCTCGAACTCATGAGTTCAAGTGATACATCAGCCTCAGCCTCCCAGAGTACTGGGAATTTATTATTTTTGAGCCAGAGTTTCACTCTGTTGCCCTGGATAGAGTGTGGTGGGGTCATCGCTTACAGCAACCTCAAACTCTCGGGCTCAGAGATCCTCTAGCCTTCTAGGTAGCTGGTATTACAGGCACCCACCGCAGTTTTTCTAACAGTCACCCTATAGAAGGGGTCCAGACACCTTGAGTGCTGATTCCTACAAGGAAAAGAATGATTCAAATGTCAGAGATTTTTCTGAGGAGTTTTTCTTATACTATAACCGAATTTTTACCCTGGATTCTTGCAGTTTTCACTGTATAATAAATACTCCAGAAAAGGCAAACATCTGCATGTACGGGTCAGTTCCTCTGATGTGATAAATCCTTTAAAAAAGAAAACTCTGTCATTTGAATCCAAAGATGACTAATGACCTTTCTTAAGCTGCTCCTCCTGTTTCAAAACTGAACACAAAGTTGTCAGAGGGAATTCGTGGTGGTGGGCCTCGGTCTCTCTCGGCCTCAGGTAGGGCCTCTGTCTCTCTCAGCCTCAGGTAGGTACCGTCTTTCAGAGCACAAGGCGCCTGTTTGATCTCTCACTCCCTGTCTACACCAGACACTGATGATCTCCCATCAGTAAACAATTCCTAATTTGCCTCGAGAGAATTTTCGTATCCTATGCTCCTTTCCTTCAAATTTAGAGTACCAGGAGTAACTCTGAACATTTACTACCAGAAAAAACAGAATTTAAGGTTCTAAATACCTGAATTTTAGTTGTCAGTGTGGTAAGAATTAAGCAGGATGTTTTCCAAGAGAAGGAGCCCAGCCAGAAAGAGAGCTGGAGATGGAGGAGCAGAGATTCCTCTGTCTGAAAATTGGCACCAAGATCGACGTGTGCCAGGAAGAGTGCTGCAGGCCAGACTCCATGAACGCTCAGTGACCCAGGGGGACAGACGTAGTACCAAGGAAAAGCAAAAGGCAAACCAAGGCCAAGGCTGTGGGGACACAGGGAGGCCAAGTGTCCAGGGCCACCCCTCCTGGCCTTGCCGCTGGGCTCAGAACAGTGTCACAGCAGAGACAGGTAAAATCCACTCATGCTTCTAATGTGATCTTTGCTAGAAAAACCTCGATTTTTCTTGGAATGGGTGAACTGCAGCTGAGCGCAGGGAGCTACTTACTGCACAGAAAGCAGCAGCGGTGGAAGCTGCGGCCATCGCACTGGGCCTCCTCGGCGTGGTACACGGTGCTCCCGCAGGCCCCACACTTGTTTCCACCTCCCCAGACAGGCATTCTGCAGAAATAAAGGATTTGTTAGAGAATGTCCCCGTGCTGGTCTTACAGCTCCCTAGAGGGCTATTTAAACCCAGGGACAGCTGCAGAGTTTGTTTCTTGATGAACCGCTCCAACCACATCTTTCAAAGGCCTGCGTTCCTCCAAAATAACCTCATCCCTTCTCCCAAATTACAGCTCTTTCATTGTGAGACTTCTGGCTTGTCATGCACTAGATTCTTTTTTCCTGCAAGACAAAGGACCTGCATTCAGCAGAACAGTACAGGTCACCGGTCACAAGACAAACTGTGCCACTGGGATCCACAGGAGTTAAGCGAAAAGTGTGGGAGAGGAAAGGCAAACTTGCCCCCTCCCTAACACCCCCAGTCTCTAAGGAACATTTTTAAAAAACTCGGCTGAAGACCTTACACTTGGGTGGAGAGGTTTTTATGACATGCTTAATTCATTGTAACAATACTAAATTCTTAACATCTAACATACACAAGCTGTGACATACTTTCTAGGGAAGAAGACAGCGTGTTGCCCCGAAAGAACAGAAGTTTTAAATTTGTGTGCTAGAGTTACCACAATTACAGCATAAATAGTTGTGTCTGTGACTAGTACAACTGCACGGATGGGGCCTTGCTGTAACCACAACAAACGTGCATCCAGATGGCTCTGATTTAGCTTCCATGCTTCAGTGATCCCAGGGCCCCCTCGTCCAGCCAACAGTTGGTTTCCCCTCTTCAACAGGTCTGTCAGTCCAGGCAGAATCTGCTACCAAGTTCCCTTCCCAGCAATGTGAAGCTGGGCTGAGCACATAGGAATAACTCTGAACAACATGGCCTGACATGGTAGGCAAGCTGGAAGGTTAAATTCTAGGCTATCGCCCTGACACGTAGCGCTGAATTTTCCCATCACCCTTCTTGACAAATCGGTCTGCCTGCACACAGTTTTAAATGCCTAGTTTTGAACAAGCAGCTTCCCCAAGTGCCCTAACCAAGACAGAAAGTCGTTCTCCTAAGGAGGCAGTTATGTCTGCTTGCCCTGAGTGGTAAAACACAGAAAAACACAGCAGAATCATTCCTCTCCCCACTGGCCTTGTGTGCGGTGGTACCTGTAGGCCTTTTGTCTCCTCAGATGAGCTGTTTGCCTCTCTCAGAAATAGCTGAGTAAGAAAGCTGAGACCTCAATACTAACCAAACCTGGTTAGAGAAAGGGCAAGGGAGTGCTTCTTAGCAGAAAAGACGGAAGAACTGGCAATCTCTAAAACAAAAAGGGGGTGTGTGTGGTAAATTCCTATCTTACCCACTAAAATGATCCAGAACCCAACAATTTCCTGAACACTAGGCTGAGGCCTTTCCAAAAGAAAGATCTGTAGATGTAATCATGGTGGTAGCATGATGGTGGGTGTCTTTCCAGTTCACAGTATTTCTCTTAGCCCCTTCCTCAGATTTTCTCCCAAGGAAGCAACCATCTCTTTCTTGGTCCACATGGTTTAGAGAACCAAGTTAAAATGTGGTCCTCTGGCAATGGTCCACTATGCTTACTATCAATTCAAGACAAAAATCCATATACTCTTATGTCACAAGTGCCAAGAATGATCAATGCACTCATCTTGTTGAGCAGAGTCAAAGACTAATCTGTACTTGCAAATTGGGATAAAACAAACATAACAGCCCTTTACACAGACAGTGAAAAGCCCTAGTTTAGATGGTGGTATTGACTCTACTCATCGAGTCTATTTTGTGCTGCTTTAACAGAATACCTGCAACTGGGTAATTTATGAAGGACAGTAATTTCTTATAGTTCTGCTGGCTGAGAAGTCCAAGGTCAAGGCACATAGGTTTGGTGTCTCGTGAGGACCCAGTCTCCACTCAGAAGATGGGGCTTTGAAGGCTGCATCCTCTCCAGAGATGTTCCTCGTGTGGCAGAAGACAGTGAACCTACTCTTGCCTTTTTGACAGTGGCCTTAATCCATTCCTGAGGGCCGTTCCTTCATGATCTAGGCACCTCCCATTCAGCCTCACCTCCCACCACTATTGCACTGGGAATTAAGTTTCCAATATGTGGACTTCGGGAGACAAATTCAAACCGTAGCATTCTGCCCCTAGCACCACAAAGTTTGTCATCCTCATGCTCAAAATACATTCATTCCCAACAGCCCCCCAAATCCTAACTCAGTCCAGCACCAACTCAAAAAGTCTAAAATCCATAGTCTCACCTAATCATATATGGGTGAGACTCAAAGTTCAGCCTGAGACAGATTTCCTTGCAACTGTAAGCCTGTGAAATTTAAGTAGTTATATCCTTCCAAAATGTCATGGTGAGACAGCCAGAAGATACATATTCCTATTTCAAATGGGAGAAACAGGTAAGATGAAAGGGATAACCAGTCCCAACTCAGCCCAACACCCAACAGGCCAAACAACATTAGACGCTGAGGCTTGAAAGTAAACTTCCTTGCCGCCTCATCTTCCAGCCTGGGCACACTTGGGTAGGGTCGAACTTCAAGGATCCAGGGGGCCCCTACTCACCCCCTTGCTAGGTGCTGCCAGGGTGCTCTCACAGGCTAGAGTCAGGAGCTGCACAGTGGTGGGCTTTGAGGGCAGCCCTGCTACATGGCTCCATTAAGGATTGTCCTAGTGAGGGCTCTCTATGGCGGCCCCACCTCTATGGCAAGTCTCTGCCTGGGCCCAGAGGCTCTGAGCTATCCTTTGAAATCTGGGTGGAGGAAGCCATGTCTCCACAGCCTGTGCCATCTGTGCACCTGCAGAATTAGCACATGATAAAGAATTAGCACATGATGAAGAATTAGCTCACTGCTTGTGTCCTCCAAAGAGACAACTTGAGTCACACCTGGGCCTGCCCCAGCCACAGGTGAGGTGGCCAAGGAGTGCGAGGCTGGAATACAGCAGTGAGCTCCACAGCCCCACGAGCAGCCTGTGCCCTTCTCTCAAAACCCTTCTGCCCTGTGGGCCTGTGAAGGGGCAGCCTTGAAGATCTCTGAAATGTCTGTGGGGTCATGAGCCTCGATGAGCACACCCTGGCTTCCTTCTCCCCATACTACCTTATCATAAGGGTGCTTGGCCATACTCTGGTTCTCTTTCCTAAACATGCTTTTTTATTCTTTATATGGCCGGGCAGAAATTTTTCAAAGCTTTACATTCTGCTACCTTTTTAATTATAAATTCTGTCTTTAAATCCTTCTCTCTTCTCATGTTTTACTATAAGGAGCTGAGAGAAGCTAGGCAGCACCTTGAATGCTTAGCTGCTGCTTCTGCCACGTACCCCTGTGTGTTGCTCTTCACTTCTGCCTTCCACAAAGCCCCACAATTCAGCCAAGGTCTTTGCCATTTTGTAACAAGGATGGCCCTTCCACCAGAAAGGCCAATACCTGGGTTCCTCATTTCCATCTGAGACCTCACCAGAATAGTCTTAACTGTCTGTCCATACCTATCACAGCACGTTCTGGTCATAAGCCCTTTTTACTGTAGGGGAGAGCCCTCATGCCCTAAGCACTCCCATGAGGGCCCACGTCCAACACTGTCACATTGGGGAATAAACTTCCACATCAGTTTTGGAGGGGACAAAAACATTTAAACCACAGCAACCACTAGAGTTGGGCATGTGACTCAGTCACAGCCAGTCAGATTGCTGTATTCCCCCGTCCTGCCAGAGTTATTGGTTAAGAGATGACCCAGTTCAATTCTGTGAAAGTTAAACCCAGAGCTTTGGTTAGCACTGTGTGAATACAGGGCTAGGGGTGCTAGCAGCTGTCTGGCCACTAAAGGGAAAGAACCTGAGAATAAAGCCAGCACAGAACAAAAAGGACAGTTTAGAATCTGAGGGGGATCTGCCGCCTTATGGCCACACATGGCAGTGTAGCTGCTCATGTGCAGCCTTCTGGCTAACTCCAAATTTTACAGAACAAATCCTTTCATTTTTATTAATGCATTTCGTTTACCTTTTGTATTTTTAGTTTTTAAATGAACATAGTTAAAATGCCAAAGAATAAAATGTCAATGAAATAATCCTCTCTGACTGGCAGAATTAGAGCACTAGTAAGCCATAAGGGCTAAATTGACGGCTGCTATGATCAGTCTACTTCTAACTTTCCCCACCTGACTGGTGCCACCACCACATGAGGCTGATTGGTGAGAGTTTATGGGGCAGAGTATGCCAGTCTGGTGTCAGCTGTTGACAGTGGTGTGCTGTGTTCCTGTTTGAAGTGGAATTTATTGCACAGCTCAATAGTATTTTTCAATTCTGTCTCCTTAACAACCCATCATGTCAAAGACCAAGAGAATGCTGAAGAAAGAAAACAGATTTTTGGGGGGTGGAGGGGGAGACAGAGTCTCATTATGTCGCCCTCAGTTGAGTGCCATGATGTCACAGCTCACAGCAACGTCAAACTCTTGGGCTTAGGCTGAAGGCCAGAGAATCGCTTCCCAAGTAGCTGGGATTACAAGTACCTGCCACAACGCCTGGCTGTTTTTTGTTACAGTTGTCATTGTTGTTTAGCAGGTCCAGGCTGAGTTTGAACCTGCCAGCCTTGGTGCATATGGCTGATGCCATAACCACTGTGCTACAGGCACTGAGCCAGAAAACAGATTTTTTAATGAGGATTTAGAATTACAATATTATCTTGTTTCTGCTAAAGATAAGATGATTTGCTGGCTTTATGATACTGCAATATTAACATTAAAGAAATTCAATGCTGATTAGCTCATGAGGACCACAAATATTTTAGAGGGAGAGGTGTGAAAGGTCATATTTTAGAGATTAAAAGGTGAAAAGCAAAAGTTTTTTTGTTGTTTTGTTTTTGCAGTTTTTGGCCGGGGCCAGGTTTGAACCTGCCACCTCTGGTATACAGGGCCTGTACCCTACTCCTTTGAGCCACAGGTGCTGCCCAGCAAAGATACTCTTTCAAAGCAGCAATGAGACCTGGAAATAATGCCACTGAAGCAACTTATAAAGTAGCTCATATACTCGAAACAAGAGGGAAGCCATTCAGAGGCACAGAAGTTGAGAAATGCTGCATTGCTGATGCTGTAGGGTGCTTAGACGCTGGTAACATGTCAAAGTACAAACCGCTGCCTTTTTCAAGGAGAACCATAACTGATCAGCAGCATTAATTAGCCTTCAACTTAACAGAATAACTTCATGTAATGCTTCAAAAGGAAAATATGTTATTCACTCACTTTGGATGAATCACCTGATACTACTGAAGTGGTGCAGGTTTTATACTTTGGGTCATAACGTTACAAGGGCTACTCCCTTTGGGCACTTTTGTGAACAGAACATGGGGAACAGAAATCTTCAACACCTTTCAAAATAAATGTCAGGAAGTAGGACTGAATTGGGTAAATGTAGTGAGTATGTGTACAAATGGTGCACCTTCCATGACAGGAACACATGGGGGTTTGTTGTGCAGATTAAAAAAGTGTTAATCGATCCAGATGCTCTCGTTTCATTGTATCTTACGTCAGCAAAATGTCTGTGCTACAGCTACTACTTCAAGTGACACTTTGCAACAGGTTATGAGAATTGTTAACTGTCTTTGTGCAAGTGCAACACAGCATCGTAAGATTCATTACACACTAAGGTTGAAAGATGAGGCATTTAGTGTGGATTTGGTTATTCTAAAGTGTGTTGGCTATTGTAGGGACAAGTGTTAGTCAAAATTTTATCTCTGAGAACAAATAAATTTTATCAAAAACAATCAGCAATGTGAATTAGTGAAGATTTTTCTTGCAACTATTGAAAGGATTATAGCATTTCTGTGATACCATGTCAAATCAAAATGACTTAAATATTTCTTTGCAACGTCAAACTAAGTCTACATATAATGTATGGCAAAAACTCCAATCATTTCAAGTTATTTTTCAAGATCTTTCTTCAAAAGGAAATTTGAGGTGAAAATTTTCCCCAGTTAGCCAAGGTCCCTGATGAGCAGGATGGTATATGTGAATCGTTTGAAGAATTATGCAGTTGTTACAGACCTATTAATTGGAGAATAGAATGAAAGGCTTGCAGACTTTGAGAGTCGTGATATCACACTCAAATTAGCATTTTAGCATCATCTAGTTGATATCACCAAGGCACTTAAAGAACTACAGGTGAAATTGAGCTCTCAGTAGATGACATTTTAAAGTCATTGCTTGATGCTAAGAATGATCTGAGTAAAATATGAAAAATGCAGTAGAAGCCCTATGCCTTCAGCAACATGCCTGAAACACGCTATCTTGCTTTTCACCCACTGATTAGGCGAATGAACATTCTACTCCCTAGAGGGGTCCTCAGGTCACAAATGACTGATACTTGTCCAAAGGATCAACCAAAACTGCAGACTTCCATGGTGCAAACAAACATTCAAATGCTTTCCAAAAAAAGACATTTAAAGGTTAATTAATTTTGAAATTAAATAGTTTTCATTTTTTGAAAGTAGATTTTTACAAAATAATGTGCACTTTTAAGTATATCGAGTTGAAGTTTCCTGAATGCGGCCGTATTAGATTACAGCTAAATGAATGCAGCCTTCCCACAAAGAGGTTCCCCACCCACGGTATGGACCTTTTGAGCCCCTGATTCAAGTGGGCCTCATCTTGCGAACTTCACTTAGGTGAGCCAATAAATTCCCTTTTTAAGTCCTTGGGAATCAGAGCTCCTGTTCCTTGAAACAAATAACAATTCATACAAAGACACCTGACTAGTATTATTTGTTATCACTGAACTTTCGGTCAGAATCTACAAAAAGTCTACTTCTCTTATGCAGACAGGAGCAAACTTCAAGGTTCCACAAAGTTACCAGGCTTACTGAGAAGGCGCCAACACAGGATCTGTATCTTGCAACACTGAACAGATTACCACACCTTCTTTTGGTAGTTGTACAATCTTTTATTACATTACCTTACCTTACCAATGGAGACAGGTGCTCCATTGTTTAAATCTGAATGCAACTTGAGTCTCACTGTAAAACCTGAGACACAAGGCTTCGGGTCCAGTGGCCTGCGTGACTTGAGTTTGGAGTGGAAGAAGTGACGTGGACTTTGCCTCTGACCTCCAAAGATCCCCATGTTCTGGAAAGCACACAGATGCAACAGACGTCTACTGGAAGTTCCCCCAAGGCCAAACAGGAAATGACACTACAGTTATTTATACTGGATCCCAAGTATCAGCTGGCTCTTGAAATGTTTTATTGTTGAGGCATTTCTACTGCGGTATTTCCCATTATACTGATTAACCAGGAATAGAGGAGGAAAGACCCAACTAAATTCAATGAGAAAGATTACAACTGACACCACAGAGTTACAAAACACCATCCATGAATACCATGAAAACCCCCCACAGAAAACAGGAAATGGACAAATTCCTGGAAACACAATCTCCCAAGACTCAATTTTAGAAATAAAACCACTGAATAGACCAATACAAACACGATTGAAGCAGTGATAAAAAACATTTCCCAAACAAAAGTCCTCGGTGTATTCATAGCAGAATTTTCCCAAACCTACAAACAGCTGGCACCCATACTGCAGAAAGTATTCCACAATGTCAAGGAGGGAATCCTCCCTAATGCAATTGGTGAGGCCAGTACCACCTTGATACTAATGCCAGAAGATACAAGAAAACCCCAAAACTACAGGCCAATATCCTTTAGGAATAGGGATGAAAAAATCCTCAATAAAATACTAGCAAACTAAATTTGTGTACAGCAGCTGTGTACAGCACATTAAAAAAAAAAAATCCACCATGACCAAGAGGGCTCTATTGCAGGGATGCAAGGATAGTTTAACATATATAAGTCAATAAATGAGATTCACCAAAAAGAAGCAAAAACAGACTATATGATCATCTCAATAGATGCAGAAAAAGTGTGACAGTGTCTAGCACCCTTTCATGATAAAAACCCTCAAACAAGGCTATTGTAACCAGGGCAGCATGGTACAAAAATAGAGACAAACTAATGGAACAGAACAAGAGAAACCGGATATATAACCATCTACCTACAACTAACTAATCTTCAACAAAGGAGACAACATACTAGAGAAAAGTCCTAGTCAACAAACATGCTTGGAAAATTGGATAGAGATATGAAAGAATCCCTAGCTCTCACTCACAAAAATTAATTCAAGATGGATAAAAGACTTAAATGTAAGTCATGAAATGCTAAAAATTCTAGAAGAAAATGTAAGAAAAACTCTTCTAGGTTGGCCTATGGAAAGAATTTACGAGTAAGACCCCAATGGCAATTATAGAAACAACAAAAATAAATGGGATGTGATTAAATTTAAAACCTGTACAGCAAAGGTAATAGGACAAATATACATCCTAAATAATGGGAGAAATATTTGCAAACGACTGACAAAGACCTAGTGTCCAGAATCTATAAAGAACTCAAATCAGCAAGAAACAACCCCATTAAGAAAGTGGGCATGGGGGCAGCGCCTGTGGCTCAAAAGGGTAGTGTGCTGGCCCCATATGCCGGAGGTGGCGGGTTCAAATCCAGCCCAGCCCCAGCTAAATAAAGAAAGAAAGAAAGAAAGAAAGTGGGCATGAATGGAAGCTGTTCAAAGAAAATAGCCAACAGACAAGAAAAATGAAAAAAAATGCTCAATATTACTCATCAGGAAAATGCAAATTCAAATCACAATGAGATATCACCTTGCCCCGACCAAATGGCTATTATGAAACAGTCCAAAAAAAATGGTAGATGCCGGCATGAATGTAGAGAGAAAGGAACGCGTGTACACTGTTGGCGGGACTGAAAAAAAAATCAGTACAACTGCTATAGAAAACAGTGTGATTTCTCAAAGAGCCAAAAGTAAACCTACCATTCAATCAGCAATCCCACTTCTGGGACTCTAAAGGAAAAGAAGTCTTTATCAAAAAGACATCCTCATTTGAACACTGACTGCAGCACAACTCACAAATCTCAATGATGATGAGTCAGCTCAAGAGCCCATAAATTTGTAAATGGATTAACAAAATATGGTATATACACAGATATACCCTGGAGTACTACTCAGCCATAAAAAGATATGAATTAATGTCTTCTGCCACAATTTGGATGGAACTGGAGACCATAATCGTAAGTGAAGTATCTCCCAGAATGGAAAAACAATCACCACATGAGTTCTCTAATAATTTGGAACTAATTGATGGGACACAGACGAAAGTAAAAGTCACTTGACCAGTTTGATAGAAGTATGTCAGATTGCATGTGAAAACCCCACACTGTACCCCAGAAGTGCATTAATGTACATAGTAACCATTCAATTAAAAAAAAAAAAAGAAAGTAAAAGTCACTGAAAAAATCAAGAAGTGGGGAGGAGGAGGTAAAAACCCACCTTCAAGGCACAATGAACACTACTCAGGTGATGGGCACACTTGTAACCCTGACATAAGCATTTCAAAAGCTATCTGTGTAGCAAAAACATTCATACCCCTTTAATATCTTGAAAGAAAGAAGGGAACTGTTAATACCAACTTGATTTTTCATTTTCACACAAACTTACTCTGGAAAAATGATGAATAAGGAACCACCTCTCCATCAAGAGTAAGGTTCGATGAGGCTGTCTTGGAATGACATTTAAAAATACATTTTAAAAAACCCAACTACTTTGTTATTGTCTTCCATGCCAATGAAAAGCAGCCTGCATTTTTCTAAAAAAGAGGGATCTATCCCCTTTGTGTAATTCAGGGTTACTTTAAATTCACTTATTCTAAGTTAACTAATTTCTGTTGTACATGCTATACCAGCCCAATGTCAAGGTGTTGGCTTTTCAGGGAATAGCTATCAGAGTTCCACAACATTCAACTTACTGTAGTATAAGCTTCTGCCCCTCTAAGGTGAGGGCCACATTTCTACATTCCCTGTACCAGTTACCACACTAGTTGGCATATTTAAAGTTTTATCCAGTCTAAGCGCTTTGCTAAGGATTTCTAAGTAGTCTATGAAACATGATATAATAGGAAGAGCATCCTCAGAAAGCTTCAGCTGAATTCATGTTTTGTTTTGTTTTTTAAGATTGATAGTGGGTAGCTGGGTTTTCTTTATATTTTTCTCTAAATGTCTGAAATATTTAAAAATGTAAGTGTAGGCAGGTTGACTCAGCTAGACAGACCCAGGTTAACTGTACCATTATATAATAGCCACACGACCTTGGGCCTAGTTTTTTCACCATGTAAGTGCACAAAAAGAGTTCTCTGGACCCACAGAGAAACTGTAAAGATAAAACAAGGTAAACGAATGCCTTGGCAGCTACCAGCCCATAACCGTCTGTGTTTGGAGATGGAGAGGGCAGCTCCATCCTGCTATCGGTACTCCAGTATGGAAACCTACTGCCCAATGCACAGCTACAGAACAAACAGGGGAAAGAAAATCTCAGCTGATTAGTGGCTCACAAACCTTCCTTTTCTGGGACATCAAAATGTACTGCAAGTATAGCAATTACTCTACTTATGGTGGTGACTGTCTAGGAAATGAAGTTCAAATTTACACTTTAAGGCTGAACCCCTATGGATATTTCCTGAATTTGGCAGGAAGAAGTGTGATCTTCCATTTCTGTCACTCTTGGCATCACTGTGCCGATTACAAAAAAGCAAAGCTTCATTTTCCTTATCAGCTTTTGGCTGTACTACTCCCCAAAGCTGCCAATAATCACAGCAGACTGGCTCTCACTGAGCAATCTGGGCTGCGTGCCTCTCCCAAACCCTATGCATCAATTTACAGAATGGCAAGAGCAAATTTTAAAAATCCCATTTTACACATCTCAAAAAATAGGACAAAGTCTGGTTTGTTTTTTTTGCAGTTTTTGGCCGGAGCTGGGTTTGAACCTGCCACCTCCAGCATATGGGGCCTTACTCCTTTGAGCCACAGGCACTGCCTGGCAATTTTTTTTTTTTTTTAAAATCTTGTTCTTTGATTTTCAATGTCTGAAAGTTATAGCACGAGGATTTATCTGCTGCATTAGATTAAAAAAGGCTTAATTTATATCTGAATACCCAAGTGCAACTTCTCCTTGCTGCTTCTCCTAGGTCTAAGACACCATCCAAAATTCCTAAGATTTATACCTAGAGGAAAATTACTGCCATCTACATCTGAATGATCTTGTGGTACAGATACCTCATTCTCTAACCAACTGAGAGCTACAATATATCGGCACGGACTGTTCTGACATCACTGGAGCTGAGTTTATCGTCTTACTTCAGAATCAGAATGACTCGAATCCGTGAATTTCAAGTCTGCATGTTGCCACGTACAGTTTGTGGTGTATGTGAAACTGCAGTTTCCATACAGTTATCTGTTCTGGAGTGAATCTCTATAAACCTGGATTCTAAATGTTTCCAGAAGCTTTGATATTTTATTACTATATATAGGGCTTTGTTATTACACTCGAACCTGGCTCTCATCCAATTTCCCCAAAGGGCGAATTAAAAACAAGTCTCTTAAGCCACATCCTGGGGGAGTCACCTGTTAAAGAACATAAATTAGAAAAATACATGTAAATTAGTAGCACTGTCCCCAATTACAACGATTTTGAGAAATGACAGGACTTGAGAGTGGTAGTTGCTTAGAAACTAAGATTTTCTCAATGCCTCTTCTAAACATTTTTTTCCTTCTGCTACCCAAATTACCCTGGTCTTCTTCCCTCTTCGAAGTGAATGCCACTAAATCAAAAAACAAAAAAACAGACTCCTCACATCTTGGTGATCAGCTATATCCTACACCATTCACTCCTGCTGAAGCCAAATCCTTAACCTGGCCTTTAAGACACCTCAGCATAAGGGTAAATTAAGAGCACAGGTTTTGGAGTGAACGTAGTAGCATCCTCACATATAAAATGAGGATAATAGTACCATCCTTATAGAGTTAAGAAAATTTGCTTAACTCTATAATAACTCTATAATAATGCATAATTTGCATAATGCTTGTGGGGTAGGCACTGATAGCATTTATCATCAGTATTTAGCAATGTTCAACCTTTGTTATCAGTACTTGCCCGCCCCTACTTGTCTCATATCCATTCCTTCATTACACCCCTAATTTCTCCCCATCAAGGCAACTGACTTCCCTCCCTCCCTCTGCTACCTCCTAACTTTATTTCTATTGTATTTCTAATATATCTCAATTATTCTAGGTTGGAGGCAGAGGATAAGCACTGTGTCATGCTTTACTGTTTATGAAGCTCCCCTATAAATGTATGAATTTGACATTTTATAAGCTATATATACTTCTGTACACTAGGTTAGGAGTAAAGGATAAGAGGGTTGTAAGAATGGGTGCCTGTTTTCCTGGGAGTTCTACTTCAGTGGTAAAAATGCATGGACGAATAACAGCAATAAACCAACGACAGACATGCAGAAAGGGCTTTCAGAAGTCTGCACAATTCACTTTTACAGGCTTGGCAAAACAGCCTCATCCTACAGACCCGCTGATGGATTTCTGGAACTATGTTGAGAAAGACTGAAGTTCAGGCCAGGTTCTGATTGAAGAGTATTGTGATTAATAATGTCTGCCATGGACACGTGCCACCTCTCAGACATTCCTGGCATAATAGAGTGTGAGGCTTAGAGTCGGACAGACACGTTGGAAAGTCAGTAAGTCAGTTATCAGCTCTGTGATCATGGCCAAGTTCCTTAACCTCTGAGTCTCAACTTCCTCAGCTGTAAATGGGGAATGGATGAGAAGTATCCCGCAGGCAGGTGCAGGGATTTAATGAGATAACATTTGTAAAGTACCTGGCAAAGCCGCAAATCTCAGCTTCCTTTCCCTTCTGGAACGCTAGTCAACATGAATATGGCCACCAAGTCCAGTTGTTAAGTGACTCACTGAGGTCACCGATCTCCAAAGCAGCAAATCCAGGTTACATTCTGACTCCAGAGTCACAAACTGTCCCCAAAACACCTCTATCTGATTTTCTGGAAAGAACACGAAGGGTTGAAGCCATTCAAATCACCTGAGAATTATCTTCCTTGAGTTATCAAATTATACGCACCTGACACCATTCCTCTCCACCCAGTCCTCATCCACCCAACCAGTCGTAAGTGGCCTCTGTGTACCAATCTCACACCTACACTGCTGCTGTCAGCCAAAATACTGTTTACCACTCCTCTCTGCTAACTAAAATCTAACCTCATTACTCAGGGAAGCCTTGCTTCTATCTAGTAAACTTTCCTATGTCTACTTCAGCCTCACCATTGTCACTAATTCTGTATCCTGCTACCACTTGCATCTTCAACTTGGAGTACAGCAAAACCCTTGGCACAGATCTGGATCATTACCTGGCAATCCCATATTGTAATCCAAATGCAACCATGCTCTATACTTGGGAACCCCAACCCTGGGCAGCTGCCACAGCAACCCATATGTGTATGAGACATTTAATTCTTCAAACAAATTAACATTTGCCTGGTTTTTATAGGGAGACAGACCTAGACTTCTCTACAAGTGTTTATTTGATTTGTTAGTCATTTTAAAAATGAGGATTTAATAATATATTCAAAACACTTAGAATAGTGTCTGCCACATGGCAGGTAATAATTAAAAATGCTTCCCTAAAGCTTTATACTTCACTCATGTTAAGTAGTTTATATTAACTCATTAAATCTTCATAGCACCTGAGGAAGGTGTATCACTATTCCCATTTTGAGTGGGGAGCTGAGGCAGACTCGTAACTATGAGACTTATGACCATGAAGATGACTCATGACTATGGAACCAAAACAAAATTACCATCTCAACTTAAAAATAAATACCAATAAAATTCAAAGTAATTTGACATTTTGCTAAAACGAAGCCACTGATAGAATTACAGATATAGTATTTGTGTCCATAGCTATGGCACAGGCTCGTTTGAGGTTAGGAACTTCTGGCACAGCTGCGTGCTGGCTGAGGATTTAAATCTCCCTTTAGTTTTCTTTTACAAGTACTGTGAAACCACTGTGAAATTTTCTTTCCTATAGTGAAGTAGAAAGTCATTTGGCACTAAGATTACATGGTGTCTGTTCTTATTAGTCAAAGACAATAGTACTATTGGCATGATGAGATTGTAAACAGAAAAAGCCAGAAGCCTAATGTCCTTTGC
>NW_003852402.1:40791946-40796014 GCF_000181295.1 Otolemur garnettii | reverse complement strand
GCTCTCACAGCCAGCCATTTCTCCAATATATTCAATAAAATGCACAACTTTGTCTAGTTACAGGAACCTCTCCCAGGCCTGGCTGGGCTTTTTACATGCAATCAGCATGCCTTACCCATAACCCTGCATGGCATGTGCTATTATGCCCGTTTTGCAAGATGAAGTACTGAGGCCAGAGAATAAAGTTACTAGCACAAGCACATCAAACCAACCAGTGCTGAGGCTGACAAGTGAATTTGGGCCGGATTGGCTTCGGTCCTGCCCTCCTTGCCATGCTAAGCCTCCTCTCCCCTAGGGGGCTCCCTCTCCCAGGCTCATTTGATTCTTCTCATTTTTGACAGAAAAGAGAAATTAGAAACAAAGGTAGCTATTTAGTGGCAGGGTTGCATCTGAACCAGGGCTTCTAAAACTCATTTATTGCTATGCCTTCTACACTAACATTCTTTCTTTTATAAGACAAAATGCAATTTCTCCCAAATCCAAGTGTTTTCTTAATTTCATCAGGCCAAGTCTCCGATCAGGACTGCTTCAGCACAATACTTATGCACCAGTACCCATCCTTACTTGTTGAATATGTTTGGAAGATTTCATTTGAAATGCTAGAAACTTTAGATCAAATCTGCTAATAAATATCTGTTGCTTGAGTCAAATTAAATGTTCCCCCAGTTACAATTGTATTCACTCCTTTCTTTCTTCAATTAACAGATACTGACTCTCGTCCAACCCTGTCCAAGGCACCCAGGCAAACATCATGGGTTTCAAAGACTCATGGGATGTAGATCTACCTCAATGGTAACATGGCACCAAAAGAGCAAAGGAAATTAAAGGAAATACTGAGACAGAATCCTGAGAAATACTGATAAAGTTTCAGCAGCAATCATGGCGTGGGGATAAGGGTGAGACTAGTGAATACTCTCTTCTCTCACACACACACCGCTGAAAGTTTGGTGTGCAGTTTTGAAACTGTATGGAATTCTCCCTTCCAAAATCTATTGCCACAACTCTTTCTTCAAATATTTGAGTGAAAGTATATAGCCGACTTCGTGGCTGTCCCATCTGAATTCTTGGCATTTTATAAGTAGAGCTTTAAAACAGGTTAATTAGGAATGTCAAGAATTTAAGGGATTATTTTCAATGTCTGGATTATAAAATCATTACCCCAAATAAGGTTTTCTGTATTGCAAAGCATTTACAGAGTGAAAATATGCTTGGTTTGCAGACTGCAAATAAAACACGTTAAGCCTTTCGGGTATCCATTTAAACAAATTTCATTGAAAGTACGTCCCGGTTCAGAACAGGGACGGGGATCCCCCGGCTTAGAAAGCCCTCCCCCTTCCTCGGTGGTTGCCTACGTGGAGCTCTTGAATCCGGCCCTGGAGCCCAGAATGTGATTTTTAAGACCGGTCGCAGAATTTCACAACCAAGCCTTCCTGCATCTGTTTGTACCTGAATGGTAGAAAGTTGCGGAAACAGCTAGGAGCGCTCGACCCACTCGAGCTGTGGCTCTTTCAACTCCAAGGGTCTCTGCTGGGTGGGCAGAGACCACCAAACAATGGGATGCCAGGAGCACGTAAGGACTCCGGGCTCGGCCGGCAGTATAAGTCCCCACCTCACCCCTGGGGATGGAACCTGGGAAGGTCGCCCTCCGTGCGCAGCACACCCCGGGCAGAGGAGACCCCGAGACTCGCACAGCCCCCTCCCTCAGCCGAGAGAGAAAGGGCAGCTGGAGGAGGGGACCCAAGGCTACCAACAGGCGGATTAGCGGCAACGCGAAACTCTCGAGCCCGCCTCTACCCCAGAGAAACCGGTACGGAGAATGTTAAAGGTCACTCGGGATCATTTACCTGCCCCGCGGGCCTGGGATCCAAGGGCTGCAGCTGGGCTGCAGCTGGGCTGCCTCTGGGAGAAGGGCAGGTGTGTTGAGGGGGAGATAGGTGAAACTGGGGTGCAGGGGTGGGGAGGTTGGCTGAAGGCACAAACAGGGACCAAGATGGGGACTGCGTGCTGGAGGGCCGGAGGACCCCGGGAGGTGGTGGGAAACCCCCTACCCCAGGACCGGGGGCGCGGCAGAGACGCCACGCCGCCCCTACTCACTTGAGTCGGAGGCGGGAGCTCGCACCGCAGGCGGAGCCAGCGAGGACTAACCAGGGAAGGCGCCGACAGTCCTAGAGCCACAGCTTAGCAGGCGTCCGCGCCTTTTAAAGACCCCCTGGTGGGCGTGGCCTGAGCCTGAGCCCCGCCCACCCGCCTCGCCCGCGGGTTCCCGGACTGCTAGTGGGCGGGGTGTCTGGCGGGCGAGCGGCTAGCTGCCCGCCCCGGGTAAGGACCCGCAGACAAAAGGCAGGACTCCCGCCTCTTCCTCTTACTTCCCGCCTGCCCGGCATCTTCCCCTGTCCGGGGACCTCCCCCGCCCGCCTCACTCCCACCTCCCAAGGGGACCCCGCACATTCCAGAAGCTCTGAGGAGTTGGAAAAGGGGTGTTCCTCACCCCGCGGGTGGGCCCCCCAGCGCTGCCGGGGCCCTGCCCTCCGCGGGCGCCGGTCCCCCTTCTTCAGAAGGAACAGGCCAAGGTTCGGGAAGCTCCAGCTAGAAACCCAGCGGGACGGGGCTTTCCGCCCCCGCCTTACCCTCCTGTGTAAACTCAGCGTGGTGAACTTCCCTCGTGGACAAAATTCTCTCGTCCTTTGTCCAGCTTCTGGGAATCTGCAACTTTCCAGTTTTTAAATAGCAAAATTCCTCATCTAGACTAAATAAATGACGTTAGGGAGACGCCACATTCCCGCGGTGTTTTGCTCTTGCCGCCACGAGGCCACGGCACTGGTTGCTGAGGGGAGAGAATCACACCCGGGCGCCGAAGAGTGGGTTTCAGAGTGGGTTTCGAGTGGCGGATGTCAGAAAAGCCTGGGGATGCCGGTGACATCCGAAGGGACCTAATACCTAAGCAACAGGAGGGTCGACTGTTTTAGGTGAGAAGGAAAATAAACAGTGCAATCTATCTGGTTCATATTCTAGGCCTTCTGATTACCTACCTCTCCTGCAGTAGAGATGATACCTGAGAAATGTTACTTGGGGAGTGGGGAGCTCAGAAACAGGCGGTGAGCAAATCCCCCTCATGCCACAAATGCAGTTGCCTCCTCTGGTCCAGAACCTCTTACCCTCCGCACCATGAGGTCTGGGCTGTGTCTTTTTGTGGAGAGCTGTCCATGCTCAGTAGGAAGCCTTTACTCACTACTTGCCATTAGTACGCTTCCCCCCACGTTGTGACAATCAAAAACGTCTAGACATTGCCAAATGCCCTCTTGGGAGGCAGGGCAGGAAGCATATATCTGCATGACAAAATGCAGAGCTGGCTTATGATATTATTATTGTTTTATTTTATATGCTGGGATCATTCCAGGATAAACTCATTATAATAGCAGCCTTATTCTCTCCACCAAGCACTGTACAAAAGCGCATAGTGGTGATTGACACCTCCTGATACTGTGGCAGGAGTCTGGAAGTATTCTTGCCTGCTGTGAGCTTTTCTAAATATGGGCAGTCGTTATTTCTATGATATCAGCTAGTCAGTGATTTGACTTCTGAGCCAACATGAAAATTCTGCTTTTCGGATCCTATGTTCTTTTTAGCTCAGCTGCTTATTTTTTTCTTGCGCAGGTTTGTGGAGTGCTTCTACTAAGTGAAACTATATCAGTGAATTCCCTGCAGCAGTGGCTTTCAGCAAACCATTGTCCTTTCTCTCCTACCCTCGAGTTCTGTTCTTCTCAATGCCTCTCTGTGGGGCCTCAGGGGCCTCCCAGAGCTGACCTGTTTGCTTTCTGGCAGGCTGGTGTTGTCCCCAAATTCCACAGCCATATCTCATCATTTGAATTTGGGCTTGCTTCTGACCTAAAAGTATTTCTGCTGTCTGACCCTGTCTTTATATCTCACAGTTAGTCTGGGGATGATGCCTAGTATGTACATTATTTAAATTTAAATACATCTCTTTGTATTGAATTATCAACATTTTAAAAATATTTTTGTTTCCCTATTAAACATTTCTTTGAACTGTTTACTCAGTTATGAAACATG
>NW_003852402.1:40786764-40791720 GCF_000181295.1 Otolemur garnettii | reverse complement strand
CATAGCACCTGGCACATGCAGTGATGGTTCTTATATTAAGCAAGGATATCCTTTTCTGCCTCTTGAAAAGAAACAGAAATTGTGCTTTGCTCAGCACTTGTCTAATATCGCCTTCTCCAGGGCTTCCTAGTCAGAAGGTGTGAAGTGTTTTCCAGAACAACTAAGAGCCCTCAGTGGAAAGCATTGGTGTACCTGGGGAAGGGCTAGTGGGGGAAATTCATCCTTGTGGAGAAGCCTACACCTTCTTACTTCCATATGGTCCTAGTCTGTTTGACCCTTTCAACCTTGTAGTAGGCACAATTGAAGTTTAAATGTGTTGGGCTGGATGTTTCTTTCCCTGCTGGCAATTCACATTATACTTGTAGGAACTTCTTCAATCTCTGGAAACCATCAACCAATTTTGAATTAATCTGTCATGGTCACACTTGTCCTAAGGCAAGTTGAACCAAGGTTGCCTTTATTCATGACCTCGTGCTTCAAGTTTAGATTTTTCAAATATTTTTATTGTTTTTATTTCATACCACTTTTTCTTAACAAAACTCTGAATCAGATGAGTTTGACTATAAACATAAGGCCTCTTTATTTTAGGGCGAGAATTGCTTCCCAAAAGCCAGCTGGAGTTAGTGGAGAGGAATTTTTTAGTTCTTTTTTTTTTTTTAAAGACAGAGTCTCACTCTGTCACCCTGGATAGAGTGCCATGGCATCATAGCTCACAGCAACCTTAAACTCTTGGGCTTGAGCAATCCTTCTGCCTCAGCCTCCTAAGTAGCTGGGACTACAGGCACCTACCACAATGCCAGGCTAATTTTGGAGACAGAGTCTTGCTCTTGCTCAGGCTGGTCTTGGATTCTTTTTTTTTTTTTAATTAAATGATAACTATGTACATTAATGCAATTCTGGGGTACAGTGTGGTGTTTTCATATACAATTTGAAATATTTTCATCAAACTGGTTAACATAGGCCTTCATGTCATTTTCTTACTTATTGTGTTAAGACAATCATATTCTACTCTTGGAAAGAGAGATACGAAGACCTTTGTAAGATAAACCATAGAAGTGATCCCTCCAATCACCCTCCCTCCATCCATTCACCCCTCTCTTCTCCCTCCCCCCTTGGTCTTGAATTCTTGAGCTCAGGCAATCCACCTGCCTCAGCCTCCCAAAGTGCTAGGATTACAGGCGTACGCCACCACACCCTGATCTAGCATAAAAATTTTAGTCTGAAATAAAAGTAAAAAATTCTCACTTTGCTAATCTACAGACTTAGTAATACAAAAAGAAGCAGCTGGTCTACCTTTGTTCTTAGCTAAGATTCAGCTGTAGTGATAGGAATTAAAAATGACGCATGCTCTGTGATACATCATCTGACAAAGATGATTTAGGCTTAAATTTTGAAAGGTAGATTAGATTGCTCTTCATGTTTGTCAGAGGTGCTTTCTTACACTTGCCGTAGAATCCTGCCTCCTCATTCTTGCTTTACTTCCTAACTCTTTTCTCCAGTAGGAGCTATTTTCCTTCAGTGTTATCTTTTCTGACAGTGTTTTGTGCTCTTTTCAACCAGAACGTTGTAGCTTTTTGAGCTCTGCTTATGCTTTTTATTACAGCAGAGTTGTTCTAGCACTGCTAGTACACACATAAAAAAACAGTTACTTTTCATCTCCTAGAAAGCCTATTCTATCCACCTTATTTTAATCCCAGTGCCCTTTCTCTCTTGTTTTCAGCTAGCGACATTGTAAGGCCCTAACTCTATTTTGTACATAGAGCCAGACTTACCCCATTTTGCTAAGGACTTTGCTAAGAGCTTTCAACAACAGGAAGCTCTGCTGAAAGCTGCAGAATTTAGCAGAAACTACAAAAACCTGCGAAATCACAGCGCCCCCCCCCCAGCACTCCCCTTACCCTATAGATCTAATTTTGCAGGTGTTGGCGCTTATGAAATTCGGCTAGTATTAAGGACTCCCCCTCCCCTACTGAAGGCACCTTATAAAAGGTTTCCACTCCCCTGCTGGTAGGGGTTGAGGCATAAGCCCCCTCTCGGCCCAGCTAATCAATACAGGAGCCTTGCTTAATTTGGATTCAGTGTGCTGGTGTTCCCTATCCCACTGGCTTCCCGTATAACAACATTGCCACCAGCCGACATTTCCTCACCCTCCTTCAACTCTGCCTGGAAGCATCCATGTTTTCTCCCATGTTTATCCTTGTTGTCCCTGATCTTGGAGGAGAGGGTTAGTCTCCCACTCCTTACCAAAAATATCCACTCTGCCTGGGTTTTTTGATCCATTTCATTGGCATTCTTTAAAGTTGTGCATCACTTACCAAGGGGATGTTTTGAGAAAGGTGTTTTAGGCGATTCTGTTGCTGAGTGTAAGCGTCATAGAGTACCTGCACAAACCTAGATGGTAAAGCTACCACACAGCTGGCCATACGGTACCTTCTGTTGCTCCTGGACTACAAACTTGTACAGCTGTGACTGTACTCAGTGGTGTGGGCACCTGAGGCACAATGTATTTGTGTATCTAAATATAGAGAAGGTGCTGGCTGGGTGTGTTGGCTCACACCTGTAATCCAAGGCTGAGGCCCATGGATTGCTTGAGCTCAGGAGTTCGAGACCAGTCTGAACAAGAGTGAGACCCTGTTTCTACTACAAATAGCTAGGCATGGTGGCAAGTGCCTGTATTCCCAGCTACTTGGGAGGCTGAGGCAAGAGGATTGCTTGAGCCCAGGAGTTTGAGGTTGCTGTGAGGCTATGGTGATGCCATAGCACTCTACCCTGATTCAAAAAAAAAAAAAAATCAAGATAACTTTAAAAAATCATAAATAAACATGGAGAGCAGGTACAGTGAAAACCCAGTATGGTACTCATGGCCCACTGTTGTGCAGGCAGTCTGTTGCTGAGGGAAGGTCTTTATGCTGAGCAAGGCAGTACTCCCTTGCTCTTTAAATTCTAGGTCTCTACTGCTTCCTTCCCTTTCAGGTGATAAAAATGCTATTTCCCCATATTTTAGAAAACTGAAAATGTCCCTGACTCTTGTACTAGGTACTTGTGGTTGGTTTCTCCAGCATCTGTCACTCTCTGTGTGGTTTCAGGGAAGTGATTCCACAGCCCCAGTTTAGGGGTGGACTGATGGCTTAGGGCAGGGGTGGTGAGCAGGTGACGTCAGAACATTAAGTCGGAGTGAATCTCAGCACTCTGCTGGGGTGCTGAGACAACGCCATGCTCATCCGTTCTGGAAGCTGCTGCATCCACAGAAGAGGCCTAGAGGTACTGCTGACAATTTTGCTAGTAGAACCTGGAAGATGACTTGATAGAGGGAGGAGGCCAAAGAAATGGAAACAGAGCTCTAAAGAAACTACGTATCAAGTTTACCTACCTGTGTGATCTCTTCCTTGTGGGAGCAAATGATTTCCCACTGTTGTTCAATCCACTTTGAGATGGATTTTCTGTTACCTGCAATTAGGACTCTCAATGGTTGCGATGTTCCTCCTTTAACAGGTGGAATTTAATTCATTCCCTTGCCCTTAGATGTGGGCTATTTAGTGACTTGCTTCTAGAAAATAGAGTAAGGTATGTGATTATGATTCTGAAACTAAGTCAGAAAAGGCTTTCTCATTCTTCCTCCCACCTTCTGCTCTCTTAATCCCTGTGTGTCTGTCTCTCTCTCTCATTTGCTGGAGGGGAAGCCAGGTGCCATGACTGGAGGACATTCAAGATGCCCATGGAGGGCTCACATGGGAGGAACAGTTCCAGGAGCCAACAGTTCCAGAGGAGCCGAACCCTTCTGCCAACAAAAATATAAATGAGCTTGGAAGGAGATATTACAGCCCTGTCAGGCCTTGAAATGATCCCAGCCTTTAACTGCAACCTCGTGAGGGTTCATGAAACTCTTGCTGTGGCCATCAGGCAGTTTCTAATTGCCAAACCAATTACCATTTTTTGGTTCTTACCCTATTTGACCTCTTGGTCATTTGACAACATTGAAATAATATGTGATTGTGTAAAATGTGCAGAATGAAATGTCTTAGTAAGATTACACTTCTGAAGTTTCACACAAATATGAATATAGTGTTATAACAGGAAATGGCCATAGATTTTCAAAGCCACGATTACTAAGAAGCATAATATTTCCCCTAAAAAAAATCATGTAACAGAAAATATGAGAGTATCTTCCCATGATTTTAAAATCTCACTTGGGAGAAACACTAGATATTTCAGGAAAACCCTGAAGTTTCCTTGGATAGGAAACACTAGATACTTCAGGAAAATTAAAGTATATGTGTAAAGTATATATAAGTATACTTTATATATATATTTACTTTCTAACTTTACATAGTTTTTTTAATTCTTGCTAAAAATTGCATAAAAATTAATGTATATTTATCCACCAAATTTCAAGAAAGAATTTTTTTGTTTGTTTGTTTTTTGGCTGGGGCTGGGTTTGAACCCTCCACCTCTGGCATATGGGGCTGGCATCCTACTCCTTTGGGCCACAGGCGCTGCCCCAAGAAAGATTTTTTTAAATTTATAATAGGCTTATCTAAAAAGCCTATTGCAATTTTTCAATAGGGTTTTCTCCCTATTCAGGAAAAAACTAACTAGAAAATAACTCCGATTTGGGATTTTAAAATTAACATTTAGGTGTATGTTTCATTTTAAATGTATTTAATGAGATTCTCAGATGTATCTTGATCATTGAGCAAAGCTCCAGGAATAAAACCTCATAAAATTTCCACTTTAAACTCTGTGTGTGTGTGTGTGCATGCACGTATGTGTACATGTATTTCTTTGGGAGATGATGTAAGGAAGGTTAACTAGATTTTGGAAACAATACACAGTGGTATAATTGATAGGCACTTAATTATTTATGGCATATGCCTGCCAGGATTTTTGCAAAATCCTTACATATGGGATTAAAAGTCATTTGTAAAATGAAACTTTTCTTGTAAAAGAAAAAAAAAA
>NW_003852402.1:40781008-40786744 GCF_000181295.1 Otolemur garnettii | reverse complement strand
AAAAAAAAAAAACAGCTGTGTAAATTCTATATTTATATCTTTATAAGGAGTGTGGGCTTAGATTTTACTTTAAACATTATTGACTTACACTTTTCCAAAGAACACTGTGGTAGTACCCAATTCCCATTCCTAATCCTTAAATAATGTTGTGTGTTAAAAGATGTAAGCTTTTGATTTATTTGCCCCTAAGTTCACTTCAATTATAAGATTTGGAACAGAACTAAACTCCACTGACCTCTTTGTTAATGGTTGGGTATGAGCTCAAATACACAGTGTGTGTGTGTGTGTGTGTGTACGTGTGTGTGTGTGTATACATATATATATATATATATATATTTCTTTTTTAGAGACAGAGTCTCACTTTATCACCCTTGGTAGAGTGCCGTGGCATCACAGTTCAGTAACCTCCAACTCCTGGGCTTAGGCAATTCTCTTGCCTCAGCCTCCCAAGTAGCTGGGACTACAGGCGCCCACCACAACACCCAGCTATTTTTTTGTTGCAATTTGGCTGTGGCTGGGTTCAAACCCACCACTCTCAGTATATGGGGCCGGTGCCCTACCCACTGAGGCACAGGTGCTGCCCTGCACAGTGTATATATTGTAATGCATACACACACAGGGTGTCCCAAAGATTGTTGTACATACATGCATAAAGAAAATGGGAAATTATAGCTAAATGTACCTTTATTGACAAAATATTCATTACAAAATTTTATAAAATATTCCTCTATGTTGACACATACATATAAAGTATATGAAATATAGGATGAGTTCATTTTTTTCTATATACATAACACATATACATACACAGACTTGCAAAACCATCTGGGTTCTCTGGGAAAAAGCAGTGGGCTATCTTGGAATGACTGTTCACTCCAAAATCAGCTGAAAAATCTCAAATGAGGAATAGACGAAGTTCACAGCACTGGGCGTTTTTCAAGCCAACAACACATATTTCAACCATACAACAATATTTATTGAATATTCCTCACCTGTCAAACATGGTAGAAATATTTTTCTGGTCCATCCTACCTTTCCTTTCCATATAATTCAAGTGGGACTCACAGAAACTGAATAACTTGTCCAAAACCACATAGCCTATAAGTGGCAGAAGTGGGATTCAAATCCAGTCTGGACCCAAATCTCACATTTTGTCCATTAATACATGGGGCCTTTTAACAATGAAACAATGATTCTATCCTGTCATATGGGGGTGGGGGGAAGTAATTTTGCTTGAAAACACTAAGGCCCGCAAGCTCCTTGGGAGCAAACTGACACATTTCAGTCCTCCTCAGCACAGCTGACTGGCGTGAAGGCTACGGCCAGCAGTGCTCCCCATGCACAATGCTAGGTGGCCTCTAACCAGGAGCAGGCCGGGGACAGGGCCTGGGCTGAAGAGAGGTGGGATGGCAGACAGATGAGGGGATGTGAAGAGGAAGCAAACACATTGAAAGGCATTGCACTTGGGCCATCCTCTTGGGGCTAAAGCCTGCCAGATGATGGATGAGCATGTTACATCACGCTAACACAAAAATACCAAAGTCTAACTTGGAGCACAGCCATTCTATCCCATGTCCTCTCTGGGGCATAAGGGTGGTATACATTCCTTTTACAGAGTGGGAGTGAGTAGACATGTATGTAGTCTTGCCTCTGTCACTACCTATCTGTGAAATCTTTGGTGAGTTATTAAACTTCTTTGAGCTTAGGTTTCCTAAGTCTAGTCGATCATTCGGGTCCCATTAGCTCTAAAAGTCTACAAATCTATTAGTAGCAATTACATGGTATTTTAGGTATGTATTTTTTGACAAGGAAAGGTGTTCACGTGTATCTATCAGCGTTCTTAGTTGCAGATAACAGAATTTCCAAGAGGGCAAAATTCAAATGATGCTATAGAGTCAGCATCCCTGCCCGACCCCAGCACCCCAGTTTTAAAGGAGTCCCCATTGCTGCCTATGCCTGGGTGTCAACATCTGTTTTGCTAGAGCCTGAGAGTAGACCTCCTACTTCAGCTCCTAGAAGCTCTGTTGTCACTGGCCATGGCCATCCTCTTGGGTTGTCCATTTATCTTCCAAATCTGGCTCAAGGTATCTGCCACCAGGGCTTGGTAGAAACTAGGTTATATGTGAAACCCAAGCTCCAAGGGAATCTTAGAAATGTTTAGCTTTCTATCCCCTGGAGTACACGAAGCTGTGTTCAAAAGCAAGTGGTTCAGTGAGGCAGTGTGCACTGTCTGCTACATCAGGTTCACTGCTGTGCAAAAAGTCAGGGAGAAATAGTGTGTACACCGTGGAGTCAGTTCTTTTTACTATACATAAAAAATATGCTTTACAAAAAAGTCTGAAAGGGGACACACTGAAATTTTAGTAGTGCTTTCCTTTGATCAGAAGGATTACTGTGTTGTTATCTTCTTTCTGCATCTCTGTATTGACCCCCTTTTCTATCATGAATGTGCATTACTTGTCTAATTGCCTGGAAGAATGATGATTATTTATGTGCCTATGACTCTACCTGAGGGAGAGGTAGTGTCTCTGTCTTTTTGTGTCTTGCAGATGTCTGTCTTTAAGGCCAAGAATTGGACCTTGAAAATAACTTTAAGGGGCATATAAATCATTATTCTGATTCAGATCACATCATCAAACTTCTATATATTAGAATCAATATTTTCAATGGAGACTCAGAAAATATAGCAATGTCACAGAATTATCCAGAGGAGCCTCTTCCCCCCCCCCCCTTTGGAGTATTTTTTTTTTCTTTCTCGTGTCTTTCATTGCTTATAAAGCAATAATACATTTTTATGAAGTTCACAGTGGTATTAGACAGTTTTGTTAATAAGCAAAGATAAACTTTAATTACAAATTATTTCCATGAAGATCACGCCACATTATCCACAGGAATGGTGAAGCAAAATAAAAGATAAAGCTGGAAGGGAGGTGAGGACTAGACCTTACGGGTCTTTGAACTATGTTAAGGAATTTGGACTCAATCTAAATGTTGTTTCCTCTAATTCCTTCAATGGATACTGAATTTTTTTCAACTAGAAAATGCTAAAATATATTTAACCTATTATTTAAACTTGAAGCCTCCTTTTGAACTTGGAACAGTAGCAAGTGAGATTTCTAAATTGATACACAGGGTATCCATAAAGTTTAAAGTTTTAAAATAACTATTTTAAATTGCACACAAAATTTATGAACACCTTATATAATTATGATTCATAAAACTCAGCTTAAAATAATTCCTGTAGTGTCTTTATTCTACAAATTCTCAATTTAATTGAATCTAGTTTTTTAAGTACCTGTTATATACAAGGTACGTTGCTAGGCCTTGAGGGGTTTGGCATTTAAACATGGTTTCTGTTCTGAAAGAGCTTACAGTTTAGTTTAGAGAACCAAGACATTCTCAAACCCCTGTGATACAGAGGATAATGTGAGACATATTGTAACACAGGAATAAAGATGCTCAGATGAGGACATGACCTTGATACAAGGATGCAAGAACAGGCAGTTTGGTTTGGAAGCTATAGGAAGGTACCAGAGTGGGAAAGTGGAACAATTAAAGAAGGTGGCTGATGGAGGGACAGTATCAAGGCAGGCACCAGAGTGGTTGCCTGGAGCTTACCTGGGAAACTGGGAAAGGAGATTGACACAAACTTAGCATTACTCTACACAAGGAGCAAAGAAGCTGAGGTGCTTATTTACCAAACTTGGGGGCTTATCTGTAGGGAGCTGTTTTGAGCATTTCTCTTGTGCCAAATAAGAGAGCAGAGTGGCCTCTCCCAGGTTTGGAGGAAAGCTTCAGCCAAATAAATACATACTGCTCTAGAATGTGGAATCTACCTGTGATTTACCACAACTATGGTAAAGTTGGAGGCATATGGGTGGGAATTAACAGCATATGCCACAGAAGGTCAGTTCTGAGGACACAGGGATGTGGAAATCTTGACGCTTCGGGGAAGATATGGTGCTTCACTTGAACCTTAAAGAGGTCTGACACAAACAGGTACAGGCAGGGAACAGCCATTCCAAATCCAGGGAATAGTTGGACTGGAGAGCCAAAGAAGGCAAAGTTCAGGACACCGTAGATAACTACACTAATTATTTGCTTCCCCCCCCATTTAACTTTTATTTTTATTAATGCCTAGCATTTCACCGTGTTAACTCAGTGATTTTCAACTGGTGCGCTGAAGCACACTGGTGTCCATGAGAGAGTCTTAGGTGTGCCTTGAAAACTTTTAAAGATCATTAATTATTTTCTAAAGAAGTTCAAAGCACAGTGAGTATGTGTGCTTTGAAAGTATATTTTTACTTTTTTTCTTTGATCAACATAATTTAACTGTGCCAGGGGAGTTTAACTATAGGTTCAAGCGTGCTGCGAGATATAAAAACTCAAAAACCACTGTGAACTCACTCTTTGCTCAACCATTCCTCAGTATCTAAACAATCTAGGTTGTTTTCAAACTTATTATAAAAAATGTTCACTTAATTAACAAATATATATTCCACAGAGACAGAGATGAGGAAGACCGATCTAATCCCTATCCCCAGGGAGCTGACATTTTAATAAGGGCACTGTGGAAACACAGCATGGAAGATCAGTCAGGCTGCAGTAGTTCACAACTGGTACACAGGGGTTCTCCCTTGGGAGAACAGGCAGGAGAATCAGGTGGCTGGCTGTGCACTCCTTGCAGGCCGAGCACTGGCTTCCTTATGTTTAAATCCCATATCAATATCACATTATCTGGCACATAGTAGATGCTGGGTAAAATTTGTTAATTAGAGGAGAGAATCCCTAAGTAAAATGTGAAAGGGGTAATAAGAGAACTTTAGTTTAGATTCGTATAAAAGAATCATTGTGATTTGAAGCACTTTTTTTCCCCTGTATAACTTTCTGCAAAACTTAAGACATATAATCTATATCTCACATTTATCCTGCTGGGGTCTTTAGTTCAGGAGGAAACATTTCCCATTTCCTTGGAATGTGGCCAGCCAAGGCCACATCTCCCTTGCTAGCACCATAATACATAAAGAAAGCTCTTTGTTAAATCCTAAAAGGCAACTTTATTTACTGCATAGCTGTCTTCACCACCTGTGACTTCATGGAAACACCTGCCCGGGCGTCTGGCTTTCTCCTGAATTATATCTCAGAAAGCAATTGCGTATATAATGTTTTATCTTGTGATGTTTTTGCTCTCGCCAGAACAGTTCATGAATTACTTTTTATAGTATTCATGTAGGCTACAGGATGAGCTTATTCTCATATAGATCCAATTTCCCTTTTTTCAGGACCATTTTCTCAAAACAACTTTTTATTATTACAAAAACTGCATGATGAGCACCGAACTAGAATGCCATGTTGGGGTGTGCCCTGTGGGTGGTGGGCTGGGTTCATTCTTCATCAGCTGAGTATCTCACACCTCAAGTGTGCCACCTTGCTCCAGCAGAGTCACAAATCACAACAGCAATGGTACTTCTCCTGATAAAAAGCTAACATTGAAAATAGTACATTTCCTTTTGGAAAGATGTCTCGAGAACACTTAGAGAACTAAAAATAGACCTGCTGTTTGATCCTGCAATTCCTTTATTAGGTATATATCCAGAAGACCAAAAATTACATTACAATAAAGATATTTGTATCAGAATGTTTATTGCAGCCCAATTCATAATTGCTAGGTCATGGAAGAAGCCCAAGTGCCCATTGATCCACAAATGGATCAATAAACTGTGGTATATGTACACC
>NW_003852402.1:40770726-40780792 GCF_000181295.1 Otolemur garnettii | reverse complement strand
TGGTTCATCTTACAAGGGTACAAGTGAATCTTTTTATGAGTAGAATATGAATGTTTTAACACAATAACTAAGAAAGTTACATGAAGGCTATGTACCCCCAAAGTGCATCAATGTACACAGTTACCATTCAATAAAAAAAAAAAAAGAAAAGAAAAGAAAAGAAAATGTTCTTCTTAGCAAAGTATCACAGGAATGGAAGAAAAAGTATCCAATGTACACAGCCCTATTACGAAACTAATTTATAGCTTTTATATGAAAGCTAGAACCTAATTATAGCCTAAGAATATGGGGGGGAGAGGGCTGGATGGGTGGAGGAAGGGTGATTGAAGGGATCACCTCTATGGTTTATCTTACAAGGGTACAAGTGAATCTTTCTAAGAGTAGAATATAAATGTCTTAACACAATAACCAAGAAAATGACATGAAGGCTAAGTTAACCAGTTTGATGAAAATATTTCAAATTGTATATGAAAACACATTGTACCCCATGATTGCATTAATGTACAAAGCTATGATTTAATTAAAAAATAAAAAAAGAAAGAAAATAGTACATTTACAAATTCCAAGGAACTGCTCTAGTATTTCCCAAACCAGTTTCAAAGAAGCTTTGGAGTTTCTCAAGTACCTAATAGGTGTTTTGCAAAATAAAATGGTTCTATTGTAAAATAAGTTTGGGAAACACTTCAATTTCTATCTTCTTCTTGGATAGTTAACAAAACAAACTAGCATAACAGCTTCCTAATCTTATTTGACTACACAAGCCTTTCACAAAGCACCTATTTAAAAAGTCATAAAAGACTAAATTTGTGAAGAATATCATTTGGAAAAAATGATCTATAGGATTTCTGTGGAGTTGATTTCCTGGATTTATCAGAGAAGAGGACAGGAACAGCATCTTAGTTCTTGTTCTCTGTGTCTGCCTGTGTATTCAGACAACAATATAGAAGTACTTATAACTATATCTACGACTAGCAGGTTTTCTCTTAACTGTCAGTGTGGTTCACACTCTGTTGTTGACTCGTAGATGAATATCATTTGGGATGTTCTCAGTTGAGCAGTTTAACACAGAGGTTCTCAAAGTGTGGTTCTGGACCAAAGGTTTCTGAATCATCTACAGGCGTCCTTAAACTACAGCCTGTGGGCCACATGTGGCCCACCTAGGACATTTATCTGGCCCACTGGGTGTTTTTGCCGCCGCTGCCTATCCTGCTTAGCAGCTGACTTGTCCTGGGACCCGCAGTCCGGCCCTCTAACAGTCTGAGGGACAGTGAAACAGGGACAGGGCCCCTTGTTTAAAAAGTTTGAGGACCCCTGCTTAGAACTTGGTAGAAATGCAGATTTTCTGGTCCCATGTCTATTTAATTAGAAATTCTGTGGGGACCACAATCTGTGCTTTCACAATCCTGTCAGTTAATTCTGATGCATGTTAAAGTTTGAGACCTGCCAGTTTATCATAGTCTGAGACTTTCACTTTCTGGTGAGAAGGAATAACAAAGACTGGATTTACCCTGTTACACAAAAAGCCCAAAAAATTGGGGCAAAGTAGATGAAGCAATGGTTCTCACACATTGGATATGAGGGAGCCCAAGACAGTTGTGGGGAGCAGGCTATAGCTAGCAGGGCCCCCATAGTCTGGAAAATGCTCAGGGAGCGACCCCCAACCAAGTCTCCTTCCTTAACATTGTTTTCATCTGCCAAAAGTCACATAGCCCATGCAAACTTTCCTCGTTATCAGCCAGCACAGTTTTTCCTCTTTAAGGTTGATCTCTACCACATGTGTTAAGATTTATGCAATCTTGTTAAGATACTGTATAAATAAAGCTGTTTCCATGTTTCAGTGGCTGGCTGCAGTCATCAACTGTGTCAGCCCTCCCCAGTGCCATCCTACCTCACATCTCCTATCTTTCTTCGTGTCTCCCATCTTTCTTTGCCTCTCCTTGTCTTTCATGGCTTTGTATTTTCTCAATTTCCCACTATTTCCACTCAGGTCAACTATTGTGCCAGTGGAGAGCGGTCTGTCTCTCATGCTGGTATGTGACAGATAGTCATCCTTAAGAAATGACAAATAAATGAAGTGATCCCTATGAATGTTTCCAGGTTGAAATCATGGAGAAGGAACCCTGGCAGAGCCTGGTCATCTCTTTGAATTGAGGAGATAAGTTGGGAGTCCTGAGAGACCAAGGTGGCTAAAATTTGCAGGGCCAAATACCAAAAAAGATAAAGCTTCAGAGAAAGAAAAATCCAGGGATCTGCAGGGGGTCCTCCTTGAGTTTTCATTTATTGATCAGTGTGTGATATGAAGAAACTAGCTGAGACTAGGGAAAGAGCTACCCAAATGAAGCAGAAAAACAATCCCTATAGCTCATACAGAGCTGGGGATAGTTTCTGTTCTCACCAGCCACAGAGAATGAGCTTTCTAATCACAGAGCAAAGTAGAGTATTCATTAGGTAGAGTATTCCAAGAGTATTGCCTCAGTAATGGGGAAAAGTTAGCTTTCACTTAAAGTCTTCTCTGTTCCTGAATAATAAATCTTAAAAGCTAGTCTTAAAAGAATCAAACTATTTTCAAAATGATATTAACTGTATCCCAGAAGAGAGCATAAGACTATTGATAGCCTGCAATGACTGGTATCAAATAAAAATTTACCAAGTATGCAAATAAAGTGGAAAATATAATTCATAATGAGGTGAAAAAAATCAATAAAGAGAAACATATCCAAAGAAAGGATATTAAAACAGGTATAAGTAGATATTGTATGTTCATATAATAAAGTAGAAAAATGTTTGAGTATGTTAAGGAGACATATGGCATATTTTTATTTAAAGGTCCAAATCGAACTTCCAGAGATGGTAATGCAATGTCTGAGATTTTTTTTTAATGTAAAAGTATATTACGGTCTGGAAGATAAAAAATTAAATAATTTCATGACATAGCAACAGAAGCTATCCAAAATGAAACACAGAGGAAAAAAAAAAAGACAAATGAATAGATCATTAGTAAGGCATGAGACAATTTCATGTGACCTACTTCATGAATTTGGAGTCCCCAAAAGTGGAAGAGCACAAAGAATATCTGAAGAAATAATGACCAGGAAATTTCCAGATTGCATGGAAACTCTAAATCTACAAATACAAGCAATTCAACACCCCCCCCCAAACAAACAAAAACATGAAAACTACACAAGGCATATCATTACCAAAATGCTTAAATCAGTTATAATGGGGAAATATTAAAAGCAGACATAGGGAAAAACACCACAGTATAAACAGAAGAAAAAAAATGAAGATAATGACAGCAGACTTCTTGTGAGAAACAATGCCAGCCACAGGACAGTGGAACAATATCCTGAAAGAACTTTCTGACAGAGAAAAGTCTATCAATTTAGAATTTCAAAACCAGCAAGAACAATCTTTTAAAAATGTAGGTAAAATACATTATCATTTAGATATGTAACAGGTGAAAGAAGCCATCACAAGAGGCTTGAACCAAACAAAATGTTACAAAGAAATCCTTAAGGCAAAAAGAAGATGATACAAGAAAGAACTCTGTACCTGCAAAAGGAACAAAGAGCACGAGACAGGTAAATATTAATCAATTTTTTGTTGTTGTTGTTGCAGTTGTTATTGTTGCTTAGCTGGCCCAACCTGGGTTTGAACCCACCAGCCTTGATGCATGTGGCCAGCACTGTAACCACTGTGCTATGGGCACTGAGCCATAACCTAAAATTTTTTTAATTAAAAAAATCTGTTTAAAATATACTTGACTGTTTAACAAGAAAACACTAACAATGTATACAAAGTATCATAGAGTTTGTAATGTATGTAGAAGTAAAACATATGGCAATTATTGCACAAAGATCTGGAGGGAGAAGGAAGAGTGCTGTTATGTTTTTATACTATATGTGAAATGATATATTGTCACTATCAAATGATATACTATATGTGAAATGATATATTATCTTGACCTAATACAATGTAAATTGTATTAAATGTAAATTGTATTGGTCAAGAATGTGTAATATTAACCCTAAGACAGTGATTTTCAACTGGTATCCCCTGAGAATTTTTAAAGATCATTAAATTATTTTCAAAGGAAGTTCAAAGCACAGTGGGTATATTCTTTTGTACTCTCTCTCTTTTTTTTTTTTGATCAACATAATTTAAGTGTGCCATGGAAGTTTAACTCTAAGTTCAAGTGTGCTGTGAGATAAAAAAGGCTTAAAAATGCTGCTCTAAATCAACCACTAAAACAAAACAAAACAAATAGTTATAGCTAATAAGCCATCAAAGGAAATAAAAATAATCAAAAGAAAGCAGAAAACATGAAAAAGAGAACAAAGAACAGATAGATCAATAGAAAACAAGTAGCAAGATGGTAGATTTAAACCCAACCATGTACATAAACAGTCTACACTTTCAGGCAAATAAACAAATTAACTTTGATCTCTTATCTGCATTAAATTTCTCTCAAAAAGTTGTTCAGTGAAAGATTAGAAACCAGAACTAATCACAGTTATACTAGCAAAATGACCTTGGCAGTGATTCCTTTTCTGACTTGAGCATATCACAGAGAGATGTCTAACAAGTTCAGCCAAGAGACACTGTGCTGAAGGCACTTTTCCATTTCTTTCTTCCTGGAGCATTCAACTAAGATTGCCATAGTGTAATGATCACTGTTCAAAAGGGATTTCTGCAGTGACTATTCCCTTTCTCACAGGCTGAGGCTTAGGAGCAGTACTAAAATGACTTTTCTGTATCTTCCTTAGACCTGAAGAAACTCTGGAGCCCTTTTGGGCCAGTCTCAATTGTTTTGGTCATTGGCACCTGCTGTTTTGAAGTTTATCACCTGAGGATTACCTGGGTCTGCCCTGCAGCCTCATCATGTCTCACACTAGCTCACTCCCAACACACCTCGACCTCCTTCCAGGTTTGGGGGCCTGCTTAATTATGTGTCTTTTTCCCAGGACACTTTCTCATCTGGCCAGTTGTGTTTACTTTGTGAATTCCTTTTCATCCTTTAGCTCAACTCTCAACTCTCGTACTACCCGCTTCCAGCCCACTACTACCCCAAATTCTTACCACATTTTGAAATTATGTACTATCTGGTATAATAGGATGGTAGAGACAGAAGCAAAAACACTATAAGTGTATTTATCACCTCCTCAGATGACAATAGTCTAATGCCGACTGTGGTGATGCACCTGTTGTCCCAGCTACTTGGGAGGTTGAGCCCAGGAGTTTGAATCCAACCTGCCTAACACAGTGAGATCCAACTCTTAAAAAAAAGTCTTTTGTCACTGGGTTCCTCCCCCACAATTTTAAAGAGAATTTATGAATTTTATTATGCAGTTTGGGGAAATCAGTGGTCAGAAAACTTGAGAAACAGGTAAGCTTAGAAGATCCATATTGGGGAAGGACGGTATTAGGGGTGAAGGAAAAGTAGATCCAGATGAAGGAGCTAAAGTGCAGTAAATAAGGAAAGGACAGCAGGGATGTGAACTAGGGTAGGAACTGGACATTGAGTGTGCAGAGAGGCAGTGGCACCACTGTGGGATATGAGAAATACTGAGAATGGGAGAAAAGGGAAAAGAGAACACATGTGTCTGTAGGCTATGACTTCAATCTCCTTTGACAACCTTTGAGAGACACCATTAAGGTTGGAAATTGCTTTAGTGAAATTTTGGTTGCTCTATTTATAGTATTTGGGAATAAGGGGGCACAGAGAGACTGGTCCACATGGAGCACTGTAGTCAACTGAGGCTAGTTGCTTTCCTGACAAAGTCTATTCCCCCTCCATTTATAAAGCACCCCAGTTTCTTCTGGGGACTGACTGTCTTGACCATTCCCAATCCACAGGCTTTTACTGGAATTGGCATGTAATTTCAGCCTGGCCAGTCATAGTACCACATACTCCTGGCCAGGATTAGTTTAAGAATGTGTGTGTGTATGTGTGTGATCCATTTTGAATTAATGAAGAGACATGCCTAGAATATTTGTTGGGAGGAAACACTGTTCTTTTATCACTGGGCTTGAACGTAGAGATGAAACCAAAATACAGACTAGCAGGACTGAAAGGAGGAGAGGCACCAGGTCCACTACACCAAACCATCCTCCACCTAGCCCTTGAGACAATAAATACTTTTTATTTTATTTATTTTAATTTTTTTGGCTTTTGTAATTTTGAGTTGGGGTATTGGTCACTTGGAACTGAAAGAGTTCTAAATAATTATACAGCATTCAACTTGTATCTGGGTTACATATGATTAATACTTCTCCCCATGAGTAACTTTGATGAGACAAGGACTATGCTTTTTTTTATTCTCCCTATGACCTAGTATAGTATCTGGAATATTTGTTGTATTAATAAATAAATAAATTCTGTATAAATATATTGTTTTGTGACTGGATATTGTGTTCTGGGGGCCAGGATTTCTTGTCTCACTAATTTCAAGTGCCCAAACTAATGTACTAGGCAGAGAATATTTTAGGTACTTCAGAAGTATTGGCAGAATAAATGAACAAATATACAAAATCAAACCAGAGCAAGGGATTACAGCACCCATTATGAAAAAGCCAATTAACTTGATTTTTATAAATTAATTTCTCAGATACATACACTTAATGTCTATAAAGCCACCTCGGTTCTTATTGAGAGAGGATACTCAGGAAAAGTAAGGTCTGAGAGAACACAAGTCTTCTCATGGGAAGCCCCAAGGACACACTTACAAAGTCCTCCCCTTGCTAACTCAGCTCTTAGGAATTTTAGAAACTTAACATACTGGGACCAGGAAACTAATGCTTGCTTCCACTTCTGTAAAAGCCTAAGTCCACCTTCTCCAGCTTGATTCAAACTGACCAATGAGAAAGGTACCTGTGGACAAAGAGCCCTTGACTGGAGACAAAAAGGAAAAGACAGAGCCTGTCAGGGAGTGTGGCCATTTTGAACTCTAGTCTGCCATGGCTCTTTCAGCTGCAATAAAACTCTTCTCCATATCTTGGTGTTCAAGTGATTCTCTCTCCACTGGGCCCTTGTCTTCCCACAAGATTATAACAGATTTGGAAAACTGGAAATGAATTCAGTATTTGTGACTACTATTTTATTCTTCTCCATTATTTTATATTATCAAAAGAGATAATAACTTTTTACAACTGGACTCTTATGCTTTGTTGACCTTAAAGTCCAACTTTAAGAATGCCTAATTTTAAAATAAGAGTAATGGTTAACATATCATTACATATTTATACATTTTCAGTATCTGAAGAATAACAATTTAAATGCTATTTATGACATTTACAATGTCAAAGGTTAAGGCAGAAATTTAAGCTACATAAACTACATTTCTAGATTATTTAAAATCTTTTATAGATGTAGAGGTAAATATCCAGTAAAAATCCTAAAAACCAACCAAACAAACCCCCCACCCCAGGTAATTTAAAAACCCACTCAGGGACCCAGACATGTAATGAATCTATTCTGAGAACAGGAAGAGAACTTTTTTCATCATTTCCTCTCCCTGTTTAAGTCTTGCCTATGATTCAACCAAAATATATATATAGAGAGAGATGCCTGGAAAATAACTGTATGGTGCGAGTTCTCTAAATCTTCTTTAGTTGTGAGGTGAAAAGCTGTGATTCCAGGAAAATGTGGTTTTCCAGATGAACTTTTTCTCTCAGGACAGCACAGGTGAAGAGGAAAAGCTTTCCCCTTCTCCAGCAAGCCCAAACCCCAAGCAAACTCAATCCTGAGAAACAGACGGCAAACCCACAGGAACAAAGCAGGACTTTCCTTTGCCAGCCTGTGACGGGCTTCTCTCACGTGTTCCACCTTTCTTTCTCTCAAGTGAAATGACCCAGTAAGTTCACGACATTGAGCATGTCATGCGTAGGAATCTCAGATTTCTTAGGCTGATTTTATCAGTTAATTAATGCATGATGTTGTTGGTAACTGTAGTAGTCAGTTCCCATTACAATGAGCCTTAGAAAAATAAAAAAAATTAAAATAAGAAATTTAGTTTTAACCGACTCATGGTTAAAAACAAGTCTGAAAGAAACAATATTCATTCACTCTGTTGCAACAAGGAGAAAAGATCGACCTTAGAATGGAGGAGGAAATTCTTCTGTTTTTAAGTTAATTCTAGAGTAAGGATTTAAGAATTTATATAACATAAAAGGTAGTGAGTGTTTCTTTTATATCAGGACAAAACAAATAGGTGGCTTTTAGCTACCATCCACTTTAAATTCTCCTCTACAGGAAATAATTATGACCCAGTGGAATAATTCTTTCTTTCCTTTCTTTCTTTCCTTTCTTTTCTTTCTTTTTTTTTTCTTGACAAAGTCTCACTCTGTGCCCTGGGTAGAGTGCCATGTCATAATCATAGCTCACAGCAACCTCAAACTCTTGGGCTCAAGCAATCCTCCTGCCTCAGCCTCCTGAGCATCTGGGAGTATAAGCACCTCCTAAGATGCCTAGCTAGTTTATTTTTAGCAGACCAGGTCTTGCTTTTGCTCACGTTGGTCTCTAACTCCTGGACACAAGTAATCCACCCTAGAGTGCTATGATTACAGGCTTGAGCCCCCAATGCCCAGCCAGAGTAATTCTTTTTTTTAAAGAGATGTGAAAAAGTATTTACAACAGAAAAAGCATGTTGCGATCAGATCAATAGCACACAGATGTTGTGGATACTCTGTCATGATTTTTATATATTTGCTATATTAAATCCTTTGTAATATTTATTATAATAATTTTTTGTGATATTCAAATGCTATAGCATATCATTTTACATTATTTTTTGTACATAGTATATCGTGGGTACTTAGTATTTGTACCAGATATATCATAGGTGATCACTAACGATTGAATAAAAGGATAAAAGTTGATTTGTTTTAGCAACTATTTAAAAATTCTTCTAGACAAGGCACAGTGGCTCATGTCTGCAATCCTAGCACTTGAGGAGGCTGAGGCAGGTGGATTGCTTGAGCTCAGTAGTTCCAGACCAGCCTGAGCAAGAGGGAGACTCTGTCTCTACTAAAAATAGAAACTAGCTGGGCATGGTGGCACACACCTGTAGTCCCAGCTACTTGGCAGGCTGAGGCAGGAGGATCACTTGAGCCCAAGAGTTTGAGGTTTGCTGTGAGCTATGAAGCCACACAGTACTCTACCCAGGATGACAGAGTAAGACTGTCTCAAAAAAATAAACTGAAATAAAATAAAAGTAAAAAGTCCTCTAAATTCTCATCTGACTTTTTTTTGTAAGATTAACCTGATAATTTAATGTATTAAATTATCTCTTTATTTTATCCTTTGTCTCTTCAATAAAGTTGTACCTGAAGATCCCACAAATATACTTAAACATTATTAAGATGAATTTACATTGCAATCTTAGTAGCCTTGGATGCCAAAATTAATTAATGGCTCTTCTCATATGTTATACGTAGGGAAGATTGTTTCTCTATGTCTCAGGGTAAGTTTTGCAAATTAAAGAGAAACTTATCAAGCTGTTTTATCATCAATTTATCTCTGAATGTTAATCCCTAGGATAAACAGAAGGGGAATTAGAATAGTTATTCAATTATCAGGTTTTTTTTTTTTTACTAAACTGACTCTTTGAGATATGCTATTTTAGAGAGGCTTGATAGTGATAGAACTTTTCTCTTAAACTTACAGTAGCTTTGGCATTTGGTATCCCTGATTATAACCATACAGATTAAAGGTGGAAGGAGGTTGAGAAACGTGGAAGACTGGATTTCCCATAAATGGTCACCACTATGTATATACCCTACCCCAGGCACCCTTACAAAGTCATGCTGGTGCTCCTCCTGTCAAGAGCTGGGACTGATGTTTTTTTCCTTTGGATCCGATAGACTTGAAACCATGTTACAAGTGACCTTGCGTGACTTCTAGGGCTAAGTCATAAAAGGCAATACAGCTTCTGCCTCGTGCTTTTGGACACTTGACCTTGAAACCTAACCACCATGCTGTGAGGGAGCCCCCGCCACAGAGAGAGGATGTATGTGGGTGTTCCAGACCACAACTTTGGCTGATATCCTGGCCAACCATTAGAATCAA
>NW_003852402.1:40769655-40769962 GCF_000181295.1 Otolemur garnettii | reverse complement strand
TTTTTCCTATTTTGTTTACCATGATCATATATTACTTGTATAAAATGCTTGTAAAAGGCCATAGAGTTTTATGATAATTTTCTTGTATCCAATTATCTTTCTAAGCCAAATATCGTCTTTAAGAAGAAAGGTGCATGATCGTAGATCTAGAGGTGTTGTGTGGGCACAGCCATTACTAAATAGAGATTTTCTTGGCCACCACATGATTTCTCTACAAAATACGATGGAAACACAGATTTCTGTTAAGGCTCAAAGTAATTATAATATTTCACTTATTTTATTGTCTTATGAGCTCTTTATTTTAGCT